>NW_006239073.1:1072781-1080726 GCF_000226075.1 Solanum tuberosum | reverse complement strand
TTTCACCCCTTATTTTCATTTATTTATTTTACAAATAAAATCAATACATAAATAGTAATACATTTAATGTCTAATAAAATTATACATTTGAATTATTTATAACTCATGTCTCTTCATCTTACTTGTAACCTTTAATATTAAATATTATTCATAACTTTTGTATGTTTCATTTTTCATAAATCTTATAAATATTTAATAAGAAAAAGGACAAATATACCGTCGAACTATCGTAAATGGTATGTAAATACCCTTCGTTATACCTTTAGGACACTGATGCCCTTACCGTCTAATTTTTAGAGTGTATATACCCTTTGAACTAACGGAAAGACACGTGTCACGATCTAAACGGCTTATCCAAAATTAATTTAATTTTTACCCACACAATTAAAAAATTGACCCAAATAATTAAAAACCCACCAAATAATTTTAAGACCCACCCGTAAATAAATCTAATTTTCCCTTTCTTCTCAAGTTCCGGCAACCAAAGACTGCACCACAACTCCATTTTCTCCGGGGAAGTTCCACAAACAAAGCCACCTCTAACTGCTACAAACCCAGCATTCGGCGATCCGGTGAAATCAACGAAGTTGCAACCCTTTGGCCACCACGCACCCATCTCTCCCTCACCGTTGTTCCAATAGCTCCGGCGAGCAGCCGAGCATACCTCTAGCTCTCTTGACAAAGCTTCAATAATGGCGACCAAGAGGACACTCCGTAAACAAGAAAAAAACAATCTCATTTCCATCAATTGAGAAACCCCCAAAGTTCTACTCGTACATTCAAAGAGTTTTTGTCTGTGTCATTTATTTTGTCTAAAAAAAATTAGTGGATCTTACTTTGTTGATGCGAATTGTATTAAATTAGGGTAGAAATTAATATGAAATTTAACTTAAAAAAAAACTATAGCAATCTCTGTTAGGAAGGAGAAGATCGACAAATTTAACTTAAAAAAGAAGAAGCTATAACCTTCTCTGTTAGGAAGGAAAAGATCGAGAAGATAGTCTATTGGGGGTTTGGGGTTATAATTTGGTGCGGGTCTTAAATTATTTTGGCGGGTTTTTATTTAATCGGGTCAATTTTTTAATTATGGATAAAAATTAAATAAATTTTAGATAGACCGTTTAGATCATGACACGTGTCCTTCCGTTAGTCCAAAGGGTATATACACTCCAAAAATTAAACGGTAAGGGCATCAACGTCCTAAAAGTATAACGAAGGGTATTTACATACCATTTATGATAATTCAGGGGTATATTTGTCCTTTTTCCCATATTTAATTAATGCTTAAAAAATTATAATAAGCAAATATAATAATAAGGACATAATAAAAAATCAATTTTTTTTTATGAAATTAGAGTTTGAATAGAAAATTAGTACTCCTACAAAAGATAGAGAAAATTAAAACATAAAAAATATTTTCAACGTAATACAATATATTGTTATTTCAACATATTATCTCTTATTCCATTTACTTCACAACGGTGAATATTTTGTTCTACTATATACATATACAAAAAAATTATATTTTATATGTTTAAAAAAATTGAAAAAACCTATGATATCGCAGATGAAGAGAAATATTAATATTATCTATATATTCGATACTAACCTAAATATTACATATTTCATATTATTATCTTATAAATATTTCATATAGTTGCGCGAAGCGCGGATAGTTTCACTAGTTATTACTATAATATCGAGATTATAATACAAGAAAAAAAATTAATGACGAGTTTATTAAGTGGTGATTTACTTTATGTTTTAGTCCATTAGACTAAAAACATGATATGTGAAGTATAATATATATATATATATATATATATATATGAACGTGTGTTTGGGTTGCACCAGATAAATTAATAAACTATTACTTCTACTTCTAATTTTTGCTTGTACATTGTTGGCGGAATGACCTGGGAGGCCCTTATATTTGACTCTGTTTGTAAGTTGGACCTTTATACTTACAATTTTGTCAATTAAATCCTTAAACTCACTGAAACACAATATTTTAAACACTTTCCTCATCCTATGTGTGTTCGTGTGGTACACTCATTTACATGTAGGATTCCATGTCATTTTTCATATAAATTTGATACACACTTGCTTTAAAACGCGTGGAATCACGCATCATTCAAAGTCAGCAATATTAATGCCACATGTGTTCAGTCAATGGTCAGGGGTATTTAATATATTGTGTTTCAGCAAGTTTAAGGATTCAGTTGGCAAATTCGTAAGTATAAGGTTCCAACATACAAACGGAGCCAAGTACAACGGCCTCCCAGACCATTTCGCCTACATTGTTTAAAGACTTTTAGAGAGTTCTTTAGGAGAGTATCTGTTATTTTGGTGTTTTTATATCACGTGGTTACTAATTTCAAGACTGTTATCAATTATTTCACATTGAGTATGATATAAAAATAATATATCATCCGATTTTTAAAAAATCCAATTTTGAAATGTGAGGTAGAGCTAGACTTCTCATATGAATTCAATAGAACTCAATTATTTTGAATCAAACCTCATACTAATGTTTAAAAAATTACCTATAACTTAGTAAATAACATCTTTTAAAATTTAGAACCCATAAACATAGAATGTTAGTTCCATTTCTAGCAAAATAAATCAAAATCTGAATTAATATACCATGACATATTTATCTCAAGATTATTATTCTTGATTGACGAATCAAATAAGGCCTAAAAAGTAAGCAAGTTGAAGGTGGCAATTGTAGTCAAATACATTCGGAAGTGACGTGAGTGCTAGAGATCTATCGTATCTTTGTCCTAGGATTTCCCTTTGAATTATTACTCTCTTCATGTATAAGTAAATTAAATAAAATAAAATAAAATAAAATTTAGTACCGTAGTAGAAAGCAAAGCATTTGATGTGATAGAAGCATTTGTGATAAAAAAAGAAAAAGAAAAAAGAATTGAACCTTAATTAGACCATCTCCAACCATCTCTATTTTACTCTCCATTCTTTATATTTGGAGAGTAAAAGAGAGAATGGGTTCTTCAACCACTCTCTATTCTTCAATTATACTAGTCAAAATTTGAAGAACTACTATTTACCTATCTATTTTACTTTTTGATTATTATAATATTATTTTTATTATATTATTAATTGAGTCTTTATCATTTGTAATTATTTTCTAATGTAATATAACATATAAACATATATTATTTATAAGTTACTATTTCCGCAAATTAATAATTTTTATATTTTATTTTTAAAAGAAATGGTCACTTTAAATAGGTAATTTGAAGTTATTTTAATATTATTTATATTATATAAGATTATTAATTAAGTCTCTAATATTCGTAATTATTTTCTAAGTAATATAACATCTAAAACATATTACTGATAAGTATACTACTTCCATCCGAATTAACAATTTTTCTAATTTAATTTTAATTTTTTTGTCATTTTAAATATGCAATTTAGATTATAATTATTTTTCATTATGAATTAAGCACAAAATTTACATGATAATTCAAACAATCGACTTTTATGTTATAGTGATAAATTATTAAACTACACTTTTAATTTTAAAGAGCATGAAAATATTTGATGCAATAGTTCTAAATGAAATAGGGGAAGTAAATTAGTACACGAAATAATTGGATACAAGATAAAATTGTTAATTTAAATAATTTTTAGCTACACACAAAAAAATAAGGAAAAAAAATGTTCATTTTAAACTCCATAATACATTAATAGAACATTTATGAGAGTAACGTAATAATCTTGAAAGTTGAGTATTTATGTAAATTTTATGATAATACTATATTTATGATGCAATTATATTTCAAATTTTTCATTAAATATAAAATTATATTTTATTCTAAATAAAATAAATTACAACAAATATTATGTATAATACATACTAACAAACAATTCAAATAAAAGTGAAATCACTAATGAAATACAATTACATAATAAATAATGCATTATCGTAAAATTTAATTTTAAATTTTACATAAATACTCGACTTTCAAGACTATTATGTTGCTCCCATAATGTTCTATTAATGTATTACGGAGTTCAAAATGAGCATATTTTTGTTTATGTGTAGCTAAAAATTGTTTAAATCAACAATTTCATCTTGTATCCAATTATTTCGTGTACAAATTTACTTCCCCTATTCCATTTTGAACTATTGCAAAAAGTATTTTCATGCTCATTAAAAAGTATAGTTTAATAATTTATCACTATAATATAAAAGTAGATTGTTTGAATTATCATGTAGATTTTGTATATTCTTCATAGTGAAAAATAATTATAATTTTAAATTAAATATTTAAAGTGACAATTTTTTTATAAAAAAATTATTAATTCAGGATGAAAATAGTATACTTATCAATAGTATGTTATTTTACTTAGAAAATAATTCAACTATTAAAGACTTAATTAATAGTCTCATATAATATTAAAATAATTTGAAATTACATATTGAGAGAGAAAGTTGGCCAATAGGAAGACGATACGTATGTTAATAATTATAGAAAGTAGAAAAATTGGGGACCGGCTGTGAATCCCCCTCCAGTGCGCTCCTAAATAAACAACACCTGTCAACTTATTTAATCAATGGTCAATAATGAGTAGTTCCCTTTGCTATTTCTCTAACTATAGTTAAGAAGCAAAACAGAACTCCAGCAAATCAATAACCCTAACTGGTAAATCCATGGACATGAAAATCAAGACCCAATAGAGCAGAAACCAATTGATTTCTCTAATGCAAAAAGATGAAAGAAACAGACAGAATCATCGAATTTGAGTCTCACAAAAAGAAGAAGACGAGCACTCGTCTTTGAAGTGATAATTTGAAGCAGTGTTCCAGCAAAACAATAAAATGCTCTCTTGTTGTTTATTATTGTATCTTTGTTAGATACCTACCTTCTTTGATTAAAAAAATATAATAATCTAAAACAACAAAGAAGATCAAATTAAGATACTACTCCAGTTCAAGTTTTAATTAATATTTTGACTCCGATTTAAGTTTTACAACATCACATAGTTGCAAGTTGTAAAATAACTTAAATCCTTGTATGGGTTTCAAGTTTCGGCTTCTGCTTCTGCTTCTTCATAAACGGGGACTGTTGATTTTTGATAATGGGGAAAATTTCTGGCGAACAGAGAGGGAAATGTTTTTGAACAATTGATTTTATTTTAGGTCTATCTTGATTATTGATTTGCTGGAGTTCTTAACTATAGTTAGAGAAATAGCAAAGGGAACTACTCACTATTGACCATTGATTAAATAAGTTGATTTAGGAGGGGATTCACACTGCAGGGTCCGAAAAAATGGTGGGAGAAGTTTGGGGCATAAGTCGACACGTGTGTGGGGATTTGAGACCATAATCTCCTGAAAATTGAAATGGGCCAACTCCAAAGAAAATGGTGGGAGAACTTTGGGGCATAAGTCGACACGTGTGTGGGGATTTGAGACCATAATCCCCTGAAATGGGCCAACGCCAAAGAAAAAGTTCATCAGCTTCCAAATTTCTTCAGCGATAATATCATCAGATCCTATACTTTTTACCTATCTACTCTACTTGTTTCCTCATGGAATATTATTTATTATTATTATGTTATGTACATACATACATACATACGAGGGCTGGGCTAACATATTCAACTTTTTCTATCACTTTCAAAATGTATCATCTCATCTCATATTTCAGGTAATATTTCTTGGTAAATCTTATTAGTTCTAACTTTATTACAAAAGCTGATTAGGAAGTCCAATTTCCCTCACACTAAAGGCTGATGCGTGATCAATTTATATTAGAATCTAAGAATTGAGATGGAACATGTTTTGATATTTTATGAGTAGCTTTAAAGTTTGATGACAGACCGCATGATTTTAAAATACATCACTAATTTAGAAGGTCTGCTTACTTATATATCAAACATTCATTTTGCTGATGTGAGACTTTTTATCTATGACCAACTGGGAACTAGTAAAAGTTCTCCTTCGATTGTTTATTTACTTTTGATTATGGAAACTAATGATCCGACAGCTTTTAAATTGTGGCTGCATCTTGTTTAAGTATTTCATTAATTTCCAGTAAAACACTGAGCGGAAGAAGTAACTTTCACAACTTTGTACTGATCCACTTGTTTCCTGTATTAATTGTTTTGACAAACTGAATTTTATTTTAATATATTTCTACAGCTACCGCGGCCCCTGCTTCTTCAGGTGGAACTCCAGGTTAAGCATTTAGTATTTTATTTTTTCTTCAAATCCATTAGTTAGACGTTAGTATATTGTATCAATAACCAACTAACCAAAAGTATCATTAAGCCATAATAAAACAAATAAACCCTCAAGGGTTGGATGAGTGGTTTCCCACGTGGGAGACCCGGGATCAATTCTCCTCACTGACAACCTTCTCAGTAGCCACTTTCACAGGGTCAATTGCTCTTTGCCGTCAAATGGAAAGTAGTCACAGAGAATAGCGGCTGCGAATTTCTCTTATGGTTCAAAAATTATTATAATAAACCTATTTTGATACTATTATAAGTAGGGCCTGAAAAGAATAAAATATATACAAATCTTATTCTTATCTTATATGAGACAAAATAAATTGTTTTCAATAAATTATCTGTAAACCAAAAGTACGGAAGTGATGGGTGTACAATTTTAGAAATTTGTTTGCAGAGTCTTTGAGGTACTCAATGCAAATGCATTGGGTAATTAATTTCATGTGAAACTCACCCAATACTTGCAGCCTTCACATGCCATGCACAAATTATAGCATGTGCAAAAATAAGATCAAACTTCCATATTTTGATCCCTTTCTCATTTCTGGTGACTGTGTTCTGTTAATTTGAAGTAACGTTCATAGAGTAATATGTAGATGGACCACTTCATTTTTTTCTGATATAGGATAGATACCTCTGCCTAATGACATATGACAGTGATGTATGCAGAATTTTTACATAATACAAATTCAGTTAAAACTCTAAACTTCAGAACTCATAACTCATAAAATTTAAATTATGTATGTGTTATCTCTGAATATACCAAATAAAAGAAGTAATTACTAGCTAGTGCTAGTCACAGTTGAAGTCATATGTTCCAATCTCAATAGAGGCAGACACTTTAAATAAACCAACGTAAATTGAATTTAGATATGTCCCCTAAAACAAACAAAAAAAACCCAAGTTTGTAAGAAAGATTCAGTGTAACTACTATGGATTATGATGGGAATGCCAAATGCAACGAACTAAGATTTTACTTGGGGATCATTTGGTTCGAAGACAACTAATAAGGAGATTATTAGTACTATATGTTGGATTAATTATGCTAGCATTATTTTTTATCGACTGGTGCACTAAAAATAGCTAGCATGCATTGTGTTATCAAAAATAACAATGAATAAGGTGTCTGAGTATTGGTATTGTTAATAACATGCATGGTTTATTATGTATAAAAATAGTACTCCATTAATTGTAGGTAAGCAAGATTATATTAATTAGAACCAAACATTCTTGTTAATACATGCACCCTATGAATTAGGATGCTTAATGAGGAGTTATTAGGTGCTGAAACATGTCTTATTTTGAAGGAGACAGGATTTTGGAAATAGTTAAGTGGAACCAGTTAGGCCTTTTCCCTTTCTAGGCAATCTATTTCTTCAAAATAACTTTCCTTTATTGTCAAAAAGAAACCTCAACAGACAATGACAGAAATATAGAGGGTGTTTACGTACGTACAGGGGCGGCTCAAACCCGTTGGTGGCCTAAGGCCAAAATCAAACTAGAGGCCTTAAAAAAAAAATTATAAATATTTTTATTTTAAATCTATTTTTATAGCTTTTTGAGATGCAAAGTTGTTAATAATTTTTGTGTAGTCAATCTCTTCTAATAATTCTTCTTCAATCGATAATATAGCCAAACCACTTAATCTTTCTTGAGACATTGTTGATCTTAAATT
>NW_006239073.1:1026204-1072729 GCF_000226075.1 Solanum tuberosum | reverse complement strand
GAGACATTATCGATCTTAAATAATATTTTATTATTTTTAATTTTGAAAAACTTCTTTCGGCTGAGGCGACTGTAACGGGAATTGTTAACATTATTCTATAAGCAATGTAAGCATTTGGAAAAGAATCAAGTCTTTTTATTTGATTGAGTATCTCAATTAGAGTATTGTCTTCTACTTTTATGATTTTTCTTAACACTTTTAATTCAGAAAATAAGTCTAAACCGTCAATATCGGAGTGAGTATTATGTTTTAAGGAACATTCAAGTTTAAGACAATATTTTTTCAAATTCTCATCATCTAATGATCTCAATTTTTTCCCACTAAATAGAAAACCAAAAATATTTTCATATACTTCAAATTGTTCAAATTTATTTTGAAGTGAAAAGATGGCTTGGTCTACTATGTATAAGAAGTAATCAACTCTAAATGATTCTTCAAGAGATCTTGTGATTTCATTATCAACATTCTCATCAAATTGTTTTTTTCTATAAATTACACATTTCTTACGAAATACAGGTTCTATATTCATCTCTAATGCAATTTTCTTAGCCGAAATCATAGTACTTGTAAATCCTTCTTTTCTATATGTTTTAAAAAAAGAAACTAAACCTCTTAATTGATCTATAGCGACATCAAAATCTAACAAATATTTTAAAACACTATTTACAATATCAAATAAAAAATATAATAAACATAAGACACAAAACAAAAATAATATTAGAAATTAGAATGATATTACTGAATTCAAAAGCTATGAAGACTTGATTTCCAAAAATGAATCGGGCTGCTGTAATATAGTTTTCTCCAAATTTAAAATATAAACTATCAATAGAACGAGTAAATTTTTAAGCTTTGAATAAGAGAGATGTAAGATTAGAAAAAAGAAAGTGAGAAGAAATAGAAGGAAGGAGAATAGAATATATAAAAATAAAATTAGAAAAAAATAAGGTAAAAAAAAAAAGATAACTTGTACATTAAAAAAAAAAGTACACAACTTTTTATTGAAAAGTCAAAAAGTCATAGTCATATCTATCATACTATCACTTCATTGAGCCGTTTTGCATTTATTGTCTTGGTTCTAACAAATTTTTTTTAAAATTTAATCCTTCCTAATTATCTAAAAAATGGGGCCTTTGCATTTATTGTCTTAGTTCTAATATTATTTTTTTTAATTTAATCCTACCTAATTAACTAAAAAACGGGGCCCCCTAAAATTGGGGGCCTAAGGCAAAAGACTTTTTTTTAAGCCTTGCCAGCCGCCCCTGCGTACGTATTTCATCTGAAATATTGCTCCTCAAATATTTCACGAGTATTAGATTTTATGGCTTCTCTATAGACAAACTTGAGCATGCAATGAATATAATATAATGGAGTATATATTAAGCAACGGCAAATGGATTGCAGTAATTTATAATAATAATATGGTTACAAAATCACGTTAGAAATACAAAATGGAAGCATAGTACTTAATTAGTAGCAAGGCAACATCAATATAGGTAGAAAGAAAGCAAAGCATTTAGGAAATGGAGACCCAAAATGTCTCCCAAGTTGGTATCCCTTTGATCCTACTCTTGCACTTCCTTGGTCTTATGTATCCATTTTCACCTAGTAATTTTCTACTATCACTTTCATCAACGTTGTTCCAGAAAGAAAGCGTAAGTCTGCCATCGAGGCGTTCTGCTTTGAAGCAAGACTTGGGGGGAGTGATAGTGGTGGCTTTCAAGATTAAACGATCACCTTCGCGATGAGGCCTTAGTTGAAGACCATTATTAATTGAAGTGAGAGGAGGAGGAAAATGAGCTACTAGTGTTTTGTTAGTACTAGTAGTATGTTTTTTCCCACATTTTGATGGTCGTGAATAATTATTATTCTCGCTACTTTCGCTAATATGATCACTGCCTGTTTCACTCCCTAAGCTCTCAGTACACATCTCCAAGCTTTTAATGCTAAGGGTGTTAGACCTGCGCTTCACCAGAGGGTGAACGTACACTTGTTTTTCGTAATTATCATCTTTTTTCGGGTTACAAAGGTCATGTTGTATCAAACTCCACCCGTCGCCAATAATGTTATTGTTCCCCCCCTTCTTTTGCAATTCATTGAAATCACTCTCTTCTCCCTTTTTACACAATGCTTTCACAACTGCCTCCATGCACGATTGCAGAGTTGAGCTTGACCCCATCTTTTTTATTTTGTTTTTTAAAATTAACAAAACAGAGGATTTGTTCTGTTACTTGGTTTAAATATTTTTGGTATTGATCACAAACCAAAAAAAAAAAAGAGGAAGAGAAATAGAATGTGATAGATAAGATAATTAGTGAAAGGGCAAGGGTTCAATTTATAGAAACAAAAAGTACTTGAGAATTGGTCAGATACAACAGACAAGTGGTTCTCCTTGGATTATACTATACTTTGTTTTGATTGTTACTTAAAATATATATTCTATTGTTAACAATGAAAACCCGAACAACCAATTTGGTGTGTTCCCATTGTTACTTAATTTCTTTTTCCCTTTACATAATATTTCATAATACTATTTTACCCTTTACCTTATACTCCTTACTTAATTCTAGTCAAACCTCCTACCCTAGAATAATAAATGATATTTTAGTAAATTTATAAATTACAATACAATACGATATAGTCAAACCAAATACTATAAAAATGTTATTAAACAACAACAAACAATACAGTCTAGCCAAATATACCATACAGTTCAATACAATACAATACATTATGAAACAATGAGTAACAATGAATCAAACAGAGTGTTAAAGGCCAATTTGAAAGGTGTCACTGTCCTTACTTCTGCAGTAGAGAACGAGGATGAAATACTGGGTGAGAACAATTCCAACCAACCTTGTGAGAATTCTGTTTCGTGAACAACAACAAACAATACAGTCTAGCCAAATATACCATACAGTTCAATACAATACAATACATTATGAAACAATGAGTAACAATGATCCAAACAGTGTAAAAATCCTACTTCCTCAATTGTCAAGGTGTTTGATTCGTCTAAGATTTAAGAGAAAAAGTAAAACTTTTAGGATTTGTAGTATTATTAAACATGTCACTTATCAAAATATATACTAAATTATTTCCAGAAATATTGAGAATGAATTAATTATAATTAATAATAAAAAACTAAAGTCATGTAAAAATGAAACAGAAAGAGTAATTAAATTATGATAATGAGTTCCAAATACCAATTATAATAGTCTCATGATCATGGTTTTCCTTTTAAATTGTCTATACCCCCAAGTCCTAACTATGAAAAAGCAAAATAGAAAAAGATTTGGCTAGAGTTGTGAGAGGCGGATTTATTGGATGATGCAAAGTGCAGGAGCCAACTTTTGATGCCACTGAATTTAAGTTATACAAAGAATTTTTACATCATCAATTTAACTTCGTAGCATAATTCAAACTTTGAGAGTTAAATTTTTAAATTTCAATTATAAATTTGAACATGGAATCCTCAAGTTTTTTTGACTAATATTTACATATTTAGAAAGTATATAAAATATTATTAATCACGATAATTGATAATTCAAAATATTTAAAAGACATATGGAAAAATCACAATATGAATAAGATAGTTTGAGTCTCTAAACACAAAAAAATATTGATTATTACAGTTGTTAAACCCCTTAACTTCTACTCTGCTAATGTACAAAATATACGGACGAGGAAAAGTCGAAGAAAGTGGGATGTAAGAATAATTCGAAATAGAACGAAGCTAATTGGCCATTGCTTCCTTGGTGCTCTTTAGCATTGACATAGGTAATAAAAACTTAATAACTTTGATTTAAATTACATTTATTTAAGAAGTTCTTGAACGTATATAAATTATTAATTTAAAACTCAATAATTTTTTTAAAAAAATTCTTGAACTCATAAACTTTATTTGACTCTTTAGTTTAACTTATTTATAATTGATAAATTCGGATTGGTTAGATTAGGAATTGATGTAGAACTTTTAGACTAAAAGAGAGTGAAAAAATATTTCTGTCCTTCCTTAGTAAGCCAACAAAATGTTCCAAAACAAAGGATTTCTCAATAGCTTGTGTTTTTAAGAGTTTAACTTCGACTAATGATATAAAGTAGAAATGTTTATATGATCAAATCATTTAAAAAATAATTGTGGATTATTTTGTTTAGACAAATTTTATATATATATATTTCTTCTTTCTAATGCGTAAAACAAATATAAGACAACCACTTTCTTGAATATTATGATAATATTGTCAAACATTTAAATTACCAACTGCACAAACATATACCAAATTACTGAAGAAATGGACCATAATTAATCTTCTTTTAATTTTTTAAAGAGAAGAATTTAAGACGTGCTAAAGCAGAAGTTTGATTTGTGCCCTGTCTGGGGCACACACCAACAAAAACAACATAAAGTGCTTTTTAATTAGTTTGAAGCTTTTGCTATTGGTCCATCTATAATCTAAAAAAATAAAGAATCGCGCATCAGCTCGAAAAAAATCGACAATTGTCGAATGAGTGATTAAAATTTATTCGTAAATCAACATTTGTCAAAAGACTGTTATGATTGTGATTAAGATTATTTTTAAAGTTAGTAGGTAGGTGCAACAAATTAAAGGATGATATTAGTATCTGATTAATATGTACGCGTTATCTGGTTGGCTCATTAATATGCAGTATTTAACCACTAAGAAGCAAACAACTTAATTCCTTTATCTCTCATTCAATGTTTGTTTCTTATTTTTCCTTAACCTTTTTCTCCACTACACTGTACCTACTCTAATCTAATCACTCCTTAGTTCTCATCACAAGTGTACCTATGTCAGAAGATTTTTTAATTTCAATTTTTCACATGATAAAATTAAAAGATATTATAATGCATTCCACATATCTTTAGTATAGGCTCACAAGATTCAAGACTTTTTTACTTTAATTTTTTAAATTTTGTGTCAAGTTAAAACTAAATAGTACGGAGGAATATATATAGTTTTAGTGGAAAGCGAATATGCATCCGCGCGCACTCACTATGACAATAAATTATGTTACTTCAAGGTCTAGATTAAAATTAAATATACATCCCTGCTAAAAAAATGAAGGAAAATAATTCAAAAAGGAGGAGTGGAAATTAAACTGTCTATTAATTAATGACAACAACTAAATTATCGTTAACTATGTATTTTTAGGAGCAATTAGCATTCTTTCGTAAATGTCCCTAAAGCCTTTATTTGACCTTATTAACTTGATTATTACCAGCTTATATATGTAATATTGTGAGACTAATAATCCATTCTACTTTCTTGCTTTTGTAATCTGTCCTTTAAATATTTGCTTTTTTAAAAAAAGGACCATAATCTGTCCTTTAAATATTTGCTGCTGATTCATTTTCTTTTTATTGAGAGATTTGTCTAATATTACCCGACCATTGCTTAGTATACATTCCTATAAGCCTAGTAATATCATTCTTTTATATGGTGTGTTTAACTAGACACACAAATTTTAAAAAAGAAGAAGTCTTTTGTCCAATACCAAAAATATTCTTAAATTTGTGATTTTAAACCTGTCGTGTTATTTCAATGGCCGTAAAAACATGTTATTAAAGCGTAAAGGTAGTTTGAAGTACATTTTTCTTTAAATAGACTATAAAGTCGCATGCATGTATTTTACAGTGAACACAGCACATTATGTGACAGTTTGATTACACTAATAACTTTTTACATAATATGGCAGCAATAGACTTACTTCCCTTTCTGCCCTTCATTTCACATATGCAAATTTTGAACATAGATTCAGTCGAATATCATCTAATTTACTGGAGTTGGAATTTTATATAGTAATATACACAGTCTACTCATTGCATTTTTCACAAAAATATTAATGAACCTTCATATTTACAGCAGGTAGATAACTAAAGTTGAAATGTTTCAGCAAATTCCAACTGATGGAATTGTAGCCAAACTATAATTTAATCGTCTGAAGATAACAGTTACAACTGACGATTATAAACCAAAGTCATCATTGCTGTATGATTTTACTAGCCTGCCTGACGCTAATGGAACTCAAGAACCAATTACACCATATGTAGCTTCATTGAGTAGGTTCAGTGGTATATATATACCTTTCTAGCTTGCAGGTGTTTCTGAATGTTTACATGAGATGCGAACAGCTTAGCTTCTTCCGTCTAGGTACTTCTATGTTGATTTAGAGAAGCTTCCAAGAATTTTCCGCAAGCTTTAACTGATATACATGAAAGCACTAGAACAAGGTCTGAAACGCACAGGTCTACTTGGGTGGCCGCTCTAGTGCTATCCAACCAAATTTCCCTTTTCGGAAATCTTGCAAAATACGAAATGCTGCTTGATTATTGTCCGCATTAAATAACTGAACAGCCAGCTTCTGAACAAATCTGCAACCAAAACAAATAAAGATCAAAATGGAAATATAGAACAAATCCTTGCTGGGGAACCCATAACTTCACATGCACCCTTTGGGTATAATATGCCATACGCACATTTTACCACAGCGCCCATCTGCCTCAATCTTGTAGCGGTCACAAAGAGCTTTATTACCTGGTCAGAGTGACCCATGTCAGAAAAATATAAGGCAGCATGCATACAAGAAGCTTAAAATGAACTATTTAGGGACAGCCAACCCCTAATGCAAATGAGTTGTTACATACAAGAGGCTCAAAGTACATGCCGAGGTGCAATAAAGATCTAACAGGATGAGTAATTAGTCTTATCATCTAAATAACATCCGGTAATGAATTCTTCAGCAACGTGTTACAACAAGAAATCTACCTACACGAGTGAATAGCATGTGCTATCTGAATGACAGGAAACTAACCAACAGTTGGAAGCCTTGAAAGCATCTGTACAAGAATGGCTGCAACATCTGCAGCATCATAAGATCTCTCTCCAATATCATCACATATGGCAAGCTTTATTGCTGCTGTCTGATCACTGATCCTCATAGGAATTATGCCAGGTGAATCCAGTAGCTCTAGATCTTTCCCAAAACGGACCCACCTTTTAATAAAAATGAGCAGTAGACAATCAAAAGGAAGAAGAGTCTGTAAAATCTAACCCAGTCTTTTCAAATTAAATTGATGATAGTCTTCCTTCTTGCATAACAATTAACAATTACATGGACCTAAGTATGGTGAAAATTTTCACTCAGTTTGACTTAGCATATCATTTTTTTAAAAATAGATTGCTATATATTAAAAAGGTACTCCTATCAATTTATATGTAATGCTTGATTCTAAAATGACTGGAAAATCGAAGCGGTTTAAAAGGAATCAGAATGAGATGGTGAAATAGAGAAGAAGGTACAACCCTGTCACCCCCTTGTCACTTAAAAGTAAAGAAGAGATTCACGCTTTGGAATCAAAATTTTGTGGGATAATTCATGGAATCTAATGGCGAATGAACTTGCCGCAAAAGAAAAGAGCAAGGAGCGATGGACTTACTTCAGCTCTCTGGTAACACCTGGTCTTGGGGCTGCAGCACACATCCGGCGCTTCAGCAAACGATTTACCAGAGATGACTTACCAACATTTGGATACCCAACTACACCAGCTCGAACCTGTCAAATATATAAAATTCTCACTCAGAAAAAAATAACACAGAAGAAGCAGACATGAATATCCTATCTAAGGAAGTAGTTCCATAATTTTGTCATTTCATCTACTAGTGAACCAAATAAGAATTTTATATTCTGTTACATAATTTCCATATGTTGTTCATCAGTACATTGGTACAAGATTACGGCAGCAGAAATAACACTTTTCCCTGGTGTACATTCAAACCCCAAATTATTAGACAGTAAGACTTTGATGTTCGCCATTGAACTCCTTGCATTTCTTTTATATCACAGTAGATCCTTCCAATGGTCTATATGTAAAATTGTAAATGATGAAAATGACAGATTAAATACAAAATCACAATTAGAGTGCTGGCATTAGTCATGAGCCAACTGAATTGGTGGTTTGAATGAAAAAAATCATTGGTACTTGAAAATTGAAATGTGCTCACACATCGACCAGTTTAAATGCTTCTGACGGTCAATATGTAAATGATGAAGATAACATATAAAGTTAAAAATCAGAATTAGATTGCTAACATCAGTCACGAACCAACTGAATTTGATGGATTGAAAGTAAGTAATCACTTAAGTTTCATTTGTCTTGACAATTGTAATGAGCTCACAACAGATCTACAGTCTAAAGGCATGGATGATATGAGCTATTATCAATCTTAGTAGACTCACTGGGCGAGGAAGTAGTCCTTTTGCTTTACGTTTTATGTTCACAGTACCCGCTAATGCTTTCGCCAACCTTCCAAGCTTAAGTGCTCCCTGAAATTTGTCCAATACATGAATTAACAAATTATAAAATGACTGTTTGTTGGAGCAGAAACAAGTAAATGCTATTCCAATCACCATTCCAAGCTGGCCATTGGAGAAAACAACTTTAATCCCTTGATTAGCATAATAAGTTGCCCAAGCATTCCGATCAGCAGTTGATATCATATCCTCTCGATTCAAAACCAAAATCCTCTTTCTGTTGCCAAGCCATGAGTCCATCTGCTCATCAAAGTTGAATTACTAACAAAACAAATAGATGAAAGTTGAAAGGAGACAAGATAAGAATCTCACATGCAATAGGAGTCAAGAAAATTTATTAATGGCTTGGTATACTGAATGGAAGTCAAGAAAAGGAATTATGGACTGCACATGTATACTCTATCCTGATTCAAACGAGATTCTTGAGTATCTACTTCATAGCACACTATTTGCATCATTGGAAAAAATTTCCTACATCTCATTTGCTCTTGTTTGGCTGTGCCAAAGGGGAACAGGGTCAGAGTGATACCTATGAATAATCTACTCTTTGAAGCTGCAAACCATTAAAGTGATCCAAGGTTTTGTTTAGTATATTATTAATTTCCAAAGTTCAAAACACACTCCCTGAAGTGATTAAACTGCAATTCAATAGGCACATTTCTAAGCCAGACGAGGAAAACTCTGAGATGGAGTATCAGTTTATACTAATCACAAGCGCGATGTAGAAAGAATAGGCCAGGCCAAGAGGAAAATAGCTGGCCAAGTGTTATAGAGGCAATCCATATGCAAAATACCAAGCAGTCCCATTTCTAATCAGAACTGTCAAGCATAATATCAGATCTCAAATGTGAAATGTACTCCTAAGCACATCCTCCAATTCAAATAAAATATAATGATCGAGTTCTCAAGCTGTTTGCAACACTCAAATTTTACACAACAAGTCTTAAGTGGTAAAGATTGTTTAGGATGGCACAGTGGGCCACATCTACCTAGCTGTTGGGAAAGCAGGCTAGGTTACTAGCACATCACTCAATACCCTAGCGAAAATGCAAATATAACAAAACATTCAATAATCTAGCCAAAAAGCAAAAAGGCAAAGCATAAACATGTAAGTTTCTAACCTGTGGATGACTTGTGGACACCGGGATTCTTGCATCTCGAACCTCTATGACAACATCCATTAGTTTCAACTGTTCCTTGAGCTCTTTCTCAGTTTTCGCAATATGACCAGGATACCACTATGTAAATAATAGACACATAGTGTTAGAAGGTCAAACATTCAACAAGGAAACACATGAAAAGTTTGAAACATACAGAAGGTCAAGTCCGCACCCTGAGCATACCTGAACTGGTCGTAAAGTCTTTGTCCAATGGTAAAGATCGGTTTCTAGATCATTCCAGTCATATTCTTCTTGAATGTCTTCAAAAGAATTAAAAAGTTTTGAATTCTGACTGCCAGACCCTCCAGCACCTTTCCAACCAACAACCTGAAAAGTTCATTCACAAGAATGTTACTTCGTGTAATGGATAGTTAAAGAGACCCTTCTAGGAGAGTTTCCAGAAGTTTCGTGTAATCGATAAAATAAAGTTAGACCAAAAGTTCAATAAGAGCAAGAAAAACTTGATCAGCATTTAGATGACATATAATACCCACATAAGAGAGCATTTTTATGTGTCTAAGTGTTGCATGTGAGAATGAATTAAGAAATACACCACTATTGAATATTGTAGCCTAAAAGAAAAACCAAAACCTAATATAAACCACAATCCATGAATGTTAAGTTTTATACTTGGGCTGTTCAAAATTGAACGTAACCGATAAGCCAACCGTAAAATTGGCTTATTGGTATTGGGTTATCGAATAAACAGTTGGTGAACTGATTAGAATTTTATATTTAACGGCTTATTGGTGTAGAGGCGATGATTCAATTTCCTTATCCGATAAACTATTAACCTGTTAAGAGTTATCATACTTAAACTTTTATCTTAGATATATTAGCCTCATATAATATATTGCCATAATATATTATATATTGTTAGTCCTAAAGCCGTAAAGCCAAAAACTGAAAAACCTACTTACTTTTCTGTTGTATTAACTATTATATTATTATTAATTTATATTTTTTGCAGTATATAAGAATTTTATAATTTAACTGCATTTAAAATAGTGAAAAGAAATTCTTAAGGTGCGTTCATGGAAAAAAAAGGGTAGAGGTTAGGCGATACACCATCCGATAATTGTTAATCCATTATCGAACCAACCATATATTATTAGTTGGCTAGCGAATTAGTAAATTTAAAAACCGACATCCCATAGGCCAAACCATTAAGCGAAATTATCCGCCCGATAAGCAGCCCTATTTTACGCTATGAACCAACTGCTACATGAGACTGCATGATAAGAATCGGGTTACCAGAATAAACAAGAAAATAATGCGGAAGCGAAATTATAAAAATTAAAGACAGAAATTGAAAGATATGCGAAATTCAAGAATACAATCCCCAATTTCAAGATAAAGTGCTAAGAACCCTAATTGATCTTAGTATTCAAGATTAGCGGATTAAGACTAATTATGATACTAATAGAGTCAATTCAAGAACTTAGATACAAAAAGTGATCTAGACCCCTATTACGAAGAAACTAGAGACAATAATTAGTATAAGACTAATTACCTTCTTTAATTTACGAATAAGAACCAAAGATATCAAGTTAAAGAATTAATCTAGCCTCTTAAGAATCGTTCTTATAAGGTTGTAAGATAAATCCCAAGTAGCCACACACAAAGGTGTAAAGAAGAGAAACTCTCAATGAATAATAATGTTAATTACGTCTGTTCTTAAAATAATAAAATCAACCCCTATATATAGGGAAAACCTATCCCAAATAGAATGAGATTTAAATCCTACTTTTATGAAAACTTTTAAACTTGAAAACTTGTAAACTAGGAAATTTTAAACTAGGAAACTTTAAAATAAAGGTTTTTAAACTAGGAAACTTTGACCAAACTTTGACTTTAACCATTCAGCTTTTTGGACTCTTTTATTGGGCTTCGTGTGGCCCAATCTTCTCTCTTTTGGACTTGAATTTGGAGACCACTTTCGTGATAAACATATTCTTGATTTTTCAATGAAGCCCGTCAACTTTAGTACAAGTAGGCTGACATGGATGCTATCACTGCATTAATTTTTGAAAGAGATCTGAGGCTGTCATATATTCAATTATGGATTTTTTTTTTGTTTATGTAAACAGAATACTACATTAAATCACATTAGGTGATAAGAACCGATGAAACCTAGACCAATGAAGTCAAAATGTATACTCTCAATAACCGCTAAACTCATTTCTGGTTATTCCTCAGCCAATAACATCAAAGCAAGGCACCCTTCGAAGACAAGAATCCTAGCTTGAAATAACCGCCACATACCATCTTAAGAGAAATGACTATAATTCCAAAGTCTTGAGTAAGCTTCAAAACAACCACATGGGAACATCATCTTGTGCCCATGAGTTGGAAGAGAAGTCCTAACTGGTCTGTATTGAAAATAAGTATCCTACAAGAAGCATCTTCATTCTTCAACCGCTGTGAAGCACTAATATCCAGAACATAATACTACTGATGCTTGAGCAAATAAAAGAGCTGAGAGATCGAGCTCCTTTAAACTTGCACTGGGCATGGCATCCTAAATACTGATGTCCTGCCTTTACTCGACTTTGTATTTCTTCCCTGGCATTACTTAAATCTACCCATTGCACTTGAGTTATCTCATGCTCGTTCACCTTTAAGTCACACTTTATTCAGCAGCTCACACCATCTTTATCATACCTTCATTATAGGCCAAAACTTGCAGCCTCTGGAGCCTACCTTACTTGGCTTCGAGGGTTACACAAGTTCTACTAGAGACAATCCAATTATGTAACACTACATTTGGTTCCTCCTGACTATGTCCTAATTCGATAGATTCTCCAAGAACTATTTTCACATCCAGCTTATCCAATCTCATATCCATAATTAAAAAAAAATCTCTTGGAAGGGACCCTTACAAACTCCCTAAAGCAATATCTATGACACATTAATAACTTCTGGTGTATTGCTCCTTTACATGGACTAAATACCAGAGAATGCTGCTTCCTCCTCTCAGCAACAGTCCTTTCCCCATGGTCTCACTCTCAAATTTGAAGTTTGTTTCGTCTCAACATCTCCATCTCTAATACTCTGAAGTTCTTCCTCCATCTGAATATCTTTTTTGGCAACCATTAGGGAATTAAGCAGTTTTTTTCTTTTAACTATACAAAGTTATCATTTATCCTGCTTTTTATGTACTTCTAAAAGTTGTATTTCAAAAAATAAAATTAACATATTTATGTTCTAAAATGGGATAAGGGTCTGAAAAATACCCCAACTTTGATCGAATTTGTTGTTGCGATACTAAACTTTCATGAGGACTTATTACCTCCTTAGACTATTTAATACCGTATTTTAAACATATATATTTGACCAGGTGGACATAAAAAATAATGCAAAACTATAAATAGTAATGTGTCCACGTGGGCACATATATACCTTTAAAATACACTATTAAATAGTTCAGGGTAAAAAATACGGTATTAAATAGTCTAGGGAAAGGGAAGTAATAGGTCCTCGTGAAAGTTTAGTATTGCAACAGCAAATCCGACCAAAGTTGGGGTATTTTTCAGACCTTTATCCCTTCTAAAATTAACAAAAAGTTGGGATTTTAAGTACTTTTTACGTAGTTGCTAATTAAAATAGAAGTCTAAAATATTGATGTTCCAATTACAGAAAATTAGATGTCTTGGCGAACTCCGTTTGTTCATTTAGGGGTTGGATGGAGTACTATGCAACTATTGGCTAATTTAGCACCTTAAATACATAAGTAAATGAAGTGAAATTTTGTATAACGCATACTTCTCCACTAACTACAAGCAGATATTGCAGCACCTCAGAGAGCTATAAAACAAGTTATTATGCTGCTTCAAAGCAAAAGGGCAAAATAAAAATTCAGCTTTCAAGCTTTTCGCTGTACCAGCGTAAATATAACACGGGAAATATTATACAGTTTACCTGAATTGTGGAAGAGAGAGAAGGAGGATTGGCCGAGGAGATGGCTGCCGGTGGTTGATTGTTCCGGCAACTAAGAGACCGGCCGCCGGCGAGTGTAAGGCCAGCGCTGTTCAGCAACAAACCAGGGAACTGTGTAGCCATCGGTTGCAGATTATCGCTTCAGATTTACCACTGCACAAGGCATTTGAACTAATACTTTGTAAAGCTTGTTGGTATGCAAAGGATATTTTTTGGGTCTACTTTTAAAATAATAATAATAATATTGCTTGTTAATAAATAACGAATTTATATACTTTAGAAAAAAATAGAAGTATTAGACAAATAATTATCTTTATAACTTTGACTGCAAAGGTGATTTTTTGTAAAATAAAACTAAAATCAACCAAACAGTTTTGGTTCTTACTTAAAACTTAGTTTTGGAAAATTTGAAACAAACGTTTATAGATCCTTCATGTATTCAGAAGCCTCAAATTTGTTTTGCTCTTCCTATTTTCTTTAAAATTCATTGTTCTCATTTGGAAAATCTATTATACAAGGGAAAGAAGCTTAATTATGCAGGACCCAAAATACGTGTGTGTGTATGCTATTCAAATAGAAAAATAATTGTAATTGACATACAGACCTAAACCTTGAGGGAATTTTTTAAAACTCTCATTAATTTACCAGAGATCATTGTCATAGCCATCTAGCAAATAGATGCGGATGGATTATCTAAAGTATGAAAGTTGGATGGATGAGAACCCCCAATAATAATAATACAAACATGTAATCCCACAAAGTAAAGTCTAGAGATAAGTTAAGTGTAAGCACACCTCACCCCTACCTTGAAGGAAGAGACTATTTCTGATAGGTTCTCAACAGTACAGATGAGATCCCAATAATATTGTGGATAAACTACATCATAAAACCCGCAATTTATCTGTAAGAGATTTAGGAGCATGGCTGGCGTCGCAACTGAACTTCATGCGCTACACAAAACGTCACAACAAATCTGGAATTGCTAGCGATGAGAGGTTACACAACTCTTGCAATTAGAGACGAGTTGAATAAAACCCACTTCCTCTACATTTTACATCATATTCTACATTTAATCAAAGAATAAAAATGAACCTAAATCTCTACATCAGAGGTCAGCTTGAATTGGCCTGCTCAGCACCCTAACAAAGTACGCACGTGTCTCAGGTATTAAACGTTGAATCAATTGTGAATACCTACATGTAACAAGACAATAGTGTGTTAAAACACAATTACATATTTGTTTAGGATGTCTGTTTTTCTTCCAAGAAATGATGAAGCAAAAGGATAGGAACCTGGACATACCATGGCATGACACTTAACTTGTCAAACTTCTCCAATCTGAAGACAATGAAAGCATTTCTTAATGACAAATGCATTGAAAGCCTCCGATAACTCAAACATCAGAGAGACATTTTTGTACTGAGATATCCTACAGAAGATAAGAAATTATCAGGAGAAACCTGACATAAATCCTCCCCTAAGACAGAAAGGTCCCCAGCACTCACCTGTGCAATTGCATACTCACACAGATGCTTAAGGCCCTTAAGAAGATATTGATCAGCAGCCCTTAGAAGATCCTGTGCAACATCCATATTAACATCAACAGATCCCGTGTATATGTACCTGCAAACAATAAACATTCCTCTCTTCAATATTGCTAGATTGATTTGTATCCCAGATGTGACAGAGATTAAACAGCAGTGCACCTCATCATCAACTCAAAAACATCCCATGGAATGTTGGGAATCTCTATATCTTTGGCGTCTCTCTCCTGCAATAAATAGATAACAGATCATCAGAGTTTTGTACTCCATATTTGTGCATTCAGCCACATCACACTTGCAACATTTCAAAGAAAGATGTTTGCCATTTAGCAATTTTGCAAAGACCATTTGATAGTCGATCTAAATTTGTCAAAAGGGAAAGGTAAGCAGTAGAAGACAAATTTTGGGAGCAAAAACAGCTTTCCTCTTGTGTTGCTAATGATCAATTTAGAAACCAACAAACCTAAAAGTAAAAGCAATAAATCTTTATGCCAACTATTCTACTTACCCTGTAGCCACCATCAAACATTACTCGAAATGCATCATAAGAAGAAAGTAAGCAATTCTGTGGGCATAAAACCCTTTGCCTGGTGAAGGACCAAAAAATCATTAAGATACACCATGATATGAAGAAGATGACAATATTTGAATCACAAAACTGCTGCTACCTTCAACTAAAAATGTCACATCAGATAGCGTAGAATTATTTACATACTGCTCACCCAAATAGACCTGCATAAAGAAATGCACTAGGAGAAAATAAGGAAAAGAGATGTAATATAGGATCAAATACATTGTCTAATTACTGCACCATGAATGGTCATGAACAACCTCTAAGTCAATTGAGAAAGAAAAGACAGAAAGCGGACATACAAACTAAAAAACATGAAAAGCAGACAACATTATTGATTGGTGAAGAAAGTGAACATCAAGTAAACTGTGGCGAAAACAGCCTATGGAATTTGTCAACATGCGAACCCTCCTCGAACACTCACCAAAGTGAAGACGAGTTACTACCAAAATCTAAATCCTTAAATGTAGGGATAAGCAAAGCCCTCATATTGCCTAATTGATTCTCAGAATACACCAATCATGCCAGCAATTAAGGGTCAGTGAGTGGAGTTTTCAGAACTCAACTGTTTTGTATTACTAAGACCATAAAAGATTGACAAGGTTATAGACCTGAATAAGAGATCAACAGGAAGACCAAGTCTTGGTATACACACCCTCTCAGAACCAAAAAAATATCGCTCAGTGAAGCAAATTTAGCATATCAAGAGAGGGTTCTAAGGTCTTCTACCCCTCATCAGCATAACAGATACCATCCAAGAACAAATAAAAGGTATATCATACTCTAAATAGATGCTTTTCTCATTATAGATGTGGTATAAACAGCAGCATATAACACAAGAAGCTGTCACAACGTGAGAAGCAAACTGAACCACAAGATGGGAAGAAACTGCACGACCAGAGTTTTTATGCAGTAATTCAAATGGTTGGTAAAGTAGACATTGTATAAAATTTGCATAACAGCTACATTATAACTTTCAAGTCTCGACTCTAGAGGTAACACTAGCAAAACTTGGTTTGACATATGTTTATAAAGTAAATGGTAAAAGCTTCATAAATCATCACAATCAATGATTAAATTTGAACATCAGACAGTTCACCGTATATCTTCAAAATGCTTGATGATTATACGAACATAGCTTAGTATTAACTTGATGCAAGAAGCACCAAATGTAACAGTGAAAATTAAATAAAAACCCATAAATGACTAAGGGCCTTACAGGATAGACTTGACGTTCCTGTTGAGAGACAGAATTGGTAGGAAACACTAGTATCCAATCATTTTGGTAACAGCCCTTATTAATGAAATTGTTCATCTTCTTCACAGTGGCAAGTAAGTGCACAAATAGACCAAATGGTACATGCAATATACAGAGAATATTAAAGTACCAATTAACGTGGAATGCATTCAATAACAAAACATAGCTCCTATTGTATAAGCAAGTTCATGTAGTCAATAACAAAAAATAGCTCCTATTGTATAAGCAAGCTCCAGTGTAGTTATTTTGTATTTTTTGTACAGTATCAATATTGTAGTATTTTTCCAACAAGGGAGACAACTTCACATAACGTTAGCCAATTACTAATTTATTTTATACACTGTTCGAATTGTGAAGCATTTGATTTTCTCATACTAGATCCCAGTTGATCGACTAGTTGGACTTACCAAGAGTGTCACCAACCTGGAAAGTTCTACTAGAAGCCCGCATATGGAAGTCAACATTGTCTCCATTCCAACTGCCGGAATCACCAACATTGTACACTGTGCCGCCAATCACGGTTGTGCTGAATAAATAAAAAACAACCATCATCGAGAAGAGAAACACGGCTTCCTTTGTGAAGATCATGACTTGACCTCCAAAACAGAAAAACAATAGGTGTTCTGGAAATTCAAAAGGAGTTACTTAGAACTCAAGGGATGTTGTAGCAGCACTTTTGCATGAACTATCAGTATATAACTGTTCAGCAGACTTCTGCTGCTGAATGCACCATGATGTTTGAGTGAATAAAGAGCCAAGGCTGATCTGGGAGTCCAGTAGCACTCACAATTTGTGCATGAATTGAGCTAATTGTATGAGTAGAATGTGTTGCATGCTCTAAGAAAGCTATGCTAAGTGTAATACTTATTTCAGTGTGACTGGATATAACTTCAATTAAGAAAGAAAAAAATCTGTCTCTCCAAAGAATTTCTTTGGGAAAAATTGTATCTGCATCGTGCTAACTCCAGGCAAAATAACCTTAGTAGCAAAAAAAAAAAACCAGTGTAATACCACAAGTGGGGTCTTGGGAGGAGGGTAGAGTGGTAGAGTGTACGCAGACCTTACCTTTGAGAAGGTAGAGAAGTTGTTTCCGAAAGACCATGGCTGGATAAACAGTGAAAAAGAGACACTAGCAACAAATGTAAACAACAAGAAGATGATAATAAGAAACCTTAGCAGTAAACACTACTAAGGTTATCTAAGTTGTTCTCCAACCTTAGTAGTAAACACTCCAAGATACATTTCAATGAGGTAAATAAAACAAATTTGGTGACCAAGCCAATTATGCTATAAAAATTTCAAAGCAAAATATTACAGGAGTAGAGAAAACCACTCATCAGCATATAACATAGATCTAAGTTCAGTTTGCAAGAGATTAAATCTCTACTTCAACTATTTAAAGAGAATCATCCAACCAATAGAACCTAACATGAGTTATGTAGAACTTCTGAGGGGGGGCAACAGTTGAAACTAGCCAATATCACCACAACTCAATTCCTCGTGTTGATAAAATTCTCTTTATGCTAAAGAAGTAGCTACTTGTGAAGTAGAGAAGCCAAGTTCGACTCGACATCTTCGTTGGCTTTGTGATCAAATGACTCATCGCCAATATATAGGTCTAGGATTGATCTGCATAAGAGTTTGCTTTGTATGCTTCCCACTTCCTTTCCATCAACTACAAAAGAAAAATAAACAGAACCTAAGCTTCATCTAAGTGATTGATGCTAGAGCAAACTTTAAGCAAACAACTAGAAAGAAAAAAGATCAGAAACTAATATATTGTGAATTTAAAGAAAACCAACAAATATTTTAGTTATTCTTCTATGGTCTATGGAACTGACGGGAAATTAACTAGCTCATCAGTTTCTTACCTAAAATGCATGTAAAACAAATCTCAACCAATACTTCGATGCTGTTTAACTTAAGTCTTTTTTTTAATATGGAATGTCTTTAACTTATTTATTAGTCACTGTGACAGGTGTATCAGCCATTGGTAATAAAAATCATCACTAGTATTTTGCGGAAGCATATTTTCAAGAGCTAACAGGCTGATAATAAAAATCATCACTAGTATCTTGGTGAAGAATATTTTCAACAGCTAACATATAACAATATTTTCAACAGCTAACATATAACAATTTTTATTTTATTTTTTTGGTTTTATAGACAGTGAAGCTGGTAAAGACCAGAAAATCTATATCTGTATAAAAGAGAATAGGGATGGTTGATTGGTGTAATACTACACAAGCATAATTTCCAGCATGACTTCTGTAACCAAATTCAGGAAAATGTTTAGCCACTTCCCACAAAGGAAATGTAAGGGTATAAAATGTGCCAACTGACAGTGCAATTAGGATATTTATGGTATTGTTCTTGTATAGCGCTCACTTGAAGTAATTTCTCTTCATTGTAGCCTCTAACATACTGCTTCGAAAGCCAACCTTATTAGGGAAATGACTAAAAGAAATTAATGTTTTATGTATCCATTCAATAGCTCTTCAATAATTTGAGCAAGTGATAGCTATAACATTTTATTTTTTCTCAAAACACACAGACACACATGCACGTCTCGTAGGCGTATACACTGAGAGATTGAGAGTCTTCACTTCAAAAGATTCGTATCAGATCGAAATATCAATATTGTAGAAAAAGTGGAAAAAAGACAGAACTTTGAGCTGTTCATTTCCAAAATACTGTCAACAGAAATAAATCATCTTACTTGTTGTGTGGAGTATGTAGTCATGATCTCTGGAGAGTTCAATGATAGATCCCCGAGGTAATTTAATTTCATCTTTAAACTGGGAAGTGAACCTACAGTTGCAAAAGACATTTTTGGTTATATAAGAACTAGGGAACTTATGAAAATATAATATAGATAGAAGAAATATTTATAATATGTGCATAAATATAATATATATCCAGACGTATAAGTGATTTCATAAAGAGAAATGTTTGGTCAGTAATTATATGACTTCCAACAAAGTCATAAGTTGTTACTTTGGACCAAAAATAATTATAAACTTACGATAATAAAAAATCTGTATAAAATATAAAACAAATAAAATTATGGAGAGAATATAAATAAATAAATAATGCAACATCATTCTTATGATCTTAATTATTAAGAAAAGGAAGAAGAAAATACGAAATTAATGCACAATTTTTCAAACTCTAATGTGATCATTTCAGAAGAGTCTTACAATGTCTTTATTTATAGACATTCAGATTTTTACAATAAAGAATAAAAATGAATGCAGAAATAGTAACTAACACAATTCTTTTTATTATTATTATAATAATAACAATATTCTTGGCCAAAGAGAGGTGTCAATTTTATTCATTCATTGTTGTTATTTTTCCTCTTATTTTTCATCATTATCTAAATAAATATTCATATTTTTAATTTTGCCTCTATCCTTTATTGTAGTATTTGTTTTCTATTTTATTAATTTTTTCTTCTTTTTCTCTTTTCCTTCCTCTATCCACTTTTTTTTGATTTGCACCGGGTGTCCGAGTCTCTTTGAGCCCCGACTAATCCCGGGGGTGCACAGGCCCTCGGCAAGGAGTTTCCCGCAAGTGCACCACGGTTAATTCAGGTTTTACCCAGTCCGATGGCCCTCAGAAATTGTTTGCACCCAGTGGGTTTCGAACTTGAGACCTTGAAAGGGAGCAAACCCCAAGGCTCAAGTCAATTGCCAGTAGGCCAACCCCTGAGGGTTCCTTCCTCTATCCTACTTAATAGTAACTTTTTATAGTAACAAAAACACATCTTCCTTAGGATCTTAATCATAAGAAACATAAATGGTTCTTTGTACTGTAAAAAAATATCATAAAAAAGCCGTATTTCAATATTTGATATATATTCAAATTCTCTAAGCTATCAATAATAGTGTTTGAACCTTGATAATAATTAGCATAAGACAAAGTTACGGTAATTAATTTTCGAATGCTCTTACCTTCCAAACTAAGAAATTACATAGAAAGAACACAATGCACATTCCTTCATTAGGACCTTAATCATAAGAAAATAGATTTTTAAAAAAATATTAATGAATCAATGCACAATTTTTGAGCTCTTGTCAACACTCCCTCTTACTAACTGATCAATATCTAAGTGTCCTCTTTATTGAGTCTACCTTTACTACAATAACAAAACATGGAAAACACGACTTCAAATATGAAATAAAAAGGATAATCTTGAGTAGGAGTTTCATGAAATAAAAATTATGATTTTATATGGACAAAATAGAGGAATTTAAAAAAAAACAAAAATAGTTTTTGTACAATAATATTGTTGAACATTGGTCAGTAGTTAATATTATTACACACAAAGTTACAATAACTAATTTGCATCTAAACAAATAAGAATACAAAATAAGTGCCCACTTTTTTGAGCTCTTGGCCGACACCTTTTTTGTCAAATTAATCAACATTCAAGAGTCTTCTTCATCGTGTCAAGTTAACACATGGATTTGATAATAGAATAATACTACAAAGAACAATGAAATATAAAAATAATCTTGAGTAGTAATTTCATGAAACAAAAAACTTGTGAATTTATATTGACAAAAATGGAGAAATATCATAAAGTATCTTAAATTTTATAATTTAATAGTTGGGGGGTTATGAATATGAAAACTTAAAAGTCATGAAATTAATTATATTATTAAGAATAGAAGTTTAATAGATATAAGTTATGGAGGTGAAACTTTAAAAGTAAATAAAGAAGGAAAAAAATAAATAAAAAAGATAAAAGAAATACCTTTACTAAATAGAGATATAAATTTCTTGAATTGAATAAATAAATAAAAAAGTAAAAAAAGAACAAGGAAAGGAAGAGAAGTGACTTAAGGAAAACAAAATCGTAATTTAATTATTTTTTTTAAAAAAGACTTTATATTTTATAGAAATATAAGTTTCTTGAATTGGATAAATTAAAAAAAGAAGTAAAAAGGAACTAAAAGGGGGAAAAGGTGATTTAAAGAAATGATATAAATATCATTAGGGAAGAAATTAAAATACTAAAAAGAAAAAAATGAGAAATATTAAGGAAAAGAAAATAATAGCATTTAATGATAAAATAGATTAAATAGGACTATTGATAAAGAAAGAATTAAATGTGACTATCTTTAATATTTAGGTGAATTTTTTGTATTTTAAAATTTGAAAAATGGCCAAAAAAACCACAAAAAAAAGATAAATAGCTTTCTAGCCCTTAGAAGCATGCCACATCAGCATGTCTAACATTCTCCTTTATATATATACTAGTAAACTAAACCGCGCTTCGCGCGGTCATAAATAATTTCATTAAAATTTACTTTAATAGTAGTAAATGTATTTTAAAAATATTCTATTAGTAGGTAGATTTTAAAAAAGAAATAATAAATGTAATTTCCAATTTAAAAGAAGTATTGTCTATATCACCTCTTTAAGACCATAATTTTAAAACATATAAAATAAATATTAAATATTTTAAATAAATAACTATAGGAACAAATGGATGTCCAATTGAGCTAGTAATAAATAAAAAATTACAGAAGAAAGACGAAAGTTGAGAATATTGGGCTTTAAAATAAGGTGATAAAAAAGGTGAGGGCAATACAAATAAGGTTATTTGTTGGCTAACACAAGAATATCGTGACTTGTTTAAAAAAAAGTAAAATTTTATTCGTGTCTCGTCGTTAAAATTTGAAATATTGTGACAAATTATTTGGAGTCAAATATTAGATATTTCAAATAAAATATATATCTTATAAAATAAGGATAAAATCTTCATATGCTCTATCTTTTTCATATTTTAGTCGAATGTGAAGTTATTACTATCAAAGAGAAGTGGTCAGTAAAATCTTCATGTAAGCATTAAGTGAAAGTAACAACGTGATGGTATAATCTCTTCTCAATCAAAAGGTATTGAACATCTGACAAAAACAAGCACCATATGATATATAGCAATGTATAAGAGGGGCATGATGTGGAGAAGATGAAGGTCTTTATTGAATTTTGTTGTTATTTATACGTACTAATATGAAGTAGTAAATAGGGGTACATGAATGGTCCTCTACCCTTCCTGCACTACCCTTCATTTTCGAAACGTCACCATTCTAAAGATAGTTAAGAAGAAATTAATGAGATTAATTAAGAATCAAGATTAATGAGAATTATTTTTAAAAATATTTAAGAAAAACATATAAATGATATAATTAAAGAGGTTGAAAAAGATTGTTGGGCAGATTTATTTTGAAAAGAAGCAAATGCAAAAAAGAACAAAAGTTAATTTATTCTTATTGCTAGAGGCTTTCCATTAGTCACAATATGGTGAATAAGTAAATAATAAATTTGTCTATGAATAAAAAAAGTTTTAATTATAAATGTATAAGAGTAGAATTAGAAAGGTGTGATGATGGTAAGTAAATAAGCAATCCCATTCATGTCCATCAAATAATACTAATATTGAATACATATTACATGTCAATCAAATTTAAGTTACTACCAACAATATAATAAAATTCAAGCCAAATTAATATACTCTAAATTAAAAATGTCAAAATTAAGAATAAAGAAAACAAAGAAATTAAAACATAATTTTTTTTGTGATTTTATTTCTTCCTTTAGCTTCCTATCAAGAATTAGTAGCTTACAACACCACTTTAATAAAATAGATCACTTATGTGCGTAATATACAATACACTCGCAGATCATACAAAATTGAATAAGATAATCTACATAGACAACTAACACTCCATCATATACACATATAGAGATAATAAAACCAAAAAAAATATAAATCATAGACTACTATTAGGCCTAAGAGGAAAATTGCAAGACTGAAAAATTGTAGTGACAGATGAATGAAAAAATTGAGGAGATACATTTATACGTACTAATATAATTATTCACTTTAATTGGGAATTAAAATAATTAGCACATGAACATGAAATAATATGGGGGAGGGTAGAGTGTCTTTACCTTACTTTTGGAGGTAGAGATGTTTTCTATAGACTTCTACTCAAGGAAAAATATATCAAGAAAAAAACAGCGAAATGAAAGAAATCATAACAAAATAATATAAAAAGCTTGATAAAATATTCTAGAGTAAAGAAACAATAAAGATAGCAAAATATATAATACAATAATCAAAGTATAAAGAATAATAAATATTATCATAAGATATGTTAAAAAATGTAACTAAGTTAGCCGGTATGAAAAATTCTCAAAAGAATCTGCACACAATATCATATTCTAAAAGAAATAACTAAATGGTGGTTGGGATACATGAAATGAAAAATGAAAAAAAAATGGTAATGAAGACCCAACACCTCAGTTTGTATTTGTAGGAGAACAGTAAATGTGTATTTAATTTTATGGGAATATGAAAAACGTAGGATGTGAAAGTCTGAAAGATCAGTAACCGAATATTTACACATATTCATTGTTCATTTAATTGAATAATAATAATGATTGTGCCTTCAAATTATAAAGGAGAAAATTTGAAAGATAAATAAAAAATACAAAAAAACCACAAAAAAGATAAATAGTTTTCTAGCCCTTAGAGGCATGCCACATAAGCAAGTCTAACATTCTCCTTTATATATATATATATGATATATAGATAGATAGGAAGGAGGCAATAATAGTTTAAGGATTGAGAAACAATAAATTTTCCATTTCCAAAAAAAATCTTGTGGGTTAACCTGTTCGCAGCTCAATAACTCTATTCAAGAAAAGATGTTACGTATGTAGCTGAGAGATAATTGATCACAGTTGGGCAAAAGAGTCCAGCAATAATGTTAAACACTATGATATCGCAAGGCATCATATTTGAAAGGCAACTTGAGTAAGGTTCCAGAATACATATAAAACATAATAATTTAGAGTGCAAACAAATGAAGTGCTTCATCCAGCTTTGGCAGGCTTGTTTCCCTGTGGTGATATGGTAATTATTCCAAAAAAGGTTGAATAAGATATGAATAATATGAGGCTAAGGAATTACCTTTGGAGCAATTCCTTGTTATCATATCCTCCAAACTTATGTAATCTGCTGCCAACAGATTCTTCGAAAGCACTGCGCACAGAATTAATGCTTAGTCTGCCATAGACTATTTGAAGCCTAACAGTCATGCGTATATCGTTTTCCATGAGATGATTTCTCAACTCTTCCTTTTGCTGCAGTTCAGAAACAGAGTGCCGTCCATGCTTCTCAGCCAGACACTTCTTTACATCAACATCATCAGCATACACACCTAGAGAATGCCATATTGATATCACATTAGATAAAGGCCATATTTAAAGTAAACATCACTTTTACTTTGAAATGCAGATTCAAACTTCCAAAAGGAGACAAAGAGTGTTATAATGCATATCCCCCCTGATCATATAAAGGAAGGTCCAATAGAGATGACGATGAGATTCTCAAATATGATACCACCACAGGTTTAATTTTTATGCACTGACCAGGGACGGAGCTAAGTTGTAGAAAGGAGATTCAATTAACTTCCCCTCGTTAAAAAATTTACATTGAACAAATAGAGCAAAAATGAATTCTATATTGGTATTATTTCACTATTGAAACCCCTTGATACTATTGAATCCCCTAGATAGAAGGCAAAATTCTAGTAAAGTGGCAAAGGGGTAACACAATTACTTTAAGACCTATGTTCAAATCTCATGTATGAGAATCCTATTATTTTTTTGAATCCCTTGTATAACTTCCTGGCACCACCACTGGCACTGACGGTGCAAGAAACTGTATTATGTTGCTTCAAAAACTTAATAACATGTACAGTAAGCATGAGTTGATAAGCCTACACAAGCTGTTAACAATTGATAAGCCCACGATCCCACATGAACTGCTATAAATGGTAAAGCATGAATTGAGTTCTGACTGGGAGTGTAGTGTGTACTCAGACCTTATCCCTAGCTTGGAAAGTAGAGAGATTGTTTTCCATATGCCCTTAGATCAAGAAAAAACATAACAAAGCAGCTCGGGAAAAGAATAACAGAAGTGAAGAAGCCACGACAAAATACATCTTGAAAATAAAAAAGGAATAAAATCTGGAGAAAAAAAATGTAATGCTACAATTACTAGTATGGAAGGATAAGTGAGACAACATTTCCTCCATAACTTCCTATTGCCATAGAATTGGAATTCATTTTATATATTTGAGCATTTGGTGCTCCACACAAGGATCATAAAAATTAAGAACCTCAACTACAATATAACAACATTTGCAGAAGAGACAGAAACATAAATCGATAAAGAGCAAAAACAATTAAGTAAATTGCAGTGACAATTTGGTACCATAAGCATAGACATCAATGTTTTTCAATCCAAAAACCGCCTTTTTACGCAGCCCAATTCCAAGGAGTCGCTGAGTATCTTTCAGAATTGACGGAAATGCCATTCCGGCCCTGGATTCAGTGACCGGAGCTGAGTTATCTGCTAGAGAAACAGAACCCCACAAAGGGGATGAATGATTTTTGTTAGGTGAGAAATTGGAAAGTAGGAAATTCATAGCATTTTCCAGAAACGGATTTTTGGGGCTTTGAGTTATGGCAATGATCGCTCCGGCGGCAGCGAGGGCTGAACCGCCGGACGCGAGGGCGACAGCGACGGTGGAGAAGGATCGAGATGGAGCATCTGAAGTGGCTGAAGACGGAGTCTTGTGGGGCTGAGAAAACAAGAATGGAAAACGCAGAGAAGCCATTGTTTATTTTTTATTTACCATGGTTTGAGTGTATTTTATACTAGGAGTACTTTATAGTTTTAACCAAAAAGGATAGAGTAATTCTTTTCTTCCATAGTGTTTTTTCTTCTTCTATTTTCTTTACGCTTTTTTGTTTTCACTTTTAGTGGTGTGGAAGGCAAGAATTTCATCTTCTAGGCTTTTTGATTCATGAATATCATTTGGATGCATATTAAAAATATTCATTTTTTGTAAGTGTTTCATGCCTGCCAATTGTGGAGTTTTATTTGATATAAGAAAGATTTAAATTAAATAAATATTATTAATATGTGTATTATTTGACATGTTCATTTTATGTGAAACTATTTTATTGGTTACTAAATTCGTGAAGAAAAGCAGTGGCGTAGGCACATGTATGCAAGGGTGTCCAATTGGACACCCTTGGTCGGAAAAAAATACCGCATATACAAGTAAAATTATATACGAAGTGATTAAATAACATATTTTGGACACCCTTGACATAATAGGTTGTTATAGCCTAGTGGTTTAAGATGTCTTGAATGTATGTTTCGACATCTTTAATGAGTCAGTGCTCACATGTTCAAATCTCACTTTGAACAATATTTTCCCCTTTTTAAAAAGAACTTTTGTTATTTAATGTTTGGACCCTCTTCCTGAAATTCCTAGCTCCGTCACTAAAGAAAAGAAGATCTTTTGAAATCTATTATCTTAAACATGTCATTATATTTGTGTCATAGTTGCTAAGGCCAAATAAGAGTTTTAAAATTAAACTATCTATGGTTATAGAAAAATTAGTGCTCTTTTTATTAAATCAACTTGGAGAGAGTAAAGGACGTTGATATGTTGAGCTCTATTTTACTATCTAGACAAAGATTTCTACTCTGGCTGGCAAATCAAGATAACTATTGATAAAGGAGAGAATGAACAAATATGTTGTTTGTGTGAATGAGGAGTCCTAGCTGCATCTATTTATTTTTTTTAAAATGTATGTGGATAACAACAATCACAATGGTGAGTTCAGAGAAAGAAGGTGTTATCCATGTTCAATATGGATAAAAAGGAGAAATTGACGACAATCCATAAAGGAACTGGCAACTACAATTTTGGGGAAGACAAGAAACTGAAAACACTTAAAAATTGATTAAATGTAAATACAGAGTTAGTTGTTACACAGATTAACAAAGGAGATTATAGAAAGGATAGAACTAGTAAAAGGCTCTAGGAAATATAGTTATATAATTCAGAAATTTGTAACTAATTGGTTTTTACTGAGTATGAGGTTGGAGATGATTAACACTCTAGTTCTGATTCGGATCCTATGAGTGCTCTGTTAAGTGTAAATATTGATTGTCTAACGTAATCTTTCACAGTTTACCCAAATTTTTTTTTTTACAGAAATCCACTTTTTAGTTTACTTATTATCGTTATCCCCTATAAGTTTTACAAATTTCCAAAATCCCTCATTTTTGTGCATCAGATTAGTGTATCTCGCACATCAGATTAATGTATTAGCGCTTATATTATTGTATCTCGCGCATCAGATTAGTGTATCATGTATAAAATGTATATCAGATTAGTGTATCATGTATAAAATGTAATGTATCTTACTTAACGATTAATGTATCTCGCGCATCAGATTAATGTATCAGCGCTTATATTATTGTATCAGTTTGAGGGATTTCTGTAATTATAAATTTTTAAGGGATAAATTGTAATTTTGCCTTAAAAGTATGTGATTTCTGTAATTTGCCCTTAAAAAAAACGGCCATTAGGCCATTACTCCTTGGACTTGGCCCATTTTCGGTGGAGATTCAGTTCACTTCTCTAATGGTCTGGGCCTGGCAACTGAATAGAGGTCCAATTTCCATACCAAATTTTGGTCGGCTCGTTTAGGGTGTTGAGATTGCAATCACCTATATTTAAGATTAAGAAAAAATCCATTTATGATAGAAGGTTTTTTCAGTCCTTATTATTGGCTCATATGTAGATAGAAAAAGAAAAAAAAAATGATTAAATGAACGTTGAGCCTCGCTAAATTTTTAAACATAACTGATCATAAAATGAGAATTGGTCTAAGGATCATACAAGCCATAAGGAATATCAATTTATATCTCACATGCCAGCAATGAGGTAATTTATCCCCCCGGGTAAATTGCACAAGAAACAAAAAGTGATCATTCACTAAAGAATTGTCCTAAAAAGAACAAGCAACGAAAAAAAAATCTGAATCAAGAATTTAAATGGGTCTCATCATGTAAAGAAATAAAAAATTTAAACCTAACTCAATCTTAAAAGTTGACTCAACTCAGTAATGGTGTATCATATGAATTCCGAAACTATACAGGGAAACCAATTCTACATATCATAATCTATGTGAGACAACTAATTAATGTATGTATTTTATACTCGACTTGATTATGCTGTCTCAAAATAGAACGTGATGGACCAAGTTGTCAAGGACATTTACATCTAGCAAATAGATAGGGATTATCTAAAGTATGAAAGTTGGATGGTGTATTCCCATATCCCACAAAGTAAAGTATAGAGAGAATTGAGTGTAAGCACACCTCACCCCTACTTGAAGGTAGAAACTATTTCTGATAGACCCTCAACTAAGAAAAAACAATATAGATGAGATCCCAATAATATTGTGGATAATTTAAATCTATACATCTTCGTAAAACCGGTAATTTATTTGTAAGCTTGTTGTAGAGATTTAGAAGCATGGCTGGCGTCGCAACTGGACTTCATACGCTACATTAAACGTCACAACAAATATGGAATTGCAAGTGATGAGAAGTTACACATAACTCTTGCAATTAGAGAAGAACGAGTGGAATAAAATCCACTTCCTGTACAATTTACATCATATTCTACATTTAATCAAAGTAAAAATGAACCAAAATCTCTACATCAGAGGTCAGCTTGAATTGGCCTGGTCAGCGCCCTAACAAAGTACGCACGTGTCTCAGGTAATATACGTTGAATCAATTGTGAATACCTACATGTAACAAGATTACAGTGTGTTAATACACAATTACATGTTTGTTTAGCGTGTCTTTTTTTCTTCCAAGAAATGATGAAGCAAAAGGATAGGAATCTGGACATACCATGGCATGACACTTAATTTGTCGAACTTCTCCAATGTGAAGACAATGCAAGCATTTCTTAATGACAATGCATTGAAAGCCTCTGATAACTCAAACATCAGAGAGACATTTTCCACTGAGATATCCTACCGAAGATAAGAAACTATCAGGAGAAACCCGACATAAATCCTCCTCTAAGACAGGAAGGTCCCCAGCACTCACCTGGGCAATTGCATATTCGCACAGACGCTTAAGGCCCTCGAGAAGATATTGATCAGCAGCCCTTAGAAGATCCTGTGCAACATCCATATTAACATCAACAGATCCCGTGTATATGTACCTGCAAACATAAACATTCCTCTCTTCAATATTGCTAGATTGATTTGTATCCCAGATGTGACAGAGATTGAACAGCAGTGCACCTCATCATCAACTCAAAAACATTCCATGGAATGTTGGGAATCTCTATATCTTTGGCGTCTCTCTCCTGCAATAAATAGATAACAGATCATCAGAGTTTTGTACTCCATATTTGTGCATTCAGCCACGTCACATGACACATATGCTTGTAACATTTCAAATGAAGATGTTTGCCTTTTAGCAATTTTGCAAGACTGTCTGATAGTCAATCTAAATTTGTCAAAAGGGTAAGGTAATCAGTTTCGGGAGCAAAAACAGCTTTCCTCTTGTGTTGCTAATGATCAATTTAGAAACCAATAAATCTAAAAGTAAAAGCAATAAATCTTTATGCCAACTATTCTACTTACCCTGTAGCCACCATCAAACATTGCTCGAAATGCATCAGAAGAAGCAAGTAAACAAATTCTGTGGGCATAAAACCGTTTGCCTGGTGAAGGACCACAAAAATCATTAAGATACACCATGATATAGAGAAGATGACAATATTTGAATCACAAAACTGCTGCTACCTTCAACTAAAAATGTCACATCAGATAGCGTAGAATTATTTACGTATTGCTCACCCAAATAGACCTGCAAAAAGAAATGCACAAGGAGAAAATAAGGAAAAGAGATGTAATATAGGATCAAATACAGTGTCTAATTACTGCACCATGAATGGTTATGAACAACCTATAAGTCAATTGAGAAAGAAAAGACAGAAAGCGGACATACAAACTAACAAACATGGAAAGCTCAGACAACATTATTAATTGGTAAAGAAAGTGAACATCAAGTAAACTGTGGCGAAAACAGCCTATGGAATCTGTCAACATGTAAACCCTCCTCAAACGATCACCAAAGTGAAGACGAGTTGCTCCCAAAAGCTAAATCCTCAAAATGAAGGGATAAGAAAAGCCCTCATATTGCCTAATTGATTCTCAGGATACACCAAGCATGCCAGCAATTAAGGGTCAGTGAGTGAAGCTTTCAGAACTCAACTGTTTTGTATTACTAAGACCATAGAACAATTGACAATGATATAGACCTGAATAAGAGATCGACAGGAATACCAAGTCTTGGTATACACACCCTCCCAGAACCAAAAAAATAACGCTCAGTGAAGCAAATTTAGCATATCAAGAGAGGGTTCTAAGGTCTTCTACCCCTCATCAGCATAACAGATGCCAAGAACAAATAAAAGGCATATCATACTCTAAATAGATGTTTTATCATAATAAAGTTGGTATAAACAGCAGCATATAACACAAGAAGGGTCACAATGTGAGAAGCAAACTGAACCACAATATGGGAAGAAACTGTACGACCCGAGTTTTTATGGAGTAATTCAAATGGTTGGTAAAGTAGACATTGTATTAAATTTGCAGGACAGCTACATTATAACTTTCAAGTCTTGAGGTAACACTAGCAAAACTTGATTTGACATATGTTTATAAAGTAAATGGTAAAAGCTTCACAAATTATCACAATCAATGATTAAATTTGAACATCAGACGGTTCAGCGTGCATCTTCGAAATGCTTGATGATAATATGCACATAGCTTAGTGTTAACTTGATATGAGAAGCACCATGTAACAGTGAAAAACTAAATAAAAACCCATTAGTGACTAAGAGACTAGTATTACTCATGTTAGAACTTAAGAACCAAAAACCTGAACAAAAACTTTGCCAGAGTATGAGCATTAAACTGCGGAGCAAACCTGAGGTGTAGGAGATGGAGGAGCTGCATCAACGGGTGAAAGTGAGCTGGCTTTGTTAGCCAACTTGCATAAAGCTACAGAACCATCTCTTTGGTGCTTCAAGTTTGTTGATACTAGAAGCTCTAAAAGCAATTCCAATCCTACAAGAACATAGTCCACATAGTGGATAAACTGTCACAGCCTAACCAGCACACCGAGAAAAACTGAGTCTGAGTATAGGTACAGATCACATACCACCATTATCGATAAATATCATCTTTTGGTCATCTGGTGAACAAAGATGGGCAAGCACCAGAGCAACTCGTCTTTGAATAACCTTTTCCCCAACACGCATCAAATACAACAAATGGCCTAATACCTTCAAAAGAGGGCAAAAAGGTTTGAGATATAACCATCAGTAACCTATAAGACTTAACAAAGAAATTTACCATATTGAAGGGACAAGAAGGAACTGGACAATGGGGGATACACCACGTTTCGTAGCTTTTAAAAACAAAATTAACTTGGCATTCATTAGCAAAAGAAATGTACTCATTGCATCATGTGCTTCACTGCCAACAAATAAAGTATGCATCAACAAATTCCTTGCAACAAATAGAAACTCACCCGTCCATGAATCTTCTCTTCCAATCTTTTCAATGTCTTCGCAACACAATCTCTAGTTGGCTGAAAAATGAGTGAACAATATCAAGGGTCATGACAAAGACTTAAGAATAATGAGAAAAGCATCATAATTCTATGAAATTATTTCTCCTTTAAGTAAAATTTGGCACAAAATAATGATCACGGGAAGAAAAAAAGAATAATACTTGGACAATAAATTCTCCATCCTGAAGCTTTTGAACACCTCCAACCTTTACAAGATCTGTAACATTATCCTATAGCGAAAAGTTGCACCCGAATCAGATGAGATGTAACACGTCATTACAAATTTAAAAGTACAAAATCTGGTTATAATAACATTATTGTTTGGATAAGTTGTTACACCTCGTTATCAGCAAGCCCATAAAGAGCAAATGCAGCATTATGTTGCAACGATCCATTTTTTGAATCAAGAAGCTTCAATAATGGGACTATACCACCGCAATGAGCAATACCAGCCTGATTGTGTGTGTCCTGAACATCAGGGAACCAATAAATCCAATCAACTAGAATGCATGTAGAGAATTCTCAAATCACATGAACTCCTAAACTGTCAGATAGAGCACATTTCTATGTACTTAATTATGTCTTCAACATGCCTCTGTACATGCAAGGATGATTCTTTTGTCATGAGTCAAGCAGGTGAATATACTTCTTTTTTTAAATGGGTGGCGATGAGACTCAAACCCAAGGTTCTGCCCTGATATCATGAAGTGTATTTCTAGTTCATCCAAAAGCTTAAGTTGTTTCAGAGACCCCACTTCTATTTATTTAATTATATATTCAACATGTAGATTATTGAGTATTGGAATGTAATGAGCTAGTATAGAAAAAATTCATATAGCAAAGCCTAAATAGTTTTGGACTGAGTTGTCGCTAATTGACTGAGAAAGAAAGAAAAGAACAACCCAGTGCCATGGCACTTTCCAGTCGTACTGCACTATAATTAAGAGGAAAAAAAAAGAGCTCCAAGCTTTGACCCTTCACGCACTATTATGATATAATCACAACGTTAGCATTATCCCTTAAGAAAATTATGATAAAATGTAACTGCCCAATAGAAAAGGTGTAAATGCCAAGCAACAACAATTTAAACTACTTTAGGGAACCCTATCCATGTGCATATAATATTTCACATGAAATAAGGTCCACTTGAACAGCAATACAGCATTTATTGTTTTTTGATGAGTAACAACAAGATAGTGAATTTAACTGTTAATTGTCCATACATGTATACCATGAAAGGAAAACAAGTCAGTTTTGAATTGAAACCACTCATGGAAACTGCACAATGGTGCAAAGGAACCACTACTCACAAGCATGATTCCTTGTTTTATTCATTTATGTTATTCCTACGTAACAAGTAATGTTAAAAAAGTGGGCAAGTCAATATATAAGATAATCCAGCATCTTTAATACATGAAAACAAACTAAAAACAAGTAATCAAGTTCCCATCCAGGATCTATCATCCAAGTATACAAGTCAAACTTCAATCAATCAACAAAACCTCAATCCTAAAGGGGTAACCCATATGAATCTTATGTAATCATTCCACTCCATCAAGGGACAAGCCATGCCAATTAATCATCCGACATACAAGTAAATAAGAAAGTAAATTCTTGAATCATAAGCTCGCAAATAATTAGAAAAACATGGTCTAATTGGAACCAATACTACAATAATATTCTTTGGTATAAGGTTTGATTGGAAAAGGGGGTAAGACAGTGCAAAGATGTCACAGGCACATATCATACTTGAAAACAACCTCAATAATCGTGAAAGGTAAGTCCATGATCATCAACTATCAACACAAGTAATGCCAGAAAATAAATCTGAATGGTAAACTTAAAGAGTACTCAGAGAAATAGTGGCCCAGGGGACAACTACTAACAGAACAGAAGAATTACTTTATAACCACAAGAAAACAAAGTACCCTAAAGAAGCTCTGTAAGGATTTCAAGTCACCTGTGCCAACCTTCCAAGGGCAAAGGCTGACATTTCCCTAAGTTGAGCATCCAGAGATTGAAGCATCTCAATCAGTGGCGGTACAGCACCTCTTTGCACAATGTGAATCTGCAAAACCATCAGAAAAAAAATTCAAGCATAAATCAGACTAAGTTGCTTTAAATGCCAATAAATCAATAATTTTACTACTCTTTAGGACATTAATAGAGTACAGTAGCATCATCAACCTTGCAGTCTGAGTCGGTTGCTGCAAATTGTCCAAGCAATAAAGCTGCTTCCCTTTGGCTTTCCGGACAGGAGGAACTATCATATAAAAGGGCTTATTTCAGAAGCCATCGAGGAAAAGAACAAACCAAATAGTAGCATGTCTACGTCCATTAGATGGAATCTGCAAATGATAAGCATCTATGGAACAGAAGTTGTACATGACCAGCCACTCAAAAATTATAAGATCCAACACTACCTAAGTAACCCAATGACAGGTTGTAAAGCTCCAGCAAGAAGAACGTCCTTTTTGATATTTGGTGATGAGTGCACCAAATTTCCAATGACTCCAACCTGACATCCCACAATTTTATTATGTCTACCACTTGAAGCATGGCTGTGACTTTATACCTAATTATATATAAAAACAAAAAAAGAGCTAGTAATATGAACTTGCAGAATGATGCCTAACCGCTTCATAGTGTATTGCAGTATCTTCAGAACGTAGCATTAGAATAAGAGTAGGGAGTGCATTGCATTCAACAATCTGAAATCAAATCAGAGAAATTATTCTAATAGAACAGATAACACAAGAAATTCAGAGATACTTTTTATAAATCAGAATAAAGATTAAAGCCACTAGCCTGATTTTTGTTCTCATCATTTTTAAATGCCAAAGTTCGCAACGCTCCTGCAGCTGCTCTTTGCACCTTTGCATCAACGAACTCAAGCAATTCAACAAGTGGAGGAATACCGCCCTCAATCCTTCACATACAAAATAGAGATGAAGTGTGAATATAAGTTTTCTTTTGATTTGCTGTAGTGACCAAATTTTAGAGAACAAATAAGCTAACCTAACACGAGTTTTGATGCTACTATTTTCATGGGCAAGATTAGTGATTGCATCAGCTGCTCTCCGGATAACACCATTGACAGCACGAGAATTTTGTGCAGTTTTATGCCTTTTCAACAGATCTACAAGATGAGGTAGAGCTTCAGCATCAACAATAAGTTGCTGGTGCTCCGGCTGTCAAGAAACAGAAACAGTTTAAAACACCTCCATCTAAATTATGAACCAATGAAGGGCCTTACAGGGTAGACTAGAAGTTACTGTTGAGAGACAAAAATTGGTAGGAAACACTAGTATTTAATCATTTTGGTAACAGTCCTTATTAGCGAAATTGTTCATCTTCTTCACAGTGGCAAGAGAGTGCACAAATGGTACATGCAATATACAGATAAAATTAAAGTACCAATTAACGTGGAATGCATTCAATAACAAAACATAGCTCCTATTGTATAAGCAAGTTCATGTAGTCCTATTGTGTAAGCAAGCTCCAGTGTATGCTAAAGTGTGGATAGTACGGAGTAATTCGAAGAATCATCTGCCCTAATAACGAAAATTGCCTTCTCATATGTGCTCAACTCTTAAGAGAATAAATGTGATTTATACTAACTTTTATGGCTAGAAGCCCAAGCGTAAAAGCACTTCCTTTCTCGACCTCATGCTCATACGGCATCTGTCCACCATCTCCTTCACTCCCAAGGGATGGCACTTGAAGATGCTTCACCAAAGCTGGGACAGCACCACAGTCTACAACCACATTCACAATTTCCTCTGCAACACAAAAATCCTCAAATATCAAAACCCAACTTTCAGGCCCAAATTGATTGAAATAAACCAATTCAACTCTCTGCATGTACTTCCCAGGACATTCAGCACTCTATAAGAACTTTGACTAACATTTGTAATGTTCTAATACATTACTTATCGTGCTGTTTTTGGATATCTAACTTGTATTTTTTAAGAAAAAAAAAATTGTTGAATAAATCCAGTAGAGTTTAACTTGGGAAATTAGTTGAATTAACTCCCGATAGATAGAAATGTACATGAAATTTTCTGATCCGCTAGAAACGAGATATTGAGTTACCGTTCTTAGCTAGCTCAGAGAGAACATGAATAGCACGCTTGGCAGAGGCACGATCTGCTTCCGTCGAAGAGAAAGTAGATTCGAGAATCTCCACTTGCGTCCGAACCTCGGGAGCGAGATCTTGATGAGCATCATCATCATCATGAGAAAACGGAGAAGAAACTTTACGATCGTCTTCAAAATCTCCTTCGAGCTTTCTCTTCAAGCTTCTCCTCCCGGAACTCGAAGATTGTTTGCTCCGTTTTGCTTGGTTCTCCATGGAAGAGTGGATGGAGAGAGGAGTGGTGGTGCGAGCAGTACAATGAGTGTGTGTGTAGTGCGTGTGGGGTAGTTTAGGGATTTAAATGTTACACACTCCTCCTCTCTCCTCTATTTTACTTTGAGTTGAAAAAAAGTGACGGCGTTTAGATTTTTATTCTTACGTGGGTTTGAGGGATTCGGCGTTTTAGGAAAAAACAAAAATTTGAACAGATTTTGCTCTCTCCCGCCATTATTTCCTATTGTTAGAGCGCGAGAAACTTTTAGGCGGCCCAAAAAGTCCAGAATACACACACATACCCAATCGGCTCCTTTGGGCTGACCAAGTCGTGGGCTTAAAAAACCTTTGACAAATTTTTGGTTGATATATGCAAATGTCAAAGGTAATCATTTACTTAATTTTTATTCTTAATTTAAAGAATTGTGCAAATATAGTCCTTGAAAAAGTAGTAATTTTTATTGGGGTTTAATATTTTGATGTCATCTAAACTCTAATGTATTCTTGTAAGAAGTAATAGAAGTTTTTTTAGATGGTATTCTAAAAGGTTCATAGTTATTCCAAGAGAACAGAACCGGTGAAATCTTTCGCATTGTTTGGTTTGCAAACAAATTATATGGTGATTATAATTTCATGAACATTATGTGGAACAAAATATTTATCCATACATTGTTAGAGTGTTATATGTTGTATAACTAGGAGTATACAAGTCACATAAGTTGTATACCATATCGACTGTTGAATCACATTGTGAATCGTATATATGTTTGGTGATACACTCAGTTAATCAAACTACAAGTATCAAGTTTAGTATACTGACAGCATACAAAGAATACTTACACACTCAAGATCAGTTACAATGCAATCACATAAATCTATCATATAAGCATTGTGTAATTTCACCCAAAATCAATGTTCGGTATACTGGGCTACTTGAATGATGGACAAAACGATTAATTGGGACTTATATAAGATTGTGCTTACTTCACAAAATTCTTGATATTAGTAGAATCCAGTAAAGACTAAACTACTTTACTCCTACTTGTATATGAAAAGTGTAAATTAGAAAATTGAAAGATAGATCGTTTTGCTCGAATATATTTTGATTGGAATTAACATTTCTGTTTTTTTTGCATTGAGTTGTTTCTAAAAGGTCGTAGTACTCTTTTTGAGTTAACCTATTAGTAAAATATAGAAAGAATAACTCAGGGTGTGTTTGATATTTTTCAATTTTCAAATTTTAGTTGGGTAAATATTTTGGAAAATGTTTTTTAAATCAACTTATTTTCCTCAAATTTAAAGAAAAATGACTTCCCTTCAAAAATTAAGGAAAACATTTTACAAAACTTTGCTCCAACTTCAAATTAAGTTTTTTTTGTTGAAAAAATCAATTTTTTTTGTTGAAAAATAAATTTAAAGCTAATTTTTAAAAAAGAATTTTCAACTTCACTGTTTTTATTGTTTTACCCCACCCTCACCCCGACCCCCCTACCACCCCAAAAAAAATTTCTCCTATCACTACCCTCGACCCCACCCCACCCTCCCCCCAAAAAAAAATCAATTTATTCTTAAAAAATATTTTCAATTCAAAAATTATTTTCTACTCTCTAGTAAAATAAAAAATATTTTCATTCATAAATCAAACACTAAAAAATATTTTCTACTCACCAACCAAACATGAGAAAATAAGTCAAAAATCTACATGTTTTCCTTGAAAACATTTTCCTTCATACCAAACACACCCTTAAGGTTCTTCATCTTGCTTCTCGCTACGAAAACAAAGTCCTCGTAATAAAAAGAACCTAAAGGCACTCATTTCATGTCCTTAAATTATTACTAGTACTCATCTTCGTTGATTTTAAGGGTGTTCAAAATACTATACATGTACTAATATAAAGTAAGATTTGACATATATATATAGTATAGGTTTTTTATGAAAGGTGTCCAGTTGAAGTGTTATACACCCTGACAGCATTGTAACTCCGTCCTTGGGTTAAATGACATATATTTCTACATATATAGAGAGTGTCAAATAAGTGAGTTAAGTTGAACTTGGGCGATCAAAATGGATCGAACTAATAAATGACGAGTCATTAAAAATCTTTTAACAAAAAAGAAATGAATTACACATCATCTTGTTATAAAATATTATAGTGTGGATGTCCACTACACCAAGAAGTTACTCTCACCTATTATCTCGAATACTTTCCTCCATTATGAAGATAACCATAACCTCCAACTTTATGACCATTATTCTTGTAACCTTTAACTTCCATAACCTCATTCATTATATGCCTGTTAATGTCATGTTTATGACTAACCTTTTGTATGCCTCTATGTTACACTATAAATAGAGGCATAAGGATTCATATTGTATACACTTGAAGATTTGGTGAACACTTGAAAGAAAGAAAGAAAGTTATCTTATATTGTTCCTCTTGTCTTCATCTTTATATTGTTCTTTTGTTCTTAAGTTTTACAATACGTTATCAGCACGAGTTGCTCATTCCCGTCAAGAATCAATGGTAGGTATTTCTTGATTTTTATGAATTATCCTAATAATTCTTCGGTTGAAAGGTATACTTCACATCCTATATATTATTTGTACTAACAAAGCTTGTTTTGTGGTTATTTTAATATGGTTAGTGAATTATGATAATCTTCATAACAATATTGAGAAGGACTATTAAAAAAATTTAATTTATTTTAATTTGGGACTTTTATACGGTTCCAATATGTTGTTTTAATTAATTAGTTTTGTTCATTTTTATTCAATTTTAAGTCAAATTCAGATTATATTTATGGTATTCAATATTTATTTTGTTGATAATCCATTAGATTGTGAATTCAAGTTTCACCGCACCAAGTGGGTAAGACATCAAGTAAAGTCTCGGTGCACCATGATAATAAGAAGTTGGGCTGAAGTCTCATTGATTTATGACCAAAGGCGTCTTTATATGGGTAAGACATTGGATTTAAGTTCTAATGCACTCTAGTGATGATATGATGATGACTAACATAAAGTTGTATACTTTTGACTGTAAGTCATGAAATTTTTCCGATTAATTTGCTCTATTCTCTTATGTGAATGTGATAGTGCATAATATGTCTGAAAAATGACAAGTGGTTGAATGTATGAATATGAGTGTGGTAAAATTTTAATGATCATCATTGTTGTAATTAAAAAGAAGAGCATTATGGGTTCTTAAGATGGTCTTTCATTGCTGATGCAACCCAATTTGAAAAGTTTTGTAAATCCTCCATCAAAATAAAGGAATACAAAGTGGTAGTACATTTGGTACATTTGACCTCTTAAAGTCATGTTGAGGTGAGTTACATAAATTTGATAAATGCAAAGCATGACAATGAGTTTCCAATAAAAACTTATGTCGCATGTTCAAGTGGTTATGGTCCATTTCTTAAAGAAAATGTGACTTATGTTCTTATGGATAAGAACATGTTCATGTATTGTTGGATAAATGTCACATCTTATCTGTACGGGAGGTTAGAGAGATTGGAAAAAATATTTTGACATAAATTATTATTTGGTCATATACTTTGAGTACATCACAAATATTGTGGTATGTTCTATCATGAACTATTATAGGACAAAAGAAAGAAATAATTATTTCCTATAAAGGTTGTGGCCTTGACCAAAATAAGTATTATTGTGTGGCAACACAAATCTGTCATTGGTAGTTAAGAAATAAGTCCTGCAATAATAATTTTAACCATGACAATAAATATTTTCTCCTTGAAGGAGATGGTCACCATAAGAATGGTGTTGTGAAATTTGTGATATTACACAAAATTAATTGAGAGTTCCGAAAAGGCTAATTTGTTACTATCCAGAGGAATGGAATTGTTCATAATATTGGGGTTGCTGTAAGTCTCAAAGGAAACTTTTTAAGTTTCGGAGGAATCCAAAAGAAAAAATTATTATATTGAGACTATAAATTATGGGAAGATTTAATATCTTGAAATTACTACAACTGAAGTGGATTATAAATATTTACCTATAAGATACCTATTTTTTCCTCTTGTTTGTTGTATACAAACATGGGCATGATGATGGAATCACATGCAAAAGTAAACTAGAAGTTTACTAGAATAAATATCAGTTGACATAATCGGTTGGCCATTCCGATTCAAATCTGATACAAAAGAAATTGAGAGTACACGTGGCTATATGTTGAAGAAATAAAAGATTCTTCAAGAATTCTCTTTTGTTGCTTGTTCTCGTGATAAAATGATCACTGTACCAGCTAAGGTTGGGATTGTATACCCTGAAATTATTTGGAACATATATAAAGGTGAATATGGGCCCGTTCACCTGCCATGTAGACCGTTTGCTATTATGATTTAATAGATGCATCTATGGTATGGTCACATGTGCATTTGTATCTACTTACAAATTAGTTTTTGTAAGGTTGTTGCTCGAATTATAAAATTCAGAGCACAGTTTCAAACTATAAAATTATGTTGATAATGCTGGTTGGTTTAGCAGAAATTGTATGCCTCAAATTATAGCTAGACCATTGATTATGAGAACAAATCACTCAAAGAAAATTTGGTATGAGATGAGTTTATTTAACATGTATGCATCAAGTCAACAAGGTTCTCCTATCACAATTGGTTTAGGGTAAGGAACCAAATAATTTCCACCTAAAAATTTGATGTGTGCACATATGATTTTATTGTTCTACCACGCATAAAGATGGATCCCCAAATGAGGTTGGGGGTAAATGTTAGATTTCCTAACATTAGTAGGAGATATGTTTAGCAGCTGAAAAATATGTGTGGGGTGAATTATCTAGATCCTCATTAAAACATGTGAACTTGAAGTTCAAGATATCATAATTCATTTGCAAAATATTGCAAATAATTTATTAGATGTATTTGCTGACCCAATATTTTAATTAAGCTGCAAATGCTCCAATAAATAGTCCTTGAAGGACAGAGTCTATGGTACGCCAGAAGCGTGATAGACCAATCGATTCCAAATGTATCATTTCTTGAGGAAGGAGAGAAACAAATTATCAAAATGGTCATGATAATGAGGTAAGTGGTTTAAAAGAGCACTATGACATAACACTTAATAAAGCCTTGACAAAGATTGAGGTACCTGAAAATGATGAAAAATGAAGAGATCTCGATAAGTTATGTCGTATTGGAATCGATATCAAAATGACCTTCGATAGTATCTTTGATATGAAGTAGCACTCAATGCTATAAATGGTTATGAGGATCTTAAATTCAAATTTGTCATATAGTGTGGACAGATAAATGATTAGCACTAGATCAAGTATATTTTGTTTCACTATGAAAAGTGATGTTTTTGATCTTATAGTTCATGGATCAAAATATAATGTCAGTTTGGTACAAATGAATCAGTGTGTGAAAGTATAATCGTAAGATATAAAGTTCGATTTGTGCCTCGGGGCATAAAGGGTTTTCAATCTTGACATTATTAAATGGAGATATACTTTCTAGTGATGGATGCAATGAGACTTGTTTCAGTCTAGCAATAGATGAAATACTTGAATATGTATAATGAGTGATTATTATGTCTAACTAGACGATGAAAGTTATATGAAAATCCTTAAAGGATTTAAAAGGTCCAAATGATTTTGAGAATACTTAATACAGAGAAAGAATTTTTTTATCTTATTTAAAATGTCATGTATTAGTGCAATTGGCGCACTTACAGATTGTTGGTTATGAAAATGCTAAAAGATTATTTGATATGCATAATGAAAGTAATATGAAAGGATTGTCATATTGTTGCTTCCAATTGCATGCACAAGTGTACGCGGTCGCACAAGTAATATAGTGGTTCTTAAAAGAACCGAATTATTGAACCCAAACAATTTGTCAATTAATTATTCTTACTAAATTATATTAATTCTAATTATTTATTTAATGAGAGGATTTCAAAAGATGAATATATTAACTAAACTAAAAATCAATTAACTAAGAATAGATAGATGTTTACACAATCAATGAATGAATCGATCTAGAATTATAATTTAACTAACAATCATGTTTAGCATCAATTTCATCAACTTATTTGATTATCTAGTTATTGATTCACAGGGTTAAATGTATGATCATGGTCTCCCGACCTCTAATCGCCTACGATAAATAACACCCTAACTACATCGTTGAGTAGGGATATGATGGATTAAGTACTGAGTATTACGATTTCTTCCTGTATAGTGACCAAGCGTGGTTTCTAGGTATCCATGTCCTAGATACAAATTAACCCTAATTATTAAGAGAAAATCATGCTCCTTATATTCCACGTTCTATCCTCTTATTCCTCTCCCGAGTTCAATTCGGACAATATGTTTATTTCAATGGTGATCAAGCATCAAAATAGTAATCACAAGAATATAAGAACAACTAATATGATGAACAAATTAGGCCGAATCAAAATCACTAAACAATCATATTGTAAGTAAATATAATTCAAGAACGAAAAGTTTAACTCCATATAGACATAGAGCAATTACAATGAATCATTCAAATAAAAGATGTAAAATAAAATTAAAAAGAAGAAAAGAAAAAATCCTAAATCAAAAGTTATTTTCACATTGTATCCTCCTCTCGTAATAATTACTCTTATGTACTATTTATAGATGTAAAAATTCTGAATAAAATAATTAAATCCAAAATAAATTAGGAACTCAAAACCTAAAAGAAATTGAATTTCACGTGAACAGTACTTCGTCCGCCGCCTCACATAATTGGATCATATTGTTGCCACGTGGCAGCTTGTATGTTTTCTTTCTCATCTAATATAATATTTAATTTAATCCATTAAGTTGTCTGCTTGATTTCCTTCTTTCATCTTTCATCTTTAATTTGTTTTAGCTCCAAATTTCTTCATATTCACACCAATTTAATCCTACAAATAAAATATACTATTAAGCACAATTCATAAAATCTATGCTCAAAAAGGACAAATATAAATAATAAATGTGAGGCAAATAATGATTAAAAATATGTATTTTGGCCTCACATCACATATTATCATTCAAGTTATGACAAGAAACTAACAAAGCATGCAACTGATTTAACACATATATAGAAGATGTGTGATTTTCTTTCGGAAGAAAAGACGAGCTTCAATAAATTTGAAATAATCAATCCCCGAGTCAGAAATGATTTGATTATGTAAATGCAAAATATTTATTTGATATGCATAAAGCTCGGTCGCAAATGGACTATTTATTTACATATGGAGACAACAATATCTTGGAAATTCAAAGAATCACATTAGTAACCACTTCTTCAAATCATGCAGAAATAATATTGATCTATGAATTAAGTCGAGTGTGTGTTTGGTTGGAATCATGATCTATCATATTCAAAAAATATGTGATTTTCTTTTGAAAAGGTATTCCAGCCATCATGTACGAAAATAATATATAGCTCAATTGAAGGGAGGATACAATTAAAGGAGATCGGACAAAACATATTTCACCAAAAGTCTTTTTTAACACATGATCTTCAACAAAATGGTGAGATAAACGTTCAAAGACCCATTCAAGTGATAATCTTGTAAACTATTCACTAAGGATTGCCAACATCAATATTTTTTGTAGAAGTTGTGATATAAGATTGGAATGCATCATCTCCGAGTTATCAAGTAAAGTTTTTATCGAGGGGAAGAAAAATACGCGTTGTACTCTTTTCCTTAACCATGGTTTATCCCAATTGGATTTTCCTGGTAAGGTTTTTAACGAGGCAACATTCAAAGCGTATTAAAAGATATGTGTACTCCTTTTCCTTCACTAGGATTTTTTCCCGCAGGTTTTTTCCTAGTAAGGTTTTAACGAGACATATTATCTATGGACATGCATCAAAGGGGGAGTGTTATAACATATTATAGTGTGGATGTCCACTACACCAATAAGTTAATCTCACCCATTATCTCAATTACTTTCCTCCACTATGAAGAGAACTATAACCTCCATAACCTCCAACTTTATAATTATTATTCTTGTAACCTTTATCTTTCATAACGTTACCATTATATTCATGTTTATGACTAACCTTTTGTATGCCTCTATGTTACACTATAAATAGAGACATAAGGGTTCATATTGTATACACTTGAAAGAAAGATAGTTATCTTATATTATTCCTCTTGTCTTCATCTTTATATTGTTCTTTTGTTCTTAAGTTTTACAAAAATCTTAACTTTTAGTTGCTTGAGATCATTTTAAGATATTATACACTTTCAAATTCCGAATTCACCTCTAATTAACTAGTTAATTACACTTTTTAGATGTAAAGTTGTATATACACTTTCAAATTCCGAATTGGCCTCTAATTAACTAGCTACACTTTTTAAATGCAGAGTTTTATTATTGTTTTTTTTTCATCAAATCCACTCTCGAAATGGAATTGGAAGAGCAAGACGGGCTAGGGCTGGCACATTAACAGAATATTCAATTTGTGATAACGATGGCGGATAAACCTTAGAATAATCTTACTTGTCCCCAACGCTAAAGTACCGGACATTTTCGGGGACTAGCCACTTTGTATTAATTTTGAAAAACTAGGTAATCCAAATGTAGCCTGGCATCATTTGTTTGAATTGTTTATTTATTCACGTGTGAAACCTCTGGTAGCTCCTAGAAATGCATGCAGTGGAGACTTTGAATTCAGCCAAGTTCCTCAATTTCATCACTCAATACAACAATAATATGGGTATATTACAATATCCTCCAAACAGAATATATAATATGCTACGTGTAACTCCATTTTATTTTCCTAAGATCAAGAACAACAGAATATGTAATTTGGCTCTGCATGTATGCCAAGCGGTTCTCTATAACTATAGACAATATATAAAAGTTTCATTTTATAAAACTGTGAATTCAGCAAACTTTCCTAATTTCGTAAACCCATGACTTGGACAATATCAAGAAACCCCACAAACAAAATTAATTAAGAATTTTCGACATAAATAATACATTATTTACTGCAATTAACAAAAATAATACAATATTTTTAATATTTACATAAATAAATTAAACGTATTTATTAGTCACGTTTTATAGTAACATCTGACTAAAAAAATCTAACGGCAAAATTGATGATTGGAATTTGGAGCGAATTTTCTCTTTCTTTATCCTCACTTCTGTGGGCCCAAATAATTGTCATTTCCTCCACTGCCTTTTCTCTTCTCTCTATAAAAAAAAAGGTGAAAGGTCCTTACCATTTTTTTTTGGAAAGATGGCTGAAATATTTTTGCATTTTAATCGATGATTTCGAAATCTCTCTATTACCAATGCTAACTGTAATTACAGGAGGCTGTTCTCTCCGGTACTGCAGATGTTAACAAAAACAATTTTCATTTGATTTCCGTGCAGATCTTAACAATAACTGCTTAAAATAATGCATTATTTTAAGAGGGTAATGCTAAATGGCCAGAAAAAATTGGCCAGAATTTGGCCAGAAAGGCAAAAAGACTATAATATCCTTATTTTAATTTTTGCATTTATTCCATCATACTTTTCCCTCCAAAACAAAAGTAACTTTTTTCTATTTCCCAAAACTCCTAGAACTACTAAAATACAAACTTTTTGGCTACCAAGGGAAATAAAAGTGTTTTTGTGTATATTTATGTGTGTATAGTTCATTAGATTTATTTTTTTTTTAAATATTGTTCAGTTAATTAAAAAAATTGTAGTTTCGTTTTTATACATTAATATTTTAATTTCGTTTTTATACATTAATGTTGTTTTCATTACTATACCATATATATATATATATATATATATATGACT
>NW_006239073.1:1020117-1024447 GCF_000226075.1 Solanum tuberosum | reverse complement strand
TGATTTTTTTTTTACTTTTTTATTTAAACGCTTAATTTCAGTCTTAAATATCTTATTTGTGTATATATTTGCTTATCATTATCTGAATATTTTATTTTTATTTAATTTCTTATTTTGAAAAGGATGTAAAATAAAAAGAAAGAGTGAGAATGTAATAAAAGAGAGAAAAGAAAAAAAAACTAAAATTATTTTCTTTTGCGGTCATATTTGTAATTTTCTTGTAGTTGTGAAAAGATCGACACATCTAAGATAAGCTTTACAAGAAAATGAGTTTGAATTAAAATTATTTTGAATTTAATTTTATGAGTAAGTTTATTTTGTAATGTAAATTTTATATTCTAAATTTTAAATTTTTTATTCTAATTATCAATTTAAATTTTGTATTCTTTATAGATTTTTTATCAGAAAATTAAGGAAGAAAAAAAAAACTGCATATGCATTGGCCCTTTGACCATTTCGTAATATTTCTAAAAGAAATTAAAAGCCATGTATGTATGGAAGTTAGAGAAATTTAAAAATTAGTCAATTTACTATGTATTGAAAAACTTTTCTCATTTATTGAAGCATAATTAATGAATAAATTAAATAAGAAAAAAATAAATTTGACAAAGAAAGGTATAAGTTGTCAAAAAATAAATCAGTTTATAGTGTGAACATGTATTTGGGCCATTATGGCCAAATTATGGCCAAATTTTCTGGCCAAAAGGATTTTTCCATTTTAAGATGTGCATTTTCAAAATCTCTATCTGCATAAAAAAAATGCGGTACATTGCACGCACTTAGAAGTTTAGGTAATTAAGCTTCTAACATTGTATATCAATAATAGTGTAACAAAAATTACACTATTAATATTACTATAATTTAACACGTACGTTGTAGTAGTGAATCATCCAAAAGAAGGGGTAATGATCAATCATGCATGTCAGTCAGTTTTATCATAGAAATGAAGATTTAATTTGTGAAGCAACAAAAAAGAATCAACGGCCATTCTGTCAAACAGAGAAGGACGGGTCGTCAATCACATCTAAGTCATTTTATTTTGAGTTTCATACCTAAACTATTGAGACTGTGAGTTTCATACTTTAACTATCACTTATTAGTTTGAGAAACTCACCGTAGTCCGTAGTGGTGTGTATAATACATTCTCTCTTTTATTTGAAATAACCTTGACACATGACATTCCACATGTATAAAATATTAATTCCACCTTGACAAAAGTAACACTTACACCATGGTGTGTGTAATACAATCTCTCTTTCATTTTAAAAAAATTGTCACATCACACTTTCAATAGTTCATGTATGAAACTAAAAAGAAAAGATAGTAAATTTTAGATGTATTTTTTACACTTATCTCTTATTTAATAGTATAAAGGTTCATATCAACAAAAAGTGATACTCTCTTGATTTGTTAAAATGGACAAGAAAGATGAAACATTTATTTTTAGTATAGGGATCAAGTACAATGAAATGAAGAGAATACAAAATTTTCAATAAGAGAATTCAAAATCAAATATAAAAAGTAAATACTAAAGCTAAAAAGAGTTCAATATATATATATATATCAAAATCAACATCTATGTTTTTTTTATATATATGTATAAAAAAAAATTAACGATATATAAACAAAGTAGTTTTTCACAGGAGGCAGAATGAATCCCCTTAACTCTTCTACATATCTCTGCACCCCTAATATACTATATAAGATTGAAATAAGTTAATAAATAGAGAAGTTTTTCAGGTGGTAAATATATAAGATTGGATAAGATCTTGTCCCCTTGGAACTTTATGTCTAATTAGCTCCGTTGCCTTCATGATTCTACTACAGAAAAACGACGAACAATGCCACTCTTCTGCCCTTTTTAATTTATTCGCATTCTTATTTTTATATTTTACACAACCATAAGTCTAAAACCCGTAAAAAATTTGCTCCAATAAACTTGAATAATCTTCTTAAAGAGAGCGAAATATTTAAGTTTTTAAAATATTTTTATGGGAAAAAGGTCTGAAATATATTCAAACTTTGACCGAAATTGTTGTAACAATACTGAACTTTGGAAATGACCTTTTACCCCTGCACTATTAATAGTGTATTTTAAAGGTATATATATATGTGCCGACATCATCAATATTGCATCATTATAAATAGTAATGTGTTCACATAGGCACATCTATATATATATATATATACCTTTAAAATACACTATTAAATAGTATAAGGGTAAAAAGTTCTCCATAAAATTTGGTTTCGTAACAGTAATTTCGGCCAAATTTAATGTATTTTTCAGACCTTTTTCCCTATTTTTATTTTTCTTCATCTTTTTTTAAAACTATAATTGTAATTCCATAAATAACCTACTACAAGTACTATACTAATGTTTAAGAATATGAAAAAAAAAAACTCTAATACTGGTTAACGTGCCAGGAGAACTTTGTGAATGACGTAAATAACAGTCTTCTAATCAAGAATAAACATTCTTCCCCAATTATTATATATGTAATCCTCAATTTTGAGGACAATTTCACTGTTCAAAGGATTATCTCGAGATAAATTCACATATGGTCCCCCTTGACCAGTAGTATTCACTAATATATCGTTAAAAGTTGTTATTACTATATTTTTGTCAAAGTAGTTGATTTATATCCACTACCACAATAATTAAAACCACCAAACTTTATCGAGCATATAACAGTACGTACAGATACGAAATTCATCTCTGTCATATTAAAATATAATAATAATAATAATAATACAGTGTATATGTCTCATTCTTCGATAATGCTTCCTATGGAAAAAATTTGTACTCAAGAATTGAATCTAAAACCTCTAATTTAATAAAATTCGTACTCAAAACTCAAATTCAAAATCTCTAATTTAATAAAATTCATACTCTAGATTTGAATCCAAAACCTCTAATTTAATGAGAAACAGCTGCATATTTTTATTGATGCACAGGATCTTTTCGATTGATACACGTTGATAAATTATCGTAATACTACTGTAATTTTGAGGGGATCCAATGAGTAAAAACAAAAGAATCGACAGAAGAAAAGTTAGAAATGATGGTTAAATCTATTAATTGAATAATATATATTTTAGCTAACTATGCCTGTACATGTCAGGAATCTCCCAACAAATTCATAAATACTTCTTGTTAGTATTGTACATTCTTGTTTTGATACTTATTACTTTGGCATTTGCCCTTGTCATTTCTTTAAATTTCTTCTTTTTCCTTATTAAAGCAAGATGAGTCGAACTAAAGATACTACTAATTACTCTTAACTATGTTACTGTAAACTAACTAATATTTTATGATGTATTTTTATCATATTAATATATAAAAAGTTGGAATTTATAGTAATTTTCGTATAGTTTTTGAATATTTATTTATTTTTATTTAAATTATTGAAGTAATGCAATCTAATTTAACTTTAAAAATTAATCAAATTGACTTTTGAAAAACGTAACATGATAATTTAAAATGAAAAGTGCTAAATGGCTAGAAAATTTGGCCAGAAAATTAAAAAAACTATAATATTTTTTAAATTTTAAAACAAACTGATCTTTTTTCCATTTTTTAGTTAAAAAGTACTCCCTTTATCGCTAATTACTTGTCCACATTTGAATTGACACACCTATTAGGAGAGCAATTATTGACATAGTGAGTTTATCATTTTACCTTATTAATTATGAAGTGGATGGATTAAAAAAATTAAGATTTTCAAGAAATTCTACCTTTGTCAAAGTAATTAATTGAGGATATAATAATAGGTAAACTTATTTTGTCCTTTCTTGATTTGTCAAAATGGACAAGTAATTGGGGACAACTATAAAAGGAAAATTGGAGAAGTAATTAAGGATAGATGAAGTATTAAAGTTAAAAGAGTAAAAATATTTTAAAAAATAAAATAACATAGATAAAATATATAGAGGGAGTATTATATGGACTACTACTTTTAATTATTGAAAGTTGTGCAACTAGAGAAGTAGGTCTGCTTTCTCTTTTAGGTTAATAATTTAGAGATTAGTAGTGCTATGATACTAATTGGTATGTTTTCATCATATTATTGATTTGCGCTCTTGGATTTGTTGTGTTTAAGGTTTTATGGTATTAATTTCGCAACGTTAATATGTATATTTTAGGCCAAACACATACACAGCCCCTCAAACTTGGCCCTATTTTTCATTTTGGCACTCCAACTTAGTCTTGTTTCATTTTAACTCTTGAACTCCATTTTTTCTGTTCCATTTTAACACGAAATACTATTTTTATGATTTTTTTATTTTATATATATTCTTCAAATGCAACTTCTTATTTTAAATTGACACG
>NW_006239073.1:1017564-1020059 GCF_000226075.1 Solanum tuberosum | reverse complement strand
CGTTAAATTTAGATAGCCTAGATGATAAGAAAAAATAAATAAGTAGTGTTATTTAATTTAATTGAATGTTTAAGAAAGAAAATCAAAGAACTTTCGTCAATTTATTTTCATGCAAAATACAGAGAAATCTCAAAAAATAATATTATTGTTTGAAAATTTTTATGTTCGTTCGCGAATGTTTAATTTTTTTATGAAAATTAACAGGCACACGTCTATTTTTAAGAAATTTAACTAAAATTAACTGACACGTGTCGATTTAAAATAAGAAGTTGCATTTTGAAGAATATATATAAAATAAAAAAATCATAAAAATAGTATTTCGTGTTAAAAATGGAACAGAAAAAATGGAGTTCAAGAGTTAAAATGAAACAAGACTAAGTTGGAGTGCCAAAATGAAAAATAGGGCCAAGTTTGAGGGGCTGTGTATGTGTTTGGCCTATATTTTATTTATATGTACGTATTTTGATATTTAAAAGTCTAACATGTATATACCCACACAACGAAAAGGCCCACCTTTTTTTTTCGATTTAGTGATTAGTATCTACATTAGAGTCCGATTATTTCGGATCATGCTGACCATTTGGATGGTAGTGCTTCCTATTAAGAATTTTTTCATGCTCGAATTCGAGACCTCTGATTAAGGGAAGAACAACCTCATTCTCTGAAGCACATCTTTTTGATGGTTAAAAAAGCCCATCTATTACTAGTATCTGGCATTAAAAGAGTATATCTATATTCTTACTGGTATTACCTTATTGGGCGTGTAGGTGTATTCATAATTAATTTCCAAAAAGAATATGTAATTAATTTCTACGAACCACAACTAATTCATACGGAAGATGAGACAATAAGTCAACTGCATAAATATTTGACAACTTCCCACCCCCTCAACCCTTTCCTTCCAAAAGAAAGGCAAAGTTATAGAGTATATAAATAAGGTAGGAAGAATTATATATACATGGATGTTTAAAGTTATACTCTCCGTCTTATATTAATGGTTATCCACTTTCTCTTTATAAGCTTCTTAAAAAATCATAAATTAGAGGAGATGGGACACAGTGAGTATATACACCATACGTCATTAATGTTAACAAAATTAATGTGTAACTCCATCATGTTATGTTGTGTAGTACTCCCTTCGTTTCAAATTAATTGAATTGTTGAGATATTTTTTATTTTTCAAATTAAATTAATTGTTTAATTTTCAAGATTACTTTTAAAATGTTCTTTCAATTTTACTCTTCATTAGTTAGCATTGGAATTAGTTATTAATTAATTTTCACTATTTTAATCATAAATTTGACAATAATTAATAAGGGTAAAAATGGAAAGTTATGCCTAATTCATGTCTTAATCTTCTTTTCTTAAAGGGTATGAAATACCTCAATAATTTAATTAATTTGAAATGAAGGGAGTAGTAACCTGTCTTATTTTCAAAATTATGAATTTCTTATTTTAAGTGTGGATGACCAAACAAAGCTTATGCTACTGTTTGATTTTATAATAGCGTTTTGCTAATTTTGCAGTTTGTGGTAGAAAGTCAAAAGCAAATGAATGTCATACAAATTAAATCCCTTTTGAACCTGTCGCACGCTGACAAAGTAAAGTTAAAAGAAGATGCGTATACGTTTGTACATAAATGGCTCCAAACAGAATTAAGTGCAGTTTGACTGCTTTTAGTAAATTACTTTTTAGGGCATCTCCAACCTAATCCTCTATTTTACTTTCCAAATATAGAGTTCTCTATTTTTTCAGACAATCAACTCCAACCCAATTCTCTATTTTACTCTCTAAAAAGGAATCTTTTTCTCTCTCCTCAATTTTATATTATTATTTCTATTTCATTCTTATTTTCTTATTTCATATTATAAATCCTTTATTTCTTTTTTTCCAAATAATTACTTTATATAATTTTTAACGTGATATAAAATTATTTTTTATTCTAAATTTTTAAATAACATAAAATTGCAAGAAAATATAATATAATACATAAATTAGGGGACAAATTCAAATAAAAGTGACATACAATTACATAAACACTCAATTTTCAAAATTATTACGTTGCTCCCATAAAATGCTCTATTAAATGCATTACGGAGTTCAAAATGACCATTTTTGTCCTTAATTTTTTTATGTTTAGCTAAAAATTGTTCAAATCGGAGATTTTCATCTACCACCATTTCAATAGTTGGAGTTGGAGCCTCTATGGCATCTTGAATTGGTGCATTAAGATCACGTTCATCCTCAATTATCATGTTGTGCAGTATAATACATGTAGTCATTATATCATATAGCACTTCCTTTCTCCAAAAACGTGACGGTCCTGCAATAATTGCAAAACGTGATTGCAAAACTCCGAATGCACGTTCAACATCTTTTCGGCACGATTCTTGCTTCATCGCGAAATATTTCTTTTGTTGGGAATGAGGATCACGAATAGTTTGAACAATTGTAGACCATTTAGGATATATACCATCAGCTAAATAATAACCCAT
>NW_006239073.1:1016976-1017467 GCF_000226075.1 Solanum tuberosum | reverse complement strand
TCACCAATGTGTAGAAGCCTCGCAACATCGTTAGGTGTTGGTGATCTCAAATATCGCTCACCAAAAACCTCTACAATAGCTCGACAAAATCTCTTCATACTTTCAATCGTAGTTGACTCTCCAATTTTCACGTATTCGTCAGTGGCATCCGCTGGCAAACCATATGCCAACATTCTAAACACAGCAGTAATTTTTTGCAAAGTAGATAATCCAAATCTACCTAGTGCATCAATGCGTTGTTCAAAGTACGTGTCGTGATCTTTAATTGCATCAACGATACGAAGAAACAAATTGCGGGACATTCTATAACGACGGCGAAATATTGCATCATTAAAGCGTGGTGTGGCTGAAAAATAATTACGAAATAAATTATCATCTGCCGCCTCACGATCACGATTGATTACCACATGACCTGGAATGGAGCCACCTATGAAAACTTCATTAGTATGATTTTGTAGAACTTGTTGGAACATGTAGTTGTTCATACGTAG
>NW_006239073.1:988771-1007707 GCF_000226075.1 Solanum tuberosum | reverse complement strand
CATAAATGCTCTATTAATGCATTACGGAGTTCAAAATGAGCATTTTTGTCCTTAATTTTTATTGTTACGTAATAAAGTAAAACACGTGTTAATTAATTAAAGTTGCGTAAAATGAATTATTAATTCAAACACATGAGATGCATGTATTAGATTGTTGTATACATTATGTGCGGATAAATTTTACTCGATTAATATCTACATATAATTTTTTTTATCTAAAATAACTTTGAGATAACTATGAGAATCTCATCCTACGGTTAAAAATATGGTGAAATTCATCCAATAGTAAAAATCAAAATTACATTCTATCCTATTTATCTACATGCAATTTTATTTTATCTAGAAGTAATTTTTTGAGATAAGGATGAAAATCTCATCCTATGGTTAAAAATATAGTGAAATTCATTCCATGGTGAAAATGAAGATTACACTATCCAATTAATATTTTTAGATAATTTTTACTTATCTAAAAAAAAATTTGAGATAAGGATGAAAATCTCATCCAATGGTTAAAAATAAAGTGAAATTCATCCCTTGGTAAAAAGCAAAACTTACGTTCTATATGTATAATATTATGTTATGTATTGTATTGTTATCTTGTATTTAAATTATCATATCATGTATTGTATTTTTAAATTAAATTTTTTCATCTTGCCATTTTAATTTTGCGTATTCTTTATAATGAAAATTAATAATAAAATAAAATTTTATTATTCACGAAAATTAGAAAAAAAATTAAAATACTATTAATTTGAAATTAAAATAGTATATATTAAATAATGTTTTAAAAAAATATTATATTACATTTAAAAAAGAATTATGAATATTAGATATTTAATTAATGGAATTATATGAAAAATAATATGTTAACTACAAAATAATAGAAAATAATAATAAAATAATGAAAAAGTCACTCTATTTTACTCTCCATTCTCTATATTTGGAGAGTAAAATAGAGAAAGGGCTCTCCAACCACCCTCTAAATTACTCTCTATTCTCCATTTATAGAGAGGTGAATAGTAGTTCTCCAAATTTGGAGAACTACTATTCACCTCTCTATAAATGGAGAATAGAGAGTAATTTAGAGGGTGGTTGGAGAGCCCTTTCTCTATTTTACTCTCCAAATATAGAGAATGGAGAGTAAAATAGAGTGGGGTTGGAGATGGTCTTACTACTTATCTTTTCTGGTTATTAACTTACTAATGCTACATTCTTAAGTAATCTCATAAAGTATAAAGTTACTTACAATCTCACATAACATTTTGCAAACCTTAAGAGATGCATATATAGTACTTAGAGGCAGCATCAACACTTCAAGTGCCAATAATTGCGGTTAAACCCATAGCTGGACATATTTTATTATATATGCTTGTTATTAATATATGTAGTCTGACTTCCTCGAGCGCAATTTTTTATTAATTAATTCTACTTTGGTAAAATTCCTGCGTGACAGTAGAAGAATAGCTTTGCCATAATTAATTAATTAATGTATTAGCGATATTTTAGGCAACTAATAGTAATAAGTTGACAGAAAGAAAAAATAACCATGTGCGTGCAAATGTGCAATTTTAATTAATTCCATCAGCTGTACGTAATAGTTAGCGCATCAGAATATAAGTTTAAAATACTTAACTTCAGGACATGTTAGTAGTGTTTTAGTACAATGCGTATATTTTTTTTTGTTAGTTGATACATAGTTGTATTTTATTTATAATTCCTGCAAATTACTACTATATATACCCTCATTTGATACGATCCATTAAGACAAAAGAGAGTTAATGTAAAATATTATAGTAGTCAGTAGACACTAAGCTAGTACTCTATTATTAAAATGCGACCACTAATATTCTACTCGAACATCAAGATGATTAAGACGTAACACGACAAAGGTTTTACACTAATCTCGATTGTAGCACTAAACAAAAGGGACAAAAAGTGAATTATCAAACAAATAAGAAGACAATGAAAATAACTTAACGTCCGTTTACGAGGGGGTTCACGTTAGTTTCCTTGCAAGGACTTGGCGGCAAACTACTCTTCACAAGCCGTTGTACGAAGCTTCCGATTCGTTGTCTGTTAGTTTCCGTCAATAACCGCTTACCGCCAAAAGGCAACGACTCTATCACTCTTTCTTCCAACACCTCCTCCTCTTTTGGTCTCGGCCCCACTCTTCCACTTGTGTAGCCGTTAGCCTGTGCATAAACGCCACTCCGTTAACAGCACTGACTCTAATTACCAAGTTCGTTATCCAGCTAAACTACAATTTGTGTTGTGTTATTTTAGACAAATTTAACATTGCTAAACTCTTTATTAACAATGCCAATGATGGATTAGTGTCTAGTTAATAAAAAGGATATGAGTAATTTATTTAAGTGATCAAATACTCAAAATGAGTGAAAATCTCACTAGATAAAATTACCTGAATTCTGACGTAGTCATTAGGATTCCAGCAGAACGCATTGCCGAGAATTTGGTCAGCGGTTTCAGATACGCCGTCGACAACGATACCGACGACGGAAGATGGAGAGCAGTAGCCGTCATTACGGAGTTTCATGTTTGACTGGGGACTTAACGGACCGTTACCTAGAGAGAGAACTAACAGGTCATCAACGCTAGTCACCGAAGGAAAATCTCGTTTGTTGTGTAAAACATGAGTTACCGCGGCGGCGGCTGGGTTGTTCATCACGAGACCGCCGTCTACGGCGGAGCAAGAGGTTTTTCCGTCGACAGAATTTAACTGAAACGGCTTAAACATTGACGGATTTGCTGACGTGGCGCGGCAAACTTTCCAGAGCTCGAAATCAAAGCTAGTAGACTCCGTCGCATCAGCTCGGGAGAAAACGAAGGGAGCTGAGCTGTTGAGGTCAAAGCAAGGAACAAGTATAGGCTTACACGTGTCCCTTAGCGTCATCACTTTCCCGTCCTCTCTTATGAAAGCTTCCTTCAATACCTTATCCATACTCTTCCCTGAATACCTCCTTTTCCGGGGAAAAACACCGACGTTCTTCGCCTTAAACAGCCGTGTCTGGTTTACGGTTACGAATTTCACAGCATCCTTCGCCGTGAATATCGGACGTCCATCGCCTCCGTCAGCAACAAGCATTGCGGCAAAAACCGCTCCAATGCCGGTACCAGCTATAATGTCAAAGTAGTCCGAAACTCGAGCGTGAGGATCTCCGGTTTTGGAACAGATCTGGTCTTCTAGATGAATCAACCCAGCACCGCAAACAATGCCGGTTGTTCCACCACCGTCAATGGTTAGAATACGTGTTTTCTTCTGTTCGTACTGGTATAACCATTTCTGCTCGAGTTTAGAGAAGATCTCCATCGTCACCTTATCAAGCTCCATTTCAGATACAGTAAATCAACAGTACAAAAACGGCAAAACTAGTTTCTATTGATTATCAAGGAAGTAAAAATGGAGTGTGGATGACAAAGAATAGCTGCCAGATGGATAGATGTAGGGGCTGGCTGTACTCTATGCAGAATAGTAATGGAGAAATCCGTGAAAGGTACAACAAGAAAAAGCTCACTATTTCGTTTGAAGAGGCATTTATGATGGGCAGTTGTATATGTATGAATTCCACTTACTTGAAATAGTAGTTTAGTGCAGTGTGTGCTTCCTCTCTGAAAGTGGAAACAAGAGAAGTAGTAGTTGTAGGGAAGCAGTACTAGAGGCTCAACATATATATATGCTGTATTCCATTTTTCTTTTTTATTTATTTATTTTTGCAATAGACCAAAAGAGGAAATGCAGCATTGAAAGAAACTTTAAATACATGTAGTTGAAACTCCGCCATGGTAAATGTAAATTTAATTTTATAATATTCAAGTGTTTTACTAGCTTATCTTTAATTAAATACCTTGACTGAATAAACATTTTTTAATGAGGTTGGAACGAGTGCTGATTAATCATAGTTAAAATCCTACTCTTTTCGTTTTAAAAGAAGTGTTTATTTTACGTCAATTGAGAAAAATAATAATAATAAATTATTTTTATTCACTAGATATTTCTTGATAATTGAACACTATTAAAAAATATTTATTTATTTATTAATATAAAGACCTCATTGGAGAAAATATTATTTTTATCTTGAATTTCCAAACCTCAGTGGATAAATTTTTACCTCATAATTAGTTGTAAATTATAAATTGTAAAATCGATTTTTTAATGCTAAAAGAGTGAATTTCTTTAGGTCTTCAAAATTCAAGACCTCATAATTAGGAAGTCTAGTTTACTAAAATATTTTCATTTTAAACTTCGTACTCAATTAAAGTATGTTATTTATAATAAAACGGCAGAATAACTATAAAGGATTACCAATTATGGTTGTACTCAATTAAAGTATGTTATCGATAATAAAATGGCTGAGTAACTCTATAAAGGATTACCGATTATGGAAAGAGAGATTATCTTTTATAAGTGACATGTTTAAGATTTTAAAATTAAATAAATATTTTGATATATTTTTTATTTAATTATCATAATAAAACTCTAAAGTTCTTTTTACTTTATTAAACGATATTCAAGTTAAAATAGCACAAATAAATTTAAATGAGGGAGTATTACTATTTTTATTCACAAATCAGTAAATTTTAACTATAATTACAATGTTGATGCGTTAATATTATTTATTTGTCCCTATATATATACTTCTTACAATTGTGAGTAGCATAGCCAGCTATTTTGCTATTTTTAAATACAATAAAACAAAAAGTTTTGTGCATGCCTACCGTTCAGTTACGGGTCACGTTTTAACAGTACATTGGACCCTCTAGACATTTTAAATTTATAATGTTGGGATTCTTGATTTCTAGGCTAACTCCTACCAAACTCACTTTTTAATGTGTAAATGCGCGGATTTAAAATTCTAATTTTTATTTATCTTAAATACTTTGAATGGACGGTTCATTTTATTCGACGAGTCATAACATATGATTCGTTATCTAGATTTTTCATTACATATATATAATATTTGCGTCGAAATTATTGAATTCAGCTAAACCTTATTTTAAACAATAGATTTGTCTCAACCTCGAATGCTAAATTAATTATATAGTGTTCCTATTACTAGATCAGCTTAAATGGAGGGACAAAATAGTGACCGGTTCTAGTATTTTATAAGTCTAATGATATTCCGAAACCATAAAATATAAATCTTGGATCAGTCTCTACTGATGGGAAGACAAAGAAGAAGACATGTGTGTTAATTTCTGTTTATGTGTGTTATATATATGGGATCACGAGATTTTGGATTATAGTTATGTCTTAGTCAAAAAATTGCATGTTTTCTGGAAAATTATGGGTTGGTAAAATGGACCTTGACCCACTGATCCAAAAAAAAAAGGAATTAATTGATCGAAATTTGATGTGGATTTCTTGAACTCAACTTGTTTTTTTTTTCTGGAATAAATTCTAATGTGTTTCAATGTACACAAGACTAAAGTTACTCCATAGATCTATGCCTATATATATGGCTAGCCTTAAATCTATTCGTAAGAAAAAAAGTGTTGTTTTTCTTTGACGATAACAACACAAAATATGATTTGATTTGATGATGAATAAGTTTTTAGCTGTTATTAATGGGTACAGCCTACCTACACATAACTAATTTATATAAATTTGTACAAATGTACTTTTTCAATGGAGAAAAAAAGATTTGAATTATGGTGGTGATATTCAACCACAGCACAGATATTAGATATAGTAGTAGTGGCCGGGACCATTGATAGTAAGCTAAGTAGTTATTGGATTAAAAGCATTAATTGCACGAATCGTTTTAATCATCGTTGTGGAGTTCATGTTGATTGTACTTGAAAACTACAACACTAATAGAAGTAAAATCATCCTAGTAAGTAGTATACGATAGACTAACTGATAAGAAAATCCCTAAAATTTGATACCGCATACAACTTTGATGTCAATCAAAACTAGCTTGCTTAGAAGGTCCAAGAGATCCACTTCACTACTTGGACTTGGGCCATTTTTGGTGGAGATCCACTTCACTACTCTAATGGTCTGGGCCTGCCAACTAGGATACACCATTTGTATTTAAGAAAAAGTTATTTATTTACATCATATCTATAACAACGAAGAAATACTCTCTTTTTTTCGATAAATATTTTCTCATCATAAAAACTACAAGCTAAGGGATCGAATTATTTCTTGAGAAAAATAACATAACTAAGCCTAACAATGTATGAAACGCGTGTGTACATTAAATGAACGTTGAGCCTCACTAAAATGAGAATTGTTACAAAGCCATATAACGATATCTCACATGCAAGTGATAAGGCATAACCTAACTTAGCGCCATAAAAGTCTAGGCTTACCAACTAGAGCATAACAACAGGTAAATTAACAAGGTTGATTTACGCATATATATCTTTTTAAGATTGCCATTTAGATTGTGTTTCTATTTTAAAAAATTGTGCAGATGTATAGCTCCGGACCTGACACAACATTAGCTTGTCGTCTACCTTGTAAAGTTTTAGAATCATGAGCCCTAACGTTTCTTACTATATTTTTTTAATTTAAAATCATGGTCTAAAACTAAAAGATTCACAGATTGCATAAGAATACAAAATTAAAGGAGGATCATTCACTAAATAATTATCCTAAAAAACAAATGACAAAAATTTTCCAACTAATTTTTTTTTTGATATGGATCCCGTGCCATGTAAAGAATTAAAAAACTTAGACGTAACTCAACCTCGGAAATTGAACTGATTATATATCATCCACAACTATCTAGGAAAACCAATTCCACATTTCATAATGTTCGTTAGACAACTAATCAATGTAAATATGTTTTATAGTCGATTTGTTGCTATCTGATCAAAATAAGCCTCCTTGCATGATACATAAGCAAACACGTACAAGTTATACTAATAGTTTTAAAGGGAAGAACCTTTTATTATTCACATCAACAATAATTATATGAATTCATATATATGAGGTGGGCAAAAAAACAAAAAATATGGCCTTTGGAGCATCAACTGAAACAAGGAAAGGCATCAAAGTTTATTTGAAAGATTACAAATTCACTTTAGATGCCATGACTATTTTCTTTCTGTCTTTGGTTTGCACCATTTTGTTTTATTATTTGCATAAATTATACTTCATTCAATTCTTCAGCAGGAGTATTTTCTTTATAATATATCGGATTGGTTTGATTTATTCTTTATCATTCGATTCCGTACTGACCAATTAACAAAAAAATGAACCAATTCGGCATATAAATATATTAAGAAAATATGCTAATTAAGAAATTATTTGTAATAGAATTATATAGTACATTCATTTTTATATTGTTTAAATTAAATAATGCTTGATTTAAGCATGTATTGTCAATTTCATATTAAGTGTTGTTGTAACGTGTCAATTTCTTTATTCTTCCATACTTATATGTCAAGATCAATATATTAAACTCTTAACATTCTTGAGATAATGTATTATTGATAATTTTTAAAATTAAAGAAATCTTTTGTTAAATTGTTTAAATTTGGTTAAACTTGAAAACGTATACGTATATCATTTAAAAAATGACTAGTATTTGACCAATAAAATAACTATCATGTGTATTTAGAAATATTATCCCACAAGAATATTTTAATAGGTCATATGTGGGTTAATTTGTCAATTATAATATATATATATATATATATATATTGATTTATTAAATTTCTATCCGCAACTCTTTGATAAAATAAGTATATAAAAATGAAATTGATCTTTAACCGAGATACCACCTATCGCACCAACTCAATCATAGTGTTGTTTTGAAAGTTTAACACATTTATCGAACAAACTAGAAAGCAAAAATTATATATGTACTACATAAAAAAGCTTCCAAATTGCATAATTTAAACTGGCGTAATAACCAACGAAATTTTGCGAACCACATCGAATATACCTAAATAAGTCGACAATTTGCTGACAATTAATTTTTTTCTTGAGCAGACAATTGAAATAATCAAGCATATTGACAAATAAAATAGACTATAATATGGTATTATCTTTGTGGGCTGTGGCCATATGCGCAACAAGCCATCCTCAAAGCAGTCAGTGTTGACTGCAGCCATGTATATAGTTACTGTGGTACAAGTTCAATAGAATCCAACATCTTTTACACTTCAATATTACTAAAAATTTTAAAAGCTAAATGAAATTTTGAATTAATATTTGACCCAACGTTACCTTTTTATAATTCTCGAAAAAATTGGAGGACTTCATGTATACTATAACATCATGAGATTGTCTGACTAATTCATGCGGGTATAAAATAGCTTAATGTTAAAAGTAACAAGAAGTTAGTTGTCATATTGAATAGTATATAATTAAGTTCTACTTATAATGTTTTGGAGTGTTTGGTACTATGACATCATATCCTTTCAGTGTTTAGTTAAGCTATTTTAGCTTAAATACAAGTGTAACAGTACAAAAATGAGCCTCGTATAAATCAAAACAACTTGAATCATCTAGAACTAAGAATTTCAAAAGTTGTGTGGGCAAAAAATTAAGTTTGAATAAAGGAATAAACATATATATATATATTAATTTCTTGAAATCCATCATTCATAAACAGTAAAATTGAAAAGAAAAAGAATCTCATGTCAATTGAGCCGATATATGGTTTAATGTTAACCAGTGAAATTTGATTGGTGGACAGATATGATGGCCACAAAATCCTTAGTCTTTGGTGGTTTTCGTCTTGGCGTACTCCGCATAATCAAAAAGATAATATTCACTACTGTTTACTACATTATATTGATGGGCTTGGGCTACACCTCATTATTAATCTTTCTCAAACTCTTTTAAACTAAGGCAAATTACAGAAATCACATACTTTTAAGGCAAAATTACAATCTATCTCTTAAAAGTTTATAATTACATAAATCTCTCAAACGGATACAATAATATAAGCGCTGATACGTTAATCTGATGCGCGAGATACCTTAATCGTTAAATAAGTTATATTACATTTTATACATGATACACTAATCTGATGTACATTTTATACATAATACACTAATTTAATGCGCGAGATACACTAATCTGATGCGTGAAAATAAGGAATTTTGGAGATTTGTAAAACTTATAGGGGATAATGGTAATAAGTAAACTAAAATGTGGAATTTCTGTATACTTACACATCCGATAAATTTTAGTACGTGTCATGTAACACTCAATTATGGAAAAATAGTTTTTTTTTTCTATAATTGAGTCGTTAACGTGTTTTAAATCGTTGTATATTATGATTTGTTGATTCGGACAATTTGAATACTCATAATGTAGGATTCATTTAAGAAAAAATATTTTTTATTAGAAATTTCTTAAATAATCAAGATGTCTAATTAAGAATGATTTGTCCTAACACATATATTCTTAGTCGTCCTTATTAATTTGTTCGTTTTAATAATTACATATTCGCTACTCAATGACCTAATTAATTTTGATAAACATTAAGAGAAACTGTTTTTTATAAAATAAAATAAAAAAATCTTATTTTTTGACTTGAATTTGAGATATTTAATTTAGGAGGAAGATTTTACTCACCCTGCACCACATCCGCTAGTGGTCCTTGTCAGATTGTTAACATGACTCATTTTACTGCTCATTTTCCTGTTGAGAAATGACAAGACTAATAGAAAAAGTGATAATATCAACACCATATTACTGCTAATTGTTGGGTGGTGGAATCATGAATTTTATTATAGCAATGTAAAATATGAAAAGTAAATATACAAAAAAAATAAAATCAATATATATGTATATATAATAATTACAATTATTTATATATAATATAATTTTTCATAAAAAGATAAAATAAAAATGAACCTTTGGAGCCTATCGGAATCCGCTCCAAATTCGGATGTGATGCGCGATTTAAGCCGATAAGCAGATGATGGAAAAATATTGGTTCTTGGGATTCTTGATTTTGGAGGTGATTGATTAATATCTTATCATCTCGCAATATACACTAGTTTTATTTACTTTATTATTAACGATTGAATATTGTTTTATACTTGTGGAATAGCATGAAACATTAATTAATTCCTTAGATCATCAAATATTAAGTAGTCTTCTGGTATTTAATTTTGGTTTATTTGAATTGAAAGTAAATATTGAGTACTTGTCCAATAGTGCAGGGAAAAGAACACAAAAATAAACCCTATTTAAATAATAGTTGAATTTATAAGGTTTTTAAAGTTTAGCCTTCTCAAAATTAAAATTGTAGAATTATTGAGGTTGAAAATTGTGGATTTGAAATTTTAAACTTTAGTCCTTTAAATTTGGGAGTTTGTAATCTGAAAAATAATAATGTTACCTTCATTTCAAAATATATATACAGATATAATGATGTTTGATTGACACACTTATTTTACAAAAGAAATATTTTTTTAATATTACATAACTATTTAATTATCTTATTAAAGGTGTATAATAAAAAGTTTAAAATAAAATTATTTTTAAATAAATAAGTATATATGTTATTCTTTTTTATATAAACAAAAAACAATATATTATATAAAATAGGATGAAAAAGGTACTTCATTTTTTTTTTACTCTGTATAGCTATATTGTACGTAAGTAATTTTAAAAACAGCTTCTTTTTTTTTTAATTTGCCTGAGAAATGGCATTAGAAGTGTGGCCTAGTTAATAAAATAATGATCAAGTGAATTACAGTGATAACCACAACATCTCACGTTTAAAATCCATTCAGGCCTTACTATAGAGTATAGACATGGTCATTTGACAATCACTTCAATTTTTTGTGAATCACTCATTTTAACAACTCTCAATGTAAATGTTAAAAACGTTTGGTCATGAAAGGCTAATAAAATGTAGCATTCAGTTCTCGAGTCTATTTTATTTTTTTTTGTTATAAATTTTGAGATTGAAGTTGCACATGTTTGGATATGCATTTTACTGGATTAATAAATTAAAGTTTTTTGTTAATGAAAATTCGAAAAATGTGTGAGAAGTTAGAAAATATTTGAAGACAACTAAGTCCCAAAATGTGAAGATTGAAATAACATAGTTTGCGACTAATTAAACTGGAAATGACAATAGAATGACAAAATCGTTAACCTAGTAAAGGAACTATCCAGTTTCCATCAGACCATTCTTGATGAACCCTCAACTTATCAATAGAATAGGCAACGGTATCCGCTGTAGTAGGAAAATAGACATAGTACTTTTGTTCAACTTTCTTAGTGATTACACCGAACCACCATCCCTCATTGTCATACACATCAACGATCTCGTAGATTTTCATTTCATGTGGAATATCAGGTGGAATAGGACGGACCTCATAGACACTTGCTAATTCCTCTAGTGGCGCCGTTTCATTATTATTCACCAGAGTTGTGTATTTGACATTGTAATGATAAGCGCCAACCGGATGAACAATTGTTGCGTGGTAGTAAGAACCTATATAGCCTTCTTCTTGACTTGCAACTTCAATGTCATCATTAATTTGAAATATTGTTGTTTGCTGGTTCTTATATGCTGTCTCTCTAATGTTATCTGAGATAACATCAATTATTAATTTGTGATTTTTGTCTGCATCATTTGGTTCTGCCATTGAAATTGATTGAGACAAAAAAAAAAAAAAAAAAAGGTTTTTTCTTTTTTGAAAGAGCTACTCCAAAAACCTATGACTAAAGATTAGTTTTTATAACCAAATTTTACTTGATGGTCAAAAAGATATTTATGGAAAAAGTCTAAAAAATACTCCCAAAATCTATGACTAGAGATTAGATTTTTATGATGAAATTTTACATCATGGTCAAACAAATATTTAAGGATTTTTTTTTAAAACTACCCCAAAATCTATGATTGAAGATTAATTTTTTATGATCAAATTTTACTTGATGGTCAAAAAGATATTTAAGGAAAAAAACTAAAAAATACTCCCAAAAATTTATGACTAGAAATCATTTTTTTTTATCATCAAATTTTATTTCATGATCAAAAGATATTTGTGGTCAATATTTTAATTACTATGATTGGACCAGATTTGTATGGTCAAATTTTATTTCATGTCCAAGTGAAAATTTTGAAAAATTACTTCCAAAATTTATTACTAAAAATCATTTTTTATAATCAAGTTTATATTACTTCTTAGTCAAACAAATATTTAAGATTTTTTTTTTTTTAAAAAAAAATTCCTAAAATTTATAAGGAAAGTTCAATTTTTATGATCAAATTTAACTTGAGGAAGTTTTTTGAAAACTACTCCAAAATGGCAAAATCTATGAATGAATATCAAAACTATAAGATTGAATTTTACTTCATGGAAAATATTTTATTTAAGGAAATATTTTAAAAATTACTCCCAAAATTTATGATTAAAGATCACATTTTTTTATGATCAAATAGATATTTAGAGAATTTTTTTAAAAATAACTTCCAAAATCAACGATTAAAGATTAATTTTTTTATGATCAAACTTTACTTCATGACCAAACAAATATTTAAGGATTTTTTTAAAAAAAAATACTTTCAAAACTCATGATCAAAGGTTGGAGTAATTATAATAAATTATTTTTTTTGATGATTAATTTTCAAAAACTACTAGCAAAATTTATGACTGAAGATTATATTTTTAAAATCTTATTAAATTTTATAGTCAAACAAATATTTAAGGAAAAACTTTAAAAACTACTTTCAAAATTTATGATCAAATAAATATTTTAAAAAATAAGTTAAAAACTATGTTCAAAATCTACCAGTAAAAATATTTCAGGAAAAAAAATAATTTACTTTCAAAATTTATGAGCAAAGAATATTTAAAGAAAATGTTTAAAAATTGTTGAATATCATATTTTTAAAATCATAATAAATTTTATAGTCAAACTAATATTTAAGGAAAATCTTTAAGAATTACTTTCCAAACTATGATCAAAGATATATTTAATAAAAATTACTTTAAAACCACTTTCAAAATCTATGATCAAAGAAATATTTTTAAAAATAAATAAAAAATTATTTTTAGAATCTATGGGTAAAAGAACATTTCAGGAAAAAAGATTAAAATTTATGAGCAAAGTATATTTAAGGAAAATCTTTAAAAACTAGAATAATTGAAAATCATATTAAATTTTGTAGTCAAAGAAATATTTAAGGAAAAACTTTAAAAATTACTTTCAAAAGCTATGGTAAAAGAAATACTATTTAATAAAAATAACTTTAAAAATGTATAGATAAAAGAAGAAAATAAAGGAAAATGTTTAAAATGTATTTGAAAAAGGTATGGTCAAAGTGGTAAGTATTTGGATTTGATCCTAATGTACCTACTAAGGGCATATCTCGTGAAGTCATTTCTGTCTTGTTTCTTTTCCCCTCCCCCTCCCTCTATATATATAAATCCTCTCAACTCTTTTTCATTCCTCAATCCTCATCATCATAACAAACAAAAAATATCTCATCATTACTAATTGGCTTTTTATTACTCTAGTTTTTCTGATCAACAGATTAAAAAACAAGTTTAAACATGTCGATCTCAGCTTCTTTTTTGAGATTTAGCCTCACTGCTCACTATCAACCTCCTCCTTCTTCTTCTCCAGCAAATCAACCTTTCAAATTCCTTAAAAGTAAGCTTTTCTTTTCTACTTTCTACTCTGCTCCTTCTTCTAAAATTCTTTAATTGACTGACACATAAAAAAGTAAGTAGCTTTTGAGTCGTTTTCAACTTTAATACTAGCTAGTGACAGATGCACAATTTTTATTAGTATTTCTCTATCAAAAATCAGGATTAATTTAACTTAGCGTTTCGTTTGGAAATGTTTTCAATTTCATGTCCAAATCAATTCAAAATCTATAGCCATCTCTGTTCTTTTTTGTTTTGTTTGATGCATGAGTAAGATGTCCTTGGCGGAATTTTTAAGGCATGATTTTTTCATACATGTGGCGTGAATAAAATGTCCATAGCAGAGTTTTTTTAATGGATGCTTTTTTTTTGTTTTTGTTTTATACAGGCAACAGATCTTCTGTTGAATTCAATCGAATTTCGCAATGTAATGCTGTTTCTAGACGTCGTACAAAAGGTGATATAGTAATTTTCATGCTTTCTAAACGATTTTTATAATTAAGAATATTTATAAACTTGTGAATTTAACAGTGTTTTTTCAAACCAAAAAAATAAAAATAAAAATAAAAATGCAGACTACAAAGAGGTGCAAAATGGTTCGTTGCCGGTTATCAAGTGGGACGACATCGCAGAGGAAGTGGACGTGGAAACACACACACTTGAGGTTGTTGTTCAGTATAATAAAACGCTAGCTTTTAAAGGTGTTTCAGACCTAATTTTAAGGTGTTTAATTAATCTAACATCACATAATTGACTTTTATGTAAAAGGTGTACGATCCATCATCCAACAAGGGACATATCGATGCTGTTCGGTCGATGCTAGGATCGATGGGAGACGGAGAAATAAGCGTCTCGGCTTATGACACAGCATGGGTTGCCATGGTGAAAGATGTGAAGGGAACTCATGAAACTCCTCAGTTCCCTTCAAGTGTTGAATGGATTGCGAACAATCAGTTGCCTGATGGTTCATGGGGTGACAGATCCATTTTTTTGGTTTATGATCGTGTCATCAACACATTGGCTTGTGTTATTGCCTTGAAGTCATGGAACTTGCATCCTGACAAGACTCTACTTGGTAATGTTTCAATCTTAATTTTTATTACATATATTGAATGTGTCAAGTATATTAGTAAAGGCGTAGTAGAGTTTCGCGATGTAATGATGATTGACTAACAATTTCGTATGTGATTATAGGAATGTCGTTTATGAGAGAGAATTTGAGCAGGATTGGTGATGAGAATGCAGAGCACATGCCTATAGGCTTTGAAGTGGCATTTCCTTCACTCATTGAGATTGCTAAAAAATTAGGCTTAGATTTTCCTTATGATTCTCCCGTCTTGCAAGACATCTATGCCAGAAGACAACTAAAGCTCACAAGGTAATCATACCTATACTTCCTATATATATCTACTCTTCTTTCACTTTATATATATGATATACATTTCTCGTTTTTGTTCTTCACTTGGTATCTAGTATTCATATTGAAACCTGACTAAATCTGAATTGGGAAATAACACATTAATTTCATATGGAGAGGAGAGGGTTTCCATTACAAGAAAAAGTAGCTCATGAATTTATTATCTTTCATGCTTCTCATTATGAATAAAAACATATCTAATCCTTCTTTAGATTTTAGTAGGGTAGTTTTGGATACAAAAGTTGAAGTACTTTTACTTTCTTTAGCTTGTATGTGGATGTGAGTAATGATAACGTAACGTGTGCGTGCCAATGTACATAATAGGATACCAAAGGACATTATGCACAAAGTCCCCACAACTTTACTCCACAGTTTGGAAGGAATGACAGATTTGGACTGGCAAAAGTTGCTTCAATTTCAGTGCACTGATGGCTCTTTTCTCTTCTCTCCATCTTCCACTGCCTTTGCACTTATGCAAACTCAAGATCATAATTGCCTCAATTATCTCAAAAATGCTGTCCACAAATTCAACGGCGGAGGTATATAATTTTAAAAAAAAATATTACTACTATATATTATATTACTCCATCAATGTAATATTGATGTTCAAATCGACTTATATGTTCTACAGTTCCAAATGTGTATCCTGTGGACTTGTTTGAACATATTTGGACCGTTGATCGGTTGCAAAGGCTTGGAATTTCTCGATATTTTGAGCCAGAAATAAAAGAGTGCATTGATTACGTTAGCAGGTACTTTTAAAAACAAGTTGAGGAATTTGTGGACTCTGATGGTTTATCGTTTCCTCTAAGTAGGAGTATCCATTTTTATTTTTATTTTTGGTTTCTTGTGCTAGTATTTTTTTTTTTTTAATATTGTGCCAGTGGAATATAATAATAGTACTCCATGTTTTGTTTTTTAAGATATTGGACAAATGAAGGAATCTGCTGGGCTAGAAATTCCCCAGTTCAAGACATTGATGACACGGCCATGGCTTTTAGACTTTTGCGCTTGCATGGCTACGTGGTTTCTGCTGGTTAGTCATTATCTACTTCCCTACCATAGACCCCTTTGGCCTTAGTATTTTATTTTTTTAAAAAATTATGTTTTAAACTAAAGTTGTATTCAAATTTATTTATAAAATTAGTTAGAAAACAAATACATACTTATGAAACAAAAGTATATTCTAGCTATTGTACTCATGATACATAATGTACTGTACTTGTTTTTTTTTTTTGTCAGACGTATTCAAACATTTTGAGAGCAAAGGTGAATTTTTCTGCTTCGTGGGGCAATCAAATCAAGCAGTGACAGGAATGTATAATCTTTATAGGGCATCTCATGTAATGTTCTCAGGAGAGAAAATACTTGAAAATGCCAGAATATTCACCTCTAATTATCTAAGAGAAAAACGAGCTCAAAATCAACTGCTAGACAAGTGGATCATTACTAAAGATTTACCTGGAGAGGTACCTATATATAGCAATTGAACTTATTATCTCTATCTAAAAGGTTTTTTTTTTTCTTCTTCTATTTATTCATCACATTCATTTGTTTGATCTTCTACAACATTATATCTTACAGGTGGGATATGCATTAGATGTGCCATGGTATGCTAGCCTGCCCCGGCTAGAAACAAGGTTCTTTTTAGAACATTATGGTGGTGAAGATGACGTGTGGATTGGCAAAACATTGTATAGGTACTTTTTACATGCGATTGATAAATATATTAATTTTACACAACAACCTTTTCTTGCACAAAGATAATATATGAATGGAGAGAATTTAATGTGTTACACAATCATATAGTAACTTTAACACTGTTGCAATAAGAAGTCTCAATGATAAAATAAAAACAGAAAATGTTGTTTTAATTCTTAAAAGGTGGTAGCTAGCTAGTGATGTTATATATTTAGTAACTAGAGCCCCACCATATATAGTTGCAAAAGACGGCAGACACACCTTATGTCTGTCTCTCTGTTTGTTTGGTTTCGTTTCACTATCAAATTAAATGAACACTCATCAATGATTGATTTCTCTTTCAACAAATGCTACAATTGAATACAACCAATAAATTACCCAGAGAAATGGTGGGACCTTGCAAAGATATATAAGGACAATTGGGAAAAATCAAGTTTCTTGTTTTCAAAACAACAAACGTTAATAAATTGACACTAAACATTGGATACTGATGTGCTTTGTCGTCAGACTTCACTACACCTCCACGTTAGCCTATAGAATCAAATCATTTTGACCTCTCGAATGTACTAATTATTTTTCCTTTTGTTTGAAATCTGCTAGCTAGGTAGGTACTGATCATTTTATTTGATACAGGATGCCATTTGTTAACAATAGCCTATACCTGGAGCTAGCGAAATCGGACTATAACAATTGCCAAGCTTTGCACCAGTTCGAGTGGAGAAGAATTCGCAAGTAAGTTACCAATTTTATAAGTATAATAATAAAGTCATGACAAAAGTATTAAAATTACGTACTACTCTATTAATTAAAGTGAACTTGGTATAACAGAAAAAGGATGGGGTTAATAACAACACGTACGCGCGCTAAATTAATTAGTAGAGTAAGTAGTGTTTATATGTAAAGTACATGGGCACATGCAGGTGGTACTACGAATGCGGGTTAGGAGAGTTTGGAGTAAGCGAGAAAAAGTTGCTGGTGACGTACTATTTAGGCAGTGCTAGTATATTTGAGGCTGAAAGGTCGACCGAGCGAATGGCTTGGGTCAAAACCGCAGCTCTTATGGACTGTGTGAGGTCTCATTTTGGTTGCCAACAAGAGGACAAGGCTGCCTTTCTTCGCGAATTCACACAGTCTAGCACCACTCTGAATTCCAGGTAACAATCACTATTTGATCGATCACACATAGATCTAGTATTTATTATATGTTGTGATGATTGATGGATGGCAATGGCAATGACAGGTACAGCACAGAACAGAGGCTCGTCGGGGTTATTCTTGGAACCCTAAACCATCTCTCACTGAGTGCCTTGCTGACACATGGCAGAGACATCCATCACTACTTGCGTCATGCTGTAAGTACTGGTGTAGTATAACTATATGCTCACTGCCTGCTTTATTACATGAAAAATTCACTAATTTGATTTGATATGTCTATAGTGGGAAAATTGGCTGCTGACAGTAGGAGAAGGATGTGATGAAGGAGCTGCTCAACTCATAATTCGCACCTTAAATTTGTGCAGTGTTGACTGGGTATCGGAGGAGATATTGTTGTCCCATCCAACTTACCAAAGGCTATTGGAAATCACCAATACAGTTTCTCAACGACTCCGTCTCTTTCAACTCTACAAGGTTAATACAATACATTCCACCCATTCATACTTTTTTTCATTTTTCATTTTTTCTAATATTTTACTTATAACAGTAGTAAAAGTTTTATATTTTTCATTCTATTTTATTTTTTTAGCACTTGAGTATTTAGAAAACACTCTCCATCTCTTAGCTATAACTCTATTTGCTGCAAAATTACTTTAAGATGATAGAAAAATAAAGCCCTTTTATTAAAACAAAAGAAATATAACTTTGTTTCTTATAAATAAAAAAATGAAAACATAATTAAAAGTTAGGCCTCCAATTTATTTTTTACTTTAATTAGGGACACTAATTAGTTTGAGGTGTATACTCGTACATATATATCTTTTTATGATACATACATTCTTATAGTAGCCACTTTTTATTTTCTTTTCCTGGACAAAGTCCAAAGAGATATATATATATATATATATACTAGATATAGGACCCCGTGCCAGCACGGGGCCCAATATATATATATATATATTTATTTTAATTTATGTTATATTATGAAATTTGAGAAGTTATTGAAAATTTGATATGATTTTAAAAATATTTTAAATTGTTAGCTATTGTGATTTGTAGTACTT
>NW_006239073.1:978644-988316 GCF_000226075.1 Solanum tuberosum | reverse complement strand
GCAGATGCAGAATTTCAAATATTAACCCTTTTTTATATGTCTCTTTAATATATTAAGTTGTTAATTATTGTATTTTATAGTACATTTTGAACCTAATTTTTTAATAATATATGTTATTTGCCATGTCCCAGTTTATGTGGCATTAATTGATAGATTTGTTCGAGTGGAGAGATTTATTTTGTTAATTATTGTAATTTATAGTTTCTTTTTCGTCAAGTTCAAACAATATATGTTGTTAATTGATAGATTTTTTGGAGTGGACTATTTTTTTATTAATTATTGTGATTTATTGTTTCTTTTTCGTCAATTTCAAACAATATATGTTTATCATATAATCCATTTTATGTGGTACCAAGAGAATTTAGAGTTAATTAAATTTTTTATATAAGTTTTAAATAATTAAGCTGTTAATTATTGTAATGTATAGTATTACTTATATTATTTTTAAATATATTTAAATATTATATGTTAGGTTTTTTATCCTAATTTATATGGCATTGATAGAATTTAAAGTGTCAAATAATTGTTAATTATTGTAATAGATAATATGGAGTATTTAAGTCATTTATAGTATAGTAATTAATATATAATATGTAGTATTTAAGTGGAAGGTGGTGGGGCCCACTTATATATTTTATAAATATATTGGACATTAGTAGTGATCTTATTGGAACATTAGTAGTCATTCCTAGACTCTTCTATAATATAGTAATAGTAATATAGCATTTGCCTAATATTTTGTCCTGTTATTTCAGGGACAAAATGCAGACAGCCAAAGCAGTGAAAAGCAGGAGGTAGGAATGTTGACTTTTAGTGAGGAAATAGAAGGCGACATGCAACAGCTAGCAGAGCTCGTGCTATCTGAATCTGATGGTTCCAAATTGGATGCCAATATCAAAGAGACTTTTCTTACTGTTGCCAAAAGCTTTTACTACTCAGCTTATTGTGATACTAGAACAATTAACTTTCACATTGCCAAAGTGCTATTTGAAAGAGTAGTTTAATTATTTCATCACATGTACATTAATTCCTTCATTTATAGTTAGGGTACGTAAGGTATCAGGAATATATTATGTATGTGATAGAAATAGAAGGAAATTGTTGTGATGAAAAGGTTGACTGGAAATATACTTCTTGGGATCGGAGGTGTCAGCGCTTTAATTTATTGTGTAATATAATATTCCTTCGCTTTAAATTTATTTGTCTTACTTTATTTTTTCCTTTATTATGATTTTACAAATCCTTGCTCAATTTATTTGTCTTACTTTATTTTCAAAAGAATGTCTCTTTCCTTTATTATTATGATCTTACAAATCCTTACAATTTGTTTATAGAAAATAATTTATTTATTTTTGAAGTTAGAAAACATTTGCACCCTAGTCCCTACCAAACACACCCTATGTTTTGGCCTAAAAAGATACAACACTGATGGGGTGGCTGGTGAAAGAGCTTGTTGATCTTGCCTGTATCTCTGGATTATCTGCTGCTAACTAAATATTCGACAATGTAGGGCAGGCAAAGTGATTAAAAGATGAGGTAAATCAAAACAGTGAGATATTGTTTCCCATTTAGGACAAGCAAGAGCCAATTTGACAAGACACATTTCAAACTCCTTCCCACCTGTCTCGACCTTCTTTTGCATCATACTCCACACCTATTGCAAAATATTTATTCTGTTTCAAAATAAGTATCGTTTTATGTAATAAATGTAGATATAGTTTACTAAGTTACTCATTCTAGTTAGATATTGTTTCTTGAGAATTAATCACTATGGATAATATAAAGGTGCATGTAGTTGGAAACAATTAATACTTTGTCTTGAAATATTAAGGCAACACTTATTTTAGGGATACCTTTTTTTTTAAAATATTAAAGCAAAACAATTAATCATGCTGCAACAAGTTAGATGACACTAACTATGATTATTGTACTTCAGGTTGAATTGAATAGTACTGACTTCAGTTCTAATAAGCAGTCTAAATTGATGCATGGTAACGGTATATAGAATATTTTTTTTTTACCCTCCCTAGGAGTTCCCACCCCTTTTGCTCCCTTGGTGACTCGAACTCGCAACCTTCGGTTGAAAGTGAAGGTGCTTACCATCCGAGCAACTCCCTCTCGTCGTCGATATATAGAATACAATTTAGAGTAGTAGCATATTTTTGGTCCAAAGAGCGGATGGCTTGTTGGGTCAAATTAAACCGCAGCTCTGGTGGACATGTTATTTTGGCAGCAAACACAACAAGCTGATTGTCTTTATTCACAACTAAAATAAAATAGTAGTCTTACTATAACTAAGAAATTGAATAGTTTTGTAAATTAAGTACTAAGTACTACTTACTAGATTCTTCCTACAACCTAAGCAGTTCAATTTTAGTAAATTAAATATTAGATTTCTTTATAATGAAACAATTTATTATTATTTTTTTAATAAAAAAGCTATAGCAGTAACACCTAACAAGATGAAACATAAAATCAGAGTGGTCTTGAGAAAGGATCTTATAAAAGTATCTTAAAAGATTCTTCCTACAACCTAAGCAGTTCAATTTTAGTAAATTAAATATTAGATTTCTTTATAATGAAACAATTTATTATTATCTTTTAATAAAAAAGCTATAGCAGTAACACCTAACAAGATGAAACATCAAATCAGAGTGGTCGTGAGAAAGGATCTTATAAAAGTATCTTAAATTAACACAATATATTTATTAGCTTGAATCTTGATATATATACATTCTTATAGTAAGCCATTTCTTTTCTTTTCATGACATAGTCCAAAGAGATATATATGGCATTGCCTGGTCATATTAATTAACAACCACATGATGTTGTCGTATAGCCAAAAGATTTTACTGGTGGGTATATTTCAAAGAGCAGTTATGCATATATGTAGCTAGCATGTTATGGGTGTTTTTGGTAGAGAGAAAAATGTTTCTTCAAAAATAAATTAATGACCACTAGGTCTTGGTGACCATGTCCTTGAGTGCTAGAATTTGTTTTCTCTAGCTATATTCACACAAAAGTCATTTTTCTAGTATTTAAGAAATTTAATTCCTAAAATATTTTAACCAATAGAACCTCAAAAAAAATTATAAAAAAGATTTCCACCGTATGAAACGCACACATTATGTTTGGCTTGATCTTTTGCCAACCTCTTATGTGGTGGATGGTAAAAGAGCTTGTTTCTCTTGCCTATATTTCTAGATCACTATATAATATATACTGCTACCTGGATGTTGGATAATATATGGCAGGAAAAGTGTGCTTTAAAGACAGTGCATCGACAATAAGATGAGAGTGGAGATATGGTAGATCTAGAAAATTGAAAAATTGTTTCCTATTTCGGACAAATAGACAAGACACATCTCAAATTCCTTTCCACCTACTTTGGCCTTCTTTTGCAACATAATCTACCCTTGTTACTCACTCCGTTCCGATTTGTGTGTTGATTTTTGAGAGTCACATAAATATTCTTTTAATGGTAATTTTTCATATGTATTTAAAATGTCTAATTTACCTAAATTCACACTTTTAAGACTAATTACATTATTTTTCTATTCTTTTTTTAAATTACAAAAATCCCTTAAGATTTATGGAGTTCGGATACATCACTGGACTTCTGAATACATTAGCAGACATTCAGATACATAGGGGAGGGATGTATCATAGAGGGGATTAAACATCTGGATACATAGGGGAGTGATGTATGATAGAGGGGATAGAACATCCGGATACATAGGGGAGGGATGTATCAGCGAGAGAGAAATGATCTACCCGAGAGGGAATTTTTGAAATTTTTTAAAATGGTAGGGAATTTTAGAAATTATAGTAAAATAAGATGTGTATCTAGGCAATTTTTCCTTAAAATATATTGAAGTGAAAATTTTATAAATGACATATATAAGACTAATAATTTCAAGTTATGACAGTATAATAAAACTTTCAAGTTGTAACAATAAAAAATTTCAGGTTATAACAATTTATTAAAAAAAGTTTTAAAATAACAATAAAAAATGATTTTTAAAAATTAAGAAAAAGTAAAAAACGAAATTAGTTGTAGTAATTAATTTGAATACATTAATGATAATTCATAATTGCCATAAATTTAGGAGATTCAAAACAAAATAGGAATATTTGTTTTCCTTTTTTTACTCTAATTTGTTAAAAGTATTTCAAAAACCATATCATTATTTTTGTTCAAATTTTTCTCTCTCCTCGTTTTTTTTGTATTTTAAAAACCAGATTTTCTTCTTTTGTTTTACATTGTCAGATTCGTTTCTTCGAATATTTATACAGGTTGGATACCAACTTCATACATTTTTTTATTTTTTAGTTTTTATCTTAGATTATGAAGTAAAAAAAAAAACAATCATATATGAATTGGATACCAATTTTTATACAAATTGAAAACCAATTCTATGACACTCTTATTTCATGTAATCTAAATTGTTGTTCATTTGGTTTCCAATTAATATCCAAAATTAAAACTGTTTAATGTTGAACCCAATTGGTATGCAGTTTTTATATAACTGGTATCCCAAAATTATAATAGACAATCTGTAATCCACATGTTAAGATTAACAAAGAATATGAATTATTTGGTACTATGTTTATGAGGTTTCTTTCAAACTAAAGTCCAATAAAAATGTTGATATCCAAATTGTGTATTGTTAGTATCCAACTTGAGAAAACAGTGCATATTATATATAGTTGGAAGAAAACAGTGAATATTATATATCATCCAAAACTTAAAACAGTAGGAAAAAACAAATATATATCATCCAAAACTTAAAAAAACTTCTAATACCAATCAACTATCTCAAATTAGATTTTCGTGGTCTTGGTGTAGGATAATTGCTGGTATCCGGGTCCACCAAATTTGCTAGCAATAGTTCCAATTACTTCACTCTCACTAATCGCACCATCATCGTTCGTTCTTTGTTTTTTCGTACTACCATATGATTGTGGCGTACCTTTGACCAAGATACTTTGCATCGATATCAATGGAACCCATATTAAAAACTCCATTGCTGATGTATTCAACAAATAAACATGTGTACATACCACCATCACTGAAACAAAAATGAAAGAAAAATAATTTTAAGAAATAAAGTGAATTAATTTTTATGATGAAATCACTAAAAGATAGAAATACATACTCTGAACTTGACTCTTGTTGAGACACATTTGTCAGATGCATTACTTCAAGTATTAAAACAGTTTCATACCAATATTATTCCTGTTTCATACCACATTCATATACATATATTAGTTAGATGACAAACTTCATACAAATATTAAGACAGTTTCATACCAATGTTATTCTTTTTTTCATACCACATTCATAAATACATATGAGAGATTTTGAATAATAACTTCCCTGCTAAAAGGTGTATCAACTTCATATCAAAATTAAATCAGTTTCATACCAATGTTAAAACACGCTGCATAACACATTCCTAAACCAATATTAAGACATTTTCATACCAATATTATTCATGTTTCATTCCACATTCATAGACATAATGAGAGATTTTTGAATGATAACTTTCCTGCTAAAAAAGGTATACCAAGTTCATACCAAAATTAAATAAGTTTCATACAAATGTTAAACATATTGCATACCATTCATAAACCAATATTAAGTCAGATTCATACCAATCTTAAACATGCTTCATACCTTTTTTGATAAAAATAATAACCAAATTAATATCAATTCCATGATAGTAACTATACATATGTATGCTTATGTCACGGCAATTTCATGTCAAACATTAAAACAAAATTCATGCCACAAATAATATGCATAATTAAACTGTTATAACAAAATTTCTACTAAATTTAATAATTGGAAAATAAATTAAATAAAATATTTACCCTAATCACTTTTTTACCCTTTTTTGATATTGGAATTTTCGAAGCCTCCTTCGTAAATAAACTGAGTTTTCTTCTTCTTTCCTGTAATCTGCTTCTTATTTTGAGAAGTACACCCTTTTCGGTGGAGTTGCATTCTTGTTATGTGGTGGCGTTTGAGTCAATATGTTAAACGTCAGAGGCTTTATCCAACCGTAGAACTCACTTCTACTAATTTGGGACTCTTTCTAGAAGTATGCTCTGATTTCTTCGACATGTTTTAACGAAAATCTTGAAAACTTGATTCTTAGTATTGTGAAATCGCCCTTTCTTTCTGATTGTAGACTGAATATTTTTTGATTTAGGAGGTGATATTGAGATGTAGAAGCAGTTTGAATGGAAGATGATTGATAAGGTGAAAGAGGAATGGGTAATTGTTACAACGGAAAACTTTACTTTTTGTATGTGGGGGTGATAGGTTACTGACTAGAAGAGGCATGGTGAATTAGGGGTGTGGATTTGACGTGTAAAAGTAAAAAAGGAACAAGAATCAAGGTAAATTTCCTATAAATGTGCAAGAGATAATTATGGTTAGATTATTTATTTATATCATTTAATAATAAATATAAAATCATAAAATATTATTTATTTAATAAAGTAAAAATTTAATTGATTTTTAAATAAAATGTGATCTGTTATAACTCGTAATTAAATTGTTATAAACAAGAATATTTTAGAAGTAGCTTTAAAACTCGATCTTAAATGTATATGTGGGGTGATTTTTCCTATATTGAATTGTTAATTTTTGAGACATATGTTATTCTTTTACATAGTGTCACATTAATTAGTTGAAACATGAAGGTATTAACCAGTAGCTTTAAAATAAATAAATTCACCTACCCATTAAATTGAAGGAAAGAAGGAGTTGGAGAATCTATATATATATATATATATAGAAGTATCTTCGTCCTGTCGATGTGGCATGCCTCAATGATCAGAAAAATTATTTATTTATTTTCTTAAGTTTTAGACATTTTTCTCTATTTTTAAATTATCAACTACTATTAATTATTAATTATTATTTATTAATTATTAATTATTAATGATCAGTTATACATTCCTAAAATATAGAATTTCAAAAGGCTACTCCCTAAATTAACATTTATTTTTCCATAATTAATGTGGTTAATTACGGAAAAAGTGGTTACATAATTTTATTAAAAAAAATACTCATTTAATGGTAACTTTAATGGAAAAGATAATTCAACATTTCAAAATTTTACTATATAATGTAATCATTTCAGAATTCTACCACAATTCCTCTATTTTTAATCTTTACTTCAATTTGGTCATTTTATGTCTCTTCTTAATCTCTTTTTATTTAGCATTGCAACATCTTATTTTTATCTTCATTTTTTATTTACCTCAAGCAATGAATTTTGATTTAGATATCCTATGAAAATAATATTCTAATTATATGTTAATTGTTTGCAGGTTTTACAACAAATTATCTCTTTAATGATTTTTCAGAGGAGTTGAAACATGAACAAGTGCAAGTATTTCTCTTACCATGCTTTTGGTTGGTCTTTAAATTTTACCTAACAAATTCACTATTTAATTTTTCATCACAAAAAATTATAAAAACTATATAGTGACTTTTCATCGTTGATTCTTGATAATGTTTATGAATTATTAGTTCTTCGTGAATAAATAAATAAAAACTGTAATTGTCTTTTAAATTTTCTTACTACAGATCGCGTGCATGGATATGTGATGTTATCAAGAACACAAATTTATTGACTTTTCATTATTGATTGTATTCATATAATCGGTTCATTGTAAATTATTATTTATTATCAAGATTAGCTTCATTCATGTAGGATTCTCCTTTTGCAAATCAGTAAGTGATTTCATGTTTATCTTCTTTTTTTATACGACATAAATAGTGAAAAAATAATACGAGAGATGGAGGAAAATCGTAATGGACTTGTGAGAATTCTATTTTGAAATTGCTTGCGAAAACATTTGCAAAATTTCTTATTTCCTTATATTTATTTGTATATCAAAACAATAAAAAGAATCTAAAAGTATATTTTGCCATAACTCATTTTACATTATTAAAAATTACTCTATGTAACTATTTTTTTTATAATTATGAAAAATGAACCATTAGCTTCAAATAGATTGTTGTAGTAGAAGTTATTTTAGATTGTTTTAGTGAAGCAAACAATATATTAAAAATGTATAAATCTGAGAAAATGAACTGTTAAACAAGCAAACATATAAAAATTAAATAAATTTGAAATCTATTTGGTACAATTAAAGATAAAATGCCCATTTGTTCTTTCTATTTATATTGTAAAACTTAAAAAAATGTACTTTTTTTTGCAAGGCGTGACATTCACCTTTTTTATGTTTCAGGGTACAATATTCATGATCTTCTAAAATAGGAGAAAACACAAAAAAATATGACAAAGAATTATGTATGTGAATACTCGAAAACTTTTATAGGGATAAAGTCAAATAATAAGTGTGTGAGAAATAATAATGTAATCAAATATTTAAAAGATAAAATAAGAGTTACAAAGAGAGAGTACGTAAAAGTAGAATTAAAGAAAATAATGTTTTGTAAATTTGTAGAAACAAAATACAATTTTTATAGTAATTCTGTTAGAAAAATTTAAATAAAATCTTAAATATTTAAAAACCACGCGTAGCGTGGCCAAATTCACTAGTAAGTGTTAAATGGGAGGATTGAGTTAATTTAGACGATTAAAATGAATTAAATTATATCACATCCCACTCAAAATCTATTTGGTAAATTAAACCAACATATGCTTACAAAACTACAAACACTTCACGGTGGCCTTTATGCAGATGTCCTCCAAATTTATGTATCAAAAACAAATACAAGAACAATTTTTTTTCTTCCTAAAATTATCATGAAAAAGAAAAAGAAGAAGCTCAAATCCAAACGGTGTTGGGCCTAATTATTGGGCGATCTATCTATATATATATATAGGGCAAATCACATAAATCCCACTAGTTTAGGTCTTAATTATTAAGATTTTCAATAGTTTCAAATATTACTTCATCTACCATATTTTATGATTAGGATACATGATTAGGATACATGAGTCTGAATCCATGAGATACATGTATCTGTCGAATTTTAAAATTGAGATACAAAATTTATTTATTTAAATTAATTGGTTGTAACTTATTTACTTAATTAGAGGAGTAATTGAGGATTTTCAAAATACATAGATAATTAATTTCATTTTATTATTCTTTGAAATAGTAAATTCATTAATATTATTAATATAAGATAAAAACATGTATATCTTGGTAATGTAATTTGATTAATTTCAAATTATTACTCTTAAAATAATAAATTCATTAATTTGATGTATCTGTTATCAATATATGATATATCCAAAAAACTAAACATTTAGATACATGAGTGCCATACAAGTACATCCATATGTATCACAGAAGTATCTAGCATTAATTTCATGTATTTATTATACGTATCTAGTATTAATTTTATGTGTGTGTATATATATATATATATATATATCAATTGCATATGTTATATCCAAAAACATGTATCTCGAATACATAGTAAACATATACATCTAATTATGTACATCTAAATATGGAATATACAAAAAGAAGAAGCATATACATCTAATTATGTGTATCTAAATATGAAATGTAGCTGAAACACATGAATTTAGGAACAAATCACGACTGTAGAGTATCTGTCGTACCATTAATATCATTGTGTTGTTAAAAATCATGTATCCGAAATTTAAT
>NW_006239073.1:959516-978088 GCF_000226075.1 Solanum tuberosum | reverse complement strand
AAAGGAGGAGACATAATTGAGTGATAAATATGGGCGGGAGAATTAAGAGATAGTGGTTGATTTGGAATGAAAGAGTTATTTAAGCAGATAATTAATCAATAATAGTTTTAAGAAATGTGGGTATCTAATAGTATTTTCAAATAATATATTAATATATGGTATAAAATACTAAAAGTGATAATATATGTAATTGTTTAAAAGTAAAGATAATATTAGTATATATAGTAGTGATGTATGTCTAATAAGGTAGTTTATCCATGTATATATATATGTCTCAAGCTATAACGTTTGCTACTTTTCTCGCAATGTGAATTTGGGCCTAATTGGTAGTTCAGGTGCATGTGATTCTTATTCCACGTCGGCATATTCTGTCCCCATAATCAAATCACGAATTTCATACTTTCTTGGGAAAACTGTATATAATAGCAAACTATTAATTTAAATTAAATGCTATAAATATAGTTTGATTTAATTGTACAGCATAGCAAACTGTTGCTATTTCGCCTCTCTCCTAGTGAATCTCGCTCGCCATTCTTGTTCTCTCCTTCGTCTCTCTCGCTTTTTATACAAACGCAAATGTATAAAATGCGTTTGTGTTTGTATAAAGCGAGAGAAAATTGTATATATACATATATTTTCGTTCCCCTCTCTCCCCTCCCACAGATCTCGCTCGCTCACTCGCCTCTCTCACTTTATACAAAAAATGCAAGTGTATAAAATGTGTCTGTGTTTGTATAAAGCAAGAAAAAATTATATATATACATATATTTTCGTTCCTCTCTCTCCCTTCTCCCAGATCTCGCTTGCCACTCTCCCAGATCTCGCTCGCTCACTTGCCTCTCTCACTTTATACAAACACAAATATATACATTGTGTTTGTGTTTGTATTAAAGCGAGCGAAAATTGTATATACAAATCAAATGCATATATTTTCGTCATATACACTTATGATTATACAAATACGATCTTCCCCTGCCCAGTTTTCTTTTGTTTTTCTCTCTTTCTCGCTTTATACAAACACAAATTATACAATTGATCTTTTGTATATGTATACCAAAGCAGATTATACAGCTGCTTTATTTTTTATATGTATATCGAAATTATATAACTGCTTTCTTTTGTATATATATAGCGAAATATACATATTTATATTTGCTATGGAGCGCAATTATGCAAACTATAGTTATAACATACAAATATAATTTTTGTGTTAGCTATATGTGAAAGTTGCTCTACTTTCTTCACCAATTAATCTTGTTGGACACTAAAAGTATATACTCATAGATGGAGTTAATATCTTAAAATGTCACTGAAGTATGATAAATTATCTTGTAAAGTCACTAAATTTTATTTTGTATCACTAAAATCACCCAACTTTACACTTTTATCTTCTAAAATTATTAAACTATATTTGTCACCAAAATAAATTATTTTTTATGACATGTCATCGTGGACCCCACAAATAAATAAAATTGTAAAATTAATTTATCAATATACCAATCCACCCACAAGTTGTCTTCATCTTAAACAGTAAAACCCTATTTCTGCCCAAATCTTCCGCTTCCTTCTTCTACTTCTTTCTCTATTTCTCCCAAAATTCTCATCCACAAAGAGGTGTTGTAAAGTCTATTTAAAGGTTATTGATGCTGAAATTTTTCATAAACAATGGATTCTTTCATTTCTTCGAGGAATAATGTGATGAAATCTGTAAAAGAATGGTCCCCCCGCACCCACAAGCCTCTAATATCGACGAAAGGGACCACTACGCGCTTGCTAAACCAATCCTACTTCAAAACGAGGTAAAAATATAAATTTTTAACTATATTGTCCTTTTATTGTAGAATCTCGAAATGGGTTTAGGGCTTTTTGTATTCTAATTTTTTTCCCCTGTATTTAGAGGAGGTTAGTTCATTGTTGATTTGGTGTATGAGGTTGTGATTACCTAATGTCTTTGTAACCTTAGTCTCCATTTCAGTGCTCTAAAATTAAAAATTCATGCTTTATCCTATATGGTTTTTTCTTTCTTTCAGGCTATAAATTATTCTTATGGATTTATATTTATTTGTTTGTAAGAGTGACTTGTTTATTTTTTATGTTTATACTATTATTAGTATGAAGTAAATATTTAATGCTAAGTATTCTTTCTATCTTTTTTATTTAAGAGCTTTGGTTCATGTTTTCCTGAAACTTCAAAGGCTTTAGAATTGCATTTTTCAAACTATTTGGAAGTTGTTAGCGATATCAACATTGAAGATACAATAGTTGATAATAGGGAGGATAATGGTGTGGACAAAAACTTTTTAATTGAGGGAAATTCAACTAAAGTTGTTTTACAAGGTACTAGAGGTGATGTAACTAATGAAGTGGATGAGGAGTTTAGTGATCCAGACCATAATTTGTCCGATGAAGATGGCGATTTCCAGGATGTTATTGATGATCAACAAGTTCTTATTGATGATCAACAAGTTCTTGTTGACGATCAACAAGTTCTTATTGACGATCAACAAGTCAAGAAGCTTAGAGGAGGACCAAAAAATGCAAGTGTCAATGTTCCAGTTTCTGCAATTTTAGTACCTTTACAAAATGCTGATGTTGAATCTGATTATGCATATTCAGATGAATTGCCTGATGATGATGTTCAATCTAATAAAGGAGAAAATCATAGTCAGAAAAATAATATTTATGAAGAATATGATGAAGGTAAACACAAGAATTTCTCTAGATTTACATTAGGGGATAAAGTTTAAGAATTTCAAGCAATTCAAAGAAGCTTGCAGCGAATTGGGTATTAGAAAAAGAAGGCAGTTACGTTTTAAGCCCAATGATCAACAGAGGGTGGTTTGTATATATTTGTAAGGTTGATGGCTGCCCCTTTAGAATTTATGCTAGTAAGGTGAATAAGCGCGATCCAACTGTTCAGATCAAGTCACTTTATCTGAAACATAAAGGTGCTAAGGTGTTTGATAATTTCCACTTTTCTCCCAAGTACATTGCTAGAAAGTATTTGAATTTAGTGGTATTGTTGAAATAGTAAGGAGGGACTTTGATTATACTATAGAAAATTTGAAGGCTTGGAGGGATAAAAATCAAGCATTAAAATGGATTTATGGTGATGAGGGTCTTCAATATGGCAAGCTACTATCGTATAGTGTTGAATTGCTGAGATCAAATCCTGGATCTAATGTTGTAATTTGGTGAGATGGGGGAAAATTCTTGGAATTTTACGTGTCTGGGAGCACTCAAGGAAGCTTTTAAACCAGGTTGTAAGCCATTAATTAGCCTAGATGGTTGATGGCTAAAAGGCACATATAGAGGAAATTTATTATTTGCCGTGGCAATAGACCCAAATGATTGTATATTTCCAGTTGCTTATGTTGTGATAGCTGGAACAGAAAGTAAAGAAACATGGAGCTGGTTTATTGACAATCTTGGATATGACTTAGACATCATAAATAGTCACCATATTACCTTTATGTCTGACAGGCAAAAAGTGAGTAAAAATCTTTTATATCTTTTGTTCCTTTTTCTGTTTAACATACATATGTTACTACTTTGTTTCTTATGTAGGGTGTGATTGGAGCTGTAAAAGATTTGTTTCCGAAGTTGAACATATAAATTGTGTTAGACACATATATCAGAACTTCAAGCAAAAACATAAATGCAAAACTTTGAAAGATTTGGTATGGAATGCTGCTAGGGCAAGCAACAAGGTGATCTTCCAGAAATGCATGGAAGAATTTGACTAAGAGGACAAAGCGGCAAGAGAGTGGTTCAATAACCCAGAAAGGCCATTTCAAAGTCAGACTAGAGCATTGTTTAGAACAAATACAAAATGTGATATGTTACTCAACAACTTGTGTGAAAGCTTTAACAGGTAATTAATTAAATACTTTTCATCCACTTATTTTTGGTCATCACGTTGTTATTTATGTCTTTAGGTAATTGCATAAGTTACATTGTCAGGCTGAGGTTGTCTATGGAAATATCGACTGATAAGTTTCTTGTTAGGATGGTGTTGTTGTCTGTTATTTGTTATTATGTTGATCACCTTTATCGACTGATGTATGTTAAGTTGGAGTAAGGTCTATGCACACTTTATCCCTTAGACATTATTTGTGAGATTACACTGAGTATGTAGTTGTTGTAGTTATTAGTTTATAATATGTATTACTAATGTATCACTTATTTTAGGTATATACTTAATGCTAGAGATAAAGCTATTATTACAATGCTAGAAATGATAAATAAAAACAAGTTGATGAAAAGAATGTACAAGAAGAGAGAGTGGGTTATAAAGTCTGATAGTTCAATTTGCCCAAAAATTGTGAAAAAATTGAACAAGATTAGCAAGGAAGCAATTTGGTTTAAAACTGATTATTCAGGGGGACCAAGAGTCTCGGTAGATGGTCCTGGTGGAGTTAATATTGTTGACATGAAGGCAAAGAGTTGTACATGTAGAAGATGGGAACTTACTGGACTGCCATGTCCTCATGCATATGCATGTATTATTGGAAATAGTGAAAGAGTGGAGGATTATGTGGATACATTCTACACAATTGAAACTTTCAAGAATGTATATTCACATTACATCAATCCAACAAATCCAGAAGATCATTGGCCTGAGGTTGTGGATTGTGGAGTGTTAATACCACCTAAAATTGTGAAGAAAAAGCGAGGAAAAAAGCCTGAAGAATTAGAGAAGAAAAAGAAGGCCGAAGCTATTGGAAAAGCTAAAAAAAGAGCTAAGCAGAAGTCTGAAAAAAGGCGATCTCAAAAGTTATCCAAAAAGATTCCGTTCTATGTAGGTTATGTGTTCGATTTGCAAAAAGTATGGACATAATGCAAGAGGACATTATAAATTTGTCAAAGCCGGAGAATCATCTTCAAGCCATTATTTGAATGCTATAAGTCCAGCTGAAGAAGCTTCAAATGACGGGGATTATTTAAATATGTATCACCCGGAGATGTGGAATAATAATCACCAAGGATTGAATTTGGCATATCAGTCGACCATAACTCAGGTAATGATTGTTTTAAAGTTAATACAATTTGAATTTTCTCTACCAATATCTTTATTTTATTTTATTTTTTGTTCACAAGGCATCAATTGAAGAACAGGTAATAGTTGTTCAAACTAATGTAGTGTCTGCTCAAGGTGTTGATGAAGTTGCAATTAAAGGTATCGAAACTACTAGACTATCTCATACTTCTAAGAGAGGTAGACTCTTTAAGAGAAAAGTCATGAAGGAGTACATTGTTGAAGTTCAGAAGAAGAAGATTGGAAATCATATCAAAGTATAAAAATTATCTTTGTAATTTTTTGTGGTTATGTGAGACACCTATTACGACACTATATATTGTTGTCTTTTTTTTTTTTGGCTAACAATGGTGCTCATAACAACCTAGTATGTAATATATTTTTAGAAATGCTCTAATGTTACTTGTGTTTTTGCTTATTTTATATTGGAATTGATGTACAAGTATGATTATGTAACATGGTGGACACAGGAGGCAATACAGTAAATGCCATTGAATTTAACATTTATTTCCAATGTTGATTAGCATTTTTTAAAATGTTGTTGATAAGAAAGAAATTTTGATTGAAATAGTCACAAAAAAAAAGCGTTATGGATTTTATTGCAAAAACAGAATTTTGAGGGGAAGACATAAAAAATGAATACATTTTATAATTTTATTTATTTGTGGGGTCCATGATTACATGACATTAAAATAAATAAATTTTATAATTTTATTTATACGTGGGGTCCACGATGACATGGCATACAAAATAATTTATTTTGCCATGTTAGATTTATTTTGGTGACAAATATAGTTTAATGATTTTAGAAGATAAAAGTGTAAAGTTGAGTGATTTTAGTGATACAAAATAAAGTTTAGTGACTTTACAAGATAATTTCTTATAGTTCAGTGACTTTTTAAGATATTAACTCCTCATAAATGCATGAAACTTGGAGTAATTTTAGGTAGGTAGCTCAAGTCAACCTAGAACACACTTAACCAAAAAGTATAATTAGTTCTCTCTGTCTATTTACCATCTCTAGTTCAATTGACTTCGTCACCTCTATCTCCAAATCAACGGTTTGATGAATTTTGCTCCATGTGAACTTTCTATCCATGATATATAGGCGAAAGCTTGATAGTTCACAAACATCATTTCATGGATAAACAATCGTGAGATTAATATTTTTGTTTCATCAAAATTTAACTTCCAATGGACAATCAAAAATGCAAAAGAAACACATGTTGTGTACACACCAACTCATTTGAACAGTGTTTCAACTTACAGGGTTCAAATTCACTCCATTAGCATATTATTTCGTTTGATATTTTACACAAAAATAAAAGCATGGTAAAAGCCTTTCTCATGAGCGATTACAAATTTCTTGTATTATGCTTTTTGTTTATGAGTTCACATTAAAATCATCGGGGAGTAAATAATAACAGAATGTTTGTTTTCATAACAAACAACTTTTTCAAACAAGTCACTATAGAATCTAAATAAAACTTATGTCTATTTTTCAATTAAAAATGTAGTAAAAGTGGCTATTTGTGAAGTTTATCCGTGAAAAGTTTCATTTTTTATTTTAGGCCCATTAACTATCCATTAAAAATGGGCCTGACAGTGGTTGAATGGCCCAAAAGTTCATATACAGCTTCTAAAAGCTCAAAAACCCTAGAACAAAGCCTCCATTTTTGCAAAGAAAAGAGCAAGGTCTCTGAAGAACAGTATTCAGAGCGGAGGCGCAGGGGTATTTTGCAGGGGCACAGAAGTATAATTTCAATCCCTTTATTTTCTATTAGTAAATCATAAATTCTGTATTTGTAGATTACATAGCTATACGTTTAGACATTTTCTATTAAAAAATGCAAGTAAATTTTAGTTGCATTTGATGATGAATTCTGTTAACAGAAAATGGCGGACAAGGCAGTTACCATTAGAACAAGGAAGTTCATGACCAATCGTCTACTTGCAAGGAAACAATTCGTAAGTCTTAAGACGCATTATCTAATACTAACAACAGTTGCTGTGCTGCAGTGCATATCTTAAACTTCATACTTGTTGATCTGTTTTTATCTGTTCTAATGGCATGCCATTTATTTCAGATTATCGACGTTTTGCATCCTGGAAGGGCCAACGTTTCAAAGGTTTGACAAACAAACTCATATTGCTTTATTTTTCTGATTGCCTTGCAAGTTCAGCTAATTAGTGGTCGTTTATACAATTATTGGTTATTAGAATGAAATGAGTTTAGATCAAAGTGGCTATTGAGTAGTCATATAGGCAGTCAACTTAGTCTGAGAAGCAAATGTGCTTATTTGATGCAAAATATATTTCTTCCAAGCTCCTCTCTCTCCTCTAGAGGAAGAAGAAGCTTGAAAATAGTCTAACTTAATAAGGGATATAGTGCAGAATCCAATTCGTTTATGATTATTACTCCCTCTGTCCTAATTTATGGGAAGGTGTTTAACTGGTCACCTAGTTTAATAATAAAAAGAAACTTTTGAAACTTGTGGTCTTTAGGAAGCCTTAGATATTTGTGTGACCTTCCTTAGGAAGAGTAAAATGAAAGGTTTAAGGTTGAATTATTATTAAATATAGAAATGTGTCATCCCTTTTATGATGGACTAAAAGGACAGAGTTTCACTTAAATTGGGACAGAGGGAGTAATTGATATTGGGGAGAGAGAGGTTGAGAACCATGGTTCAAAATTTCTGTCCAAGGCTCCAAGCCTTGTTGGATATAGATATATACCGGTACATGTGCTTGTGGGGAAGGACAAATTGGTGATAGAATTACTCATACCTATGTATGTTGGAGCTAGCACGTACCTCATGGAATTAGTTGAGGTGCGCACAAGCTTGATCCGGTCTTCACGATTCCCAAAAAAATAGAGAGAGAGAGAGAGAGAGAGAGAGTGCTAAGCACTTATTGCTCATTTGATTGTTATATACCTTTGGTTTTAATTTCTTACCTGCTTAACATTTCCTTGCAGGCCGAGTTGAAAGAAAAATTGTCAAGGATGTACGAGGTGAAAGATCCCAATGCAATCTTTGTGTTTAAGTTCAGGACCCATTTTGGAGGAGGCAAATCTACTGGTTTTGGCTTGATCTATGATTCTGTCGAGAACGCAAAGAAATATGAGCCAAAGTACAGGCTGATCAGGGTAAGAATCATTTCAGTGTTTTATTTTTGCATAGAAGTCATTAAGTCAAGAAAGTCATGTAATACCAAAACTCCTTAATAAACTCATTGTTTATAAGTTTTGTAGATGGTAAGGAACTAATATTTGCTTCATGGTTTATCATCTTTGAATGGTTTTTGTAGTTTTAGTATCTTATCTTTAGACATCCCTATGGGGCCTTAGCGTAAAAAATGTTGTGACATGGTTTTCGAATTTCACTTTGTTTTGACTTCGTTCTTTAAGCGAGTATAAGTAAGGAAACTATAGAAACAATTTTTCTTGTTTCTGAGGATTTATTTGTGCTAAGAGTTGAGATGGGTGCAAACGCCTGACATCTAGTTCATCTCTTTGCTCCTTTTTTGTTTTTTTGTGCACTAACCATATTTTAGATGAATTTGTAGTAAAGAATCATTGCATGGTATTTGTCAATTCAAGAATCTTTATTCTAGATAAAGTTCAGTAAAATGTGCTTACAAGAAAAGATTAGATGGCATAACAAGACTTGCATGTGCAGTTTCATCATTTCAGAAGTTGAGTGTCTTACACAACTACACTAATATTATCCTTTTGTTCTTTTGATATCGAAAAGTAATTGCAAGCTGTAGGTCTGCATTACTTTGATTGTTTCTGTCTAAAAGACTATTAGTTTGAGTTATGTTGTGTTGAAGGCTATTAGACCATAAATACGTGTGGTTCTATACCTGATCTCTTCCTCCTGTCCTTCCCTTGCTCATTCAGTTGATTCTGGTTTTGTGTTGCATTTGTTGCTGTTGCTTTCTCTTTTGTATGTTTGTCTAGTGATCTGTTTTTAGTATTCTATCTGTGCTAATTCAAGCACTCATCTTTAAGTAAAGTATTTGCTTGAGTTTGTTGCTCCATTATGTTGAATGCATCTTCACTGTCTTCAGTGTTCAATGTGTGGGCTTAATGATTGAATTTGGCTGTAATTTTTGTTTTGTGGCTAAAATAATATGTCTTGCTATTGAACAACACTTGCAGAATGGATTAGACACAAAGGTTGAGAAATCTAGGAAGCAGATGAAGGAGCGGAAGAATAGAGCCAAGAAAGTACGCGGTGTCAAGAAGGTAATGGTTTTTATTTTTGCCTTTACAGCTACAACATTGAGAGAGGTTCTTTTGATTTTGGATCGTTTTATTTTATTCTTGTGCTGATACTGGTTGCTTGATTCTTGCAGACTAAGGCAGGAGATGCCAAGAAGAAATGATCTGCCAGTGATAGTTCCTTTAAGCCAAATGCTGAAAACGTTTTCCATATTATTTATGTTTCTCTGGACATTTATGCAGAATCTTTTCAATTTTGGTTGTCACTCAAATTATATTTGCATGTTTATGTGCTAGTACTTCTACACTTAGTGAATTTGTGAGTGTAGCGTTTTTCTCAACATGTTCTTTATTTTATAATCACCATTTCAAGTGTTGCTACAAGGATTATGATTACGTTACTAACTTATTTGAAAAAAAATATCTTCTTGACTAGCAACCTTCGTTGAGTTCTTACTGCCCAATTAACACTTATAAAGTGGAAAGTAATATGTATAATTTTTTTTTGGTGCAATCAAACACATTTTGTTAATGGTACAGCTGTAGTTGATAGTCTTCACTTCTGAAAAATCGCTGAAGTGATAAGCGCTAAAAGGAAAGAGGTTAGTTCATTGATAAGAAAGCAAAAAGGTGTGAGAAATAGTATTAAGGTTGGAAGGACATACCAAACGAACATTAATAGCCAAAGGCACCTTAAATCAGTGTAGGATTAATCCATAGGCATTTTGACGATAATTACCCTGTGCAATCTTGATATTGCTTTGTGGTAGTAAAGATATGACTCAACTCTAAAGCTAGATGATTGTCCAAGGCCCATACAGGGAGATCACTAGTTCTTTCCCAACCAATTTGCACTTTAACACACTCCAGAACACTAATATGGGGAATGATTGTGATACCATGTAAAGATGTGACACTTGTCTAAATTCATCCCAAAAAATTAGAGATTCCCAGGTCCATACGAGGAGACCACGTCGTTTCCTTTCCCCAAGTAAGATTGCCAAGTCCATATGACTCTGTTCCCTGACTAATGTGGGAATCTAACCTGCAACAACGCCACGTACAAATTGCCAACTGAAATGTGGATAACATAAACATGGGGACTCAAATGGAAAAAACTTGCTGAGACGCCTCCCTGTCACTCATTCAGCCCAGGGGTGCTAGCGAACGATTGACTGTATTGGCTATAAGCTAAACCGAAACGAATTTGAGTTTGAAAATGAAAAGTTTTTAACTATATATTGCCCGTCGTCCTTAGGGGCTAAAACTCCTTTTCTCATTCCCATACCTTCTTTGGAACCAATTTTCATGTTATATCATATTACATTTTCTCTATACCAACATTTCGCTATAGAATCCAAAAAATATTTCCAGAAAAACAACATTGTTATAGAGAGGAATGAATATATTAGTTTGACAAAAAAAAAATAACCAGGTATTTTTAAGCAGCACGTTGATATCTACAGGCCTACTAATTGGTTTAAGACAGCAAGCAAAAGAGTGAATTGGTAAAATATGCTGCTGGGTGCCCCATCCTTAAAGGATAATGATCATGTAAAAGTTACTTAGTTCTTTCCAAAAGGAAATGAAATAATTCATTAAGTTATCCTTTTTCATTCTCTTCCAATGATGTATAAACGGAAAACACAATCCAGATATTGTCCCTCATAGGCCCAGGCAGTGGCGGAATCAGAATTTTCGATAAGGGGTTCAAAATCTGAAGAAATAGACACACGAAGTAGCCGAAGTGGGTTCGACATCTACTATATATACCTAAAAAATTATTTTAATTATTTAAAAATAATATAATTTTCCGCCGGAGGGGGTTCGGCTGAACCCCTAAAGATATGGTGGCTCCGCCACTGGGCCCAGGTAGTACAGCCTAAAGAGACTAAGAATGGGGAACCATAAACCCAACAAAGGAGAAGGAACGCAGTACCAGAAAGTAAAGATGAAACCAACTACCATAGGAAAACAATCAACCATTTCGTGATAATGAAAAACTTCAAACTCGAATACCAAAATTATAAGACAACATTTAACAAAAAGCTTCTTCTTTTCCTTTCTACTAGTTAGTTACAGTCATACTAAGGAGTCATTTTGCCACGGGAATTATTCGCTTTTTCCAGAATAATAATTTGTTGTTGGTTGTAAAATTTTCTTGGAAAAGTGTATCAAACCTGCTTTCCAATTGCATCTTCATCAAGTCAAAATAAAGTGCTCTCCTTTGCAAAAAATGAAAATGAAAAATTTAACCAAAAGCAACTTCAAATCCATAAATTCCAAATAAAGTGAAATATTTGGAATCTATGGCCAAAAAGCCTACTAATAAATTGAAACCCCCTAAAAACTATGATCATATATACATCTAAAGAGAAGCTTATGCGATACGAACATTCAATTCAAACATTAGATAGTTCAAATTATATCCCATTGACAGGACGAGGCACAATTAACTAAAGCAAATAAAAAAAATTAAAACTTGAAAAACAATCGAGTGAGACAAAAGAGGATTATAGTACAAGAACAAAACGACCTGCTCCGACGATATCACCGTCGTCATCCGCCCCTTTGGGCACCGTGACCACCAACTCACCGTCACTAAAACGGGCACTAGCCAGTTCCGGCACAGTTGCCGCGGGAAGCCGAAACCGCCACAAGTCGAGGTCCAATCCAGACAAAGACGAATCAAAAATGTTATCAGCTCGGATAACAATCTTAGTAACACCCGGATAGATCTCAACTATGTGAGCCCTAATATTATCGCCGATATCATCAGTTGGGATAACGAATCGCAACGAATCGGGCGTTTCGTGGATTGAAACATCAGAATCGGAATGAAAGGGAAGTTCTAGAACCTTGGCAAAAATATGAGGTAGTCTCCGGAGCTTCTTTTTCCGGCAAACTGAGCCGTTCGCCGGAGACAAAACGTTACTTGTTACTGGATGAACCTTCATGGTTTATAAGCTTCAAAGAATTAAACCCTTGTTAAAATAAGTAAATTGGTGCAGAAAAACCGAAACAGATTTGTGTGTAGAGTTATAGGAGTAAACTGTAGTGGAAATCCTGGCTTTAGATGTGAGAGTAACAAATGGGCAGGTTGATCTGTTTTTTATTTACATAATAAATCTACTCTATTATTTTATGTTATCACTAAATTATAAACATAAAAGAAAAAGGAGATAAATAAAATAAATATGTACTGTACAGGTCCTTAAATACAACAACAATAATATACTTAAATATAATACAACTAGAAAAACTATTTTTGATAAGTCCTTCTTTATTAGTATAAAATTAATACATGGTAACAGGTACTTTTGAAGATTTAGATCTTATTTTTTTCTTCATATGATCATAATTGGGAATTATATAGACAATTTGTCTTCATCATCAATTATGAATATACGAGGAAGAGTGGAAGTTAATATTACAATTTTAATAAATGAGATCTGATCAAATTTAAGAAAATGAATAGTGATGGAATCTCATCGTTATGATTAATCACTGAAATCTATACGTTGACTTAAACATCAGTTAAGATCATCCAGTTGTAGTAGTTACGTAATAATACTATTACATTAATTCCACCCAAAGAGAATCTATTCTTTTCTTTTTATAAAAAAAAAAAGAAGAAGAAAACTCCTAACTTCTCTCCAGTACTAAAACACATGTTATTATGAATATAATAATTGTACGGCACTATGTCTATAACTCTATTTGATTTGAATTTTAATTTGGTATATAATTATGAAACTGTAAATGCTGATTTCTTGATCAGTTTTCTCTGCGTACCAAAACTGACCTGTACACTTTGAAGTCATAATAATACCATGGAAAGACGTATTCGATTAGAAGAAGCAATCTAATCTCACTCACTATTTTGACTTGAACTATAAACACAGTTTAACAATTGAATCATATACTTATATGATAAAGTAAAACTTTTAAAAAGAAGTTGAGAGTCATTGTCACAAAGCAATAATACATGTAACGGAACTTTAGTGATTTTAGGCATACTTTGTCCAAATCATCTTAAACAACCTTTTATATTCAATGCGTGCTACTAAGTACAAATCTTAATTAAACATGTTTAGAATTATGTGTCCAGTATTTGGTGAATTGTGCGAGAGGGACAAAAGAATAGGAAGTTGCGGGGATGCTTCCAAAAGCCATTTGTGTGTCAACATCAAATAGTTTCTCACGTCACAAAGTTTGGCATGCATTGTGATTGTGCCATGGAACAGACCACACAATTCTTTTGAATTACATAATTGTACTGCACCTCCTTGTAGAATTCTGGAATATCAAGTAAGGACTAAACTGACAAAAGAGTTCAAAATGAAAACATACTGCCTACTTGCTATTAAGTTTATCCATCTTGTTAAGAGTTATTATACAAGAAAACTCTAAATATTAAAGTTAACAAAACCACTGCCAATCATATCTTATTGAGGAAGGTCTACCAAATGAATAGAGGAAACTTAAATTCATATAACATTCTGTCATAAATAGGATATTTGGTTAAAATCTTAGAGATTCTATTTCTATAAGCATTACCAATAAGGAAAATATAGTTATTATGGAGGGATAATTTTATAAAGTTAAAAGTTGGTTATAGAAAATTAAAATACAGTATAACTTATGAACGATTATTTGTATGCTTGCCTACTGTTTTCCCCTATGTCAGTCCATCAGGTCTTTCTGATGGAATTCTTAATTGTTACTTCCATCTAATTCAGTTTAAAGCTAACGTGAGCATTAAAACGATTTTAATAATGAAGTCCCAGTTGGTTTTGTCTTGGAACCACAGTATCTTCTTCTGATACTAAAACTACCGTCTCTTTATTGTTCATATAAGCAGCTCCTTATCTGTAGATTGAAACCCAAAGTTCAAGCAGAGGCACTTTACATATTCACTCAATCTCTAAGTAAATCGAAATGATGCTACAACACAAAGTTCAGTTCATGATGCTCTGAGATCAAGAGAGCAAACGCGGACAAAAAAAAACACATTTTTAACACCATACCCAATATAGTCAACAAAACTGATTCCATTTTAATTCTACATTTTCACGTCAAGAAAAATAATCAGAATAAATAACACTATCACTGTGAAAATACATAAAAATATTACTTTTTGTCCTTTCATTTTGAGTATGCGCTGCACCTCAAAAAAACTAAGATAGCTCTGAAGCCATGGATGGGGGCCACACCTGGATAGCTCATCTGCATCTCTTCATACTGAAAACATATGTACCCCCCTTCTCTATAATCAAAATTCATGAACAAAACTGGATATTTTCTCAAGCCATTTTATTTTGAATATGTCGATGGATATGTACTAGAAACTCGACATATGAAAGTCCATTTTGTGTCTTGTCTTCTACCATGTGCGAGAGAAATAACATGCCTGACAAAGAGATTCATGGTCATTGCAATATATCACATCAAGTGTTAACACTAAGCAGCTAAGAGTAGGGAGAATGTTAAATTGATTTAAAATGACTAATAATCTATGTATGTTAAGATTGGGGATAGAAGTGCAAAAATATGTTACTGGATACAAACCTGATGAATCTCCCTTTTTGCATAATTTTAAGCTGCCAAGATCAAATTGATAATATATCAGAAATTAGACATATTATGTGTTACAGATATGCCTATCACATTGTATTCATTAAGTAATGAAATGTAATTGATGAACCGTCTCCTAAAAGGTAGGAGCAAATACACAGAAAAAGAAGAATCATACCGGAGATAGTTACACCTTTGGCGTCTAATATCATTAATGATGTCATTGAGCTTCTTAGAGAGTGGATTGTCATACTGCTGCAGAACAAACTGAGAGAAAGGGAAATTCAGAATCTACGCAAGAGGAGCTAAATTACAATAAGTAATTTCTTTGCTTCACCAATGGAAAAAAAGAAGCATTTGACTGTTTTGTCAATCAAGAACCTAATGAACCCAAGAGCCTAATAAGTTGGAGAATAAGGTATTAAGAAAAAAACAGGTTTACTTTTAAGATATGACTGTTGAATAAAATTGCACAAACCATCAAATAGGATAGGTGGTCTGAATGCAAGCCTCATACTTTGGCTTGCGACAAAAGTACCTGCCTGACACATCTGACCACCATGGATTTATACAGTTTGACCAAAGCCATTCAAAAATAATCAATACAAATTAAATGCACTTTTTCAGCCACATGTATCAAATGAGAATCCTAGGAAGAAGGGTGCTGAGAATGTGTTTCCCTCTCTTTTACCTACTTATACAATTGGAAAAATATTAACAATCAACAGCAGAAGACAAGTCAAATTACCTGAGCAGGAATTTCCTCAACAGATGAAATGCCTAGCAGCTGATGGATAACATTAGGATCTGCAGAGTTCCCAACATATATCAAACAGTCCTCGCCGTTCTCGAGAAGATATATACCATTGTCAGTAATGTGTTCACTGGAAAGCGGAATAGAAGGGGGAATAAGAGAATCGTCATTCTCCTACAAATTCAAATACAGAATGAAATGTAAGAAATGTAATCCGAAAATAATGTTTAAAGGGAATCAAGAAAATGAATAGAACTACCAACTTGACTTACAAAGGAAAAGAAAAAAGGGAAACAAAATCCATAAATACAAGTACATACCTTAGTATCGAATTCGTGAATTGCTATCAATCTAGGGTAGACCAGAGGGATTGCCAATGGAGTAGAGAGAGGGGAAACATAATTTATCCAGAAGGACCTACTATCGATCTGTCCATCTGCTCTAAGTCCAGTGCTTTTAACCAAAGCTGAAATATTAAGAAAACTTATAAGAATATAGCTTTTACATAATTGATTGCACAAGAATTGGCACAAGAAGTACTTTTGTAGTGACAAAGAAAATTAGAGACAGTCATTCAATATGCACTATAAGTAGGAAGCATTCGGAAACTAAAATGCACATACTAAGAATGGGTGATCATTCGTTTAGAATAGCAACAAAAGGAAAAGGAAACCAACTCATAAAATACACTGAATTAACAATCTTAGAATAGCAACAAAAGGAAACCAAGGTGGAGCATAGAGGAAGAAAGTGTTATAGGCATTTTGATCAATATGTCAACTTAAATATATAAAATCGAAAAGAAGAGGAAATAATGCAAGAAAATTGTTTTAAAATTGCACTGCATGTATAAACTAACACTGTCAAAACATTTGGAAATGAAAGGCTTGTAAAAAGGAAGGCAAGATATACCCAGTGTGTAAAGAGGAAGAAGTTTAAGTGCCTCAGGAAGGATAAGTTGCCCTGAGGATGACACTGTGGCACAGAATTTACGGTAAGAGTGCAGAATATTGATGCAAAGGTTTGTCACTTGTTCTCTTATCCGTGAGAGAGGAGCAGTTGGTACTTCACTGGCAGCTGCATGCAAGAAAAATACCATAATACGATTACTCTTTTAAGATAATAAACAAGGACAAAAAGGGAACAATAGAATGAAATAGCAACAGTGCATGAGATAACATTAAACATCAAAAGCAAGCAGGCCACTTGGCAACTCGTCATAGTAATTATGTCGACCACAACAACACGATTAATAAGCTGTAAAGAGCTATCTTCAAATTATTTGCTTCTGGCCAGGAGGATCTTTTTTTCTTTTAAATGTGTGTGTGTGATGGAATATTGAAAAAACAAAAGTATTTGCTTCTGAAAGAGAAGCAGGATGTTAAGGCCCTCAATGCAGGATCTTGTGCTGCTGATTCTTAGGAGATAGGGGAGATAAATATAGCTTCTTCATAGGCAAAGAATATGAGCACAAAGTTAGTCCTGCCTAAATTCCAGATTCAATTCCAAATATGCAGAACAAGAGTTACGGGAACTATAAAGGAGCACCATTGCAGAAACAATCAGATTCAATGTTGTACCCATGGACATGTAGGTGTCCACACACAATCTTATATATGATTTGGCTACAACTGTCAACCTTATACTTAGTGCCCGTTTGGATTGACTTATTTTAGGTCCTTTTAAGCCAAAATAGCTTTTAAGCAGTTTTGAAGTGTTTGGGTAAAGTTAAAAGTGCTTATAAGCACTTATTTTAAAGCCAAAATAACAAAAATAAGCCAAAAGCCATAAGTTAGAAATCCTAACTTATGGCTTTTGGCTTATAAGTCATAAGCCAAAAGCCAATCCAAACAGGCCCGAATGTGACACAGTGTATTATTACATAGTATCCTCTACCTTGCTTTAAGATGCAAGCAAACTGGGTGTCCAAGTCAGCTGATCGAAACAGATTACTCAACATAGTTGTGCAAGGCAGAGCCAAAGTTGACACTCGGATTCTTCTTTGGCCATCAATGGTAGTGTAAAGAACAGCCGACTGGAAACACAGAAACAATCTCTTGTAAATGGGGCCAGCATATTGCACCAGGGAAGAAAAAAGTAAAAAAGGAGAGAACAGTGGCAGGGAAAAATAGACATACAGAAACACGGCAAATACAATTGACCAAAAACTCATTGCTGAAGACTCAAAATAAATTTGTACCTGAAAAGAACATTCTGAACCATCCTGCAATTTGTCATCATGTTTCAATGAAACCATAATTGTTTTGTCACAGTCAATCTGCACAAGGGAAAGCTCACTTAGAAATGAACACACCTTATTCATCATGTTTCAATGTAACCATAATTGTTTTGTCAGTCAATCTGCACAAAGCTCACTTAGAAATGAACACACTCGGTCAAACCAGCACATTCAACAGGGAATCAACAGTGTAAAAACTTTTGAGTGTAAATGTTCACACTGGAAAAGGTGAATTAACAGTGTAAACATGCATACAGAAAAGCCCATGTTATTAACTCCATTCAAAACATGAACTAAAATCCCTTACCGACACGTGTGGTTTTTAGATTAACGTAAGCTCTTTAGGAAGCAAATTTCAACTCATAAGGTTCTCCCAAAATATTTAACTTATAAGATATGCACCTTTGGGTACTTTTGGACTTGTGAACTTTCACACTGATGGGCCATGTAACATTCATTTGGGTATTTTGACCATGGACAATCTGAAAAGATGACTTACAAGCTTCATCTTGATATGAAAAAAGGCTGGGTAAAAACATATGTGATAAACAAGTAACGAACCAACATGTCACAACATGATTCTGTTGCATCATCTCCACCCCCAAAACTCACCAAAAGAACAGGACCACATTTGGTATTAGCCAAAGAAATGTGCTGCAGATGCTTCGAACTTAATACAGATGTGCAGTTTCTGCATAATTCTGTGTGTGTGTGTGGGGGGTGGGGGGGGGGGAGG
>NW_006239073.1:954213-959469 GCF_000226075.1 Solanum tuberosum | reverse complement strand
GGGTTTTGGTTTTGTGTTGTGGGTGGGGGGGGGGGGGGGGGGGGGGGTAAGAGGGACGAACCGCAGGTAGATCAACATCTGTTGGAATTCTTTTACAGTAATTTCCAGAATACTCTTGAACTTGAAGGCCCTGCAAATGGAACACGGTCAGCATGAGTGCTCAGTTTCAACTTTCCGGTATGGCACCTATAAGAAAAGCACAGGAGACCCGAAAACTGGGGAGCATACCTGACTACTTCTTACACGCATTACTGCCTCAAACCCTTGGGGCCTAGTGATATTCCATCGAAGATCATTGTATAGCTTGGCAGAATCAGCAAGAGCAGAGAAAGGGAAATAGTAGTACACCTGAGACAAGTAAAACATCTTTAAGGCTCAAGCCTAGATGTAAAAATATCAAAAGGGAACGTGAAGTGGCTATCATATACAGTAAGTTGCATAATAAGATTGTTCATAAATTCCATGAACAGTAAGTGCATCATAACCGAGGCCCTAGGGAAGAAGACAAGCTAAAATAGTAGCAAGCGTCACAGTTACCTGCCCACCAGTTGTCCTAGGAATGACCGAGATGGAGGCAATGTCTACATAAGATTGTGTTGTGAGAAACACGTCAACACAGACCTGAAGCAGTTGAGATCTAATTAATTGAAGTGAACGATTATAAATATAAGAAGACCAAAAGGGGTTCTTAACATCCTGTTTGTGCTTTAATAAATCATACTTCCACAGGCTTTTCAGATAAACTCACCTGATACTCCGCAAACTCAATAGCCATTGTCTTCAGAGTTTTGTCAGCCGGCTGGAGCAACTTGTTGGCCTCCTGAAATTGGAAAACATACAACTCTTTGGAGTAAGCAATGACATGGTTTCTTTTTTTCCGTATAACCAAAAAAAAATTATTCATCGCCACATTGGTGCTGGACATGCACATTACAAAACTCAGATAGAGTCCAGTGTTGATTTATCTAATGCTTACGCGGACTACACTAAAGTTTCCCTCAATGTACCCAGACTAACACCATTGGCATACAAACGTTCATCTGTTCTAAGTAAACTGATCAACGACAAGAAAGATGATGGGCACACCTCAGGTGAAAGCTTAGTAGGAAACTAGGAATACACCTAAACCGAAGATAGAAGAAAAAAATTGACAGCCACAAAAAGCACTCTCATTTACCTCAAAAAAATGATTCCAACGCTCTCTGATTTAAGATGATTCAATAGTGGAATGAAGACCAAAAATTTTCAAGAAATGATGAGCAAACTGCCATCCATTTCTCAGAGGCGATGACTCAAATAAGTGACTAGCAGCTCAAAGAACTTGAGTCATGTCTCACCCAAGACAACATAAAGAAAAGAAAAATCCAATTCCCAAACAGATGCTATATGTGCAAAAAAGAGGCTGAAACCCCTAGACACCTTCTTCTTCATTGTGAGGGGGCCTCAGAATTATGGAGCATGTTTTTTGGTCTATCTGGCATCAATTGGACCACACCCCTCACTGTTAAGGATGCATATGAGAGTTGGAGTCTATGGAAAGTTGACAAAGCCATCAAGAAGATCTGGATTATGATACCTGCTTGTATTTTTTGGTGTATTTGGTTAGAGAGGAACAAGAGATGTTTTGATGGAGAGTCAACTGCTTTAGGCATTTTGAAGACTAGGTGCACTGAAAATTTGTTTAGTTGGACCAACTTGTATCATGCTGTTAATGCAGAACAACTTCAGGATTTTACTAACTCATTAGCTCTGGCTTAGATAGTTTGTATAGTTAGCCAGAGATTTTTTTGTAAGCTCAAATGCCATATCTTGTAAATTTTGCATCTTCTTGATGCTGTTATTAATACCACTTATCTTATCAAAAAAAAGAAGTTGAGTCAAGTTATTGAACCACTATATCTGCCGATACATTATTGTGCATACTCTAGAAGTGAAATTAAGTAGATATTTTGATGTCAATAAATTGAAAAGACTATTTAGTTTCCGATTGTCTCTTCCATAAGCGGTTGGCAATTAAGAGACAACAGCTCTCACACTTAATCATGTTAACGACAATATTAAAAGCTTCTACATATTCAACAGTGAATATGGACAATTTTACGGACAGAGCCCACATAATAAATGGACTATGTTTTGTGACATCCAAAATATGAAATGATGGAACAAAAACTAGGAGACACTGGATACAAACAATCTAAAAGTGAGACAGATATATTCTGAAGAACTAAAAACTGGCTCAATAATTTTACCTTTTCTGCAGCTGATACATTGGTTCTTCCTTCAGCCTCTCTAGCAGAAAGGGCTCCAATACCAGTAGATGGCAGGACTATAAAACACAGCAAGTATAGCCAACACTTAGAATCGTATCACAATTTGTGTAGTCAAGGACTCAAGGTTGCACAGCTCATGCAACAGATCATTTACAGGAAATATATCACAGGACCTATGAACTTGTTGATGCACCAGGTGAAGAAGAAAAGAGGAATTATAAGGCAATTTCCTAAAGCATGCTTCTCTATTACAAAGTATTTGGTCCATTTGATGGAAAGTTTCATAACAGGAATTTACTGAAAACGTAGCTATCCTAGAAATGCTTCAATTTTTAAAGAAGCAGACAGTGCCACAGAGAGCAATCCTGTTATGTATCATCCTATTTAGTAAGATTGCATTGGAAACAGAAGTTAAGCATAAATGAATAAAAGCAAAACAGTCCATCAGCAGTGCATTGTCATCTAGAGTGAGGGATCAAAGATAAAAGATGTTTTAATGCAAGCATGTAGACAAGATACAGTTGATTTTAGATGCACAAGCTTGAACTTGTACATGATACTTAAAGCTAACTGCACTTAGCACCTTACCTGATTGAAACACAAGAAGTTTGCCTCCTGTGCTTTTCATTGCCAAGAAAGCAGCCTGAAGTAACAAAATGTGAAGAGTCGATCAATATGATAATCCATCATAGACTGTTAAAGTTAGACTTGCAATCACTCACCTGCATAGAGGCGAATTCCAGATTTAAATTCTACGGGTTCAATCTTTAAGTTCTTAGCATTAAGCTCATTAATATTTTCAAAGTTTCTTTTTTGATAACCATGGTGTATGTGCCAACTTACGCACACCTCGACTAATTCCATGGGGTACCTGTCAGTTGTCACCTCCCACCAGCAACATGCACCGGGTAACTCAGTTCAACAAGGCTAAAACTCATGGTTCTCAAGCCACTTCATTGACCACTAGGTCATTCTCTTGGGTGCATCAATATTTTTAAAGTTATGGCTTATATCTACCATTTACTGCAATTTTAGTCAATTTTTACACATAAATTTATGCTTTGAGTCAAAAGTATCAGGTTTAGATGAATTTATTACCGTAAGGTTGGATCCGACCCTGCATCTGCCTGAAGAGACACAACACTAAATTTTTCCAATCTTTTTCTCAGAATGGCAAAGCCTCAGGCAACTGTGTTGACCTAACTACTCACATTTTAGAAGGAATGCAGAAAATACTTGCTCCAACTATGTTTAACGAAGCAATATAAAACAAGTGGATTTATAACCGAAATAACAACTTCAGAAACTAAGTTGGATATACAACCGAAATAACAACTTGGAAAACTAACTTTATGTAAAGCACTGATACCTTGACTGCAGCTCCAAAAGCTGAATCAGCAGTCCTGTTGTTCTGGAACATTGTTGGGATGCTTTCTAGCAGAAGCTCTAGGTGTTGACGGCACTGAAAACAACAAACAAGTAACCACTCATAGGACTCACTGATGATCTTAGTCATTCTGCTTTTAATAAGGGGAACATGATCAAAATATGGTCAACATCTTGCAGAACTAACCTCCGAGAGCTGCACAATAACATCAGTCTGAAGGGGGGTATAAACGTCTTGTACATCAGGGACTATAAGCATCAATGGCTGCAAAGGTAGATCCAGAATCAACTTATCAGAAAACAAGCACTTCACCAACCTAAATCATTTGCCACAACCCTAATCCCATTTAAGCATCCATATTAAAGAAAAATGAGCAATTTAAATCAGAGAAACACAGAATAAGTAAAATAGAATCCAACTATACCATAGAAGAAAAAATGAAAGAACTGCATAATTAAGCAAAATGGAGCAATTAGGCAGTAAGGGGATGAGCAGCGAATTAAGACAGAGAAGTTGAGGACTATAGAGTACTATTTTTGAAAGCTAAAATTTTCTTCCTGCAAACCATGACTTAATCTCAGACAAGTCAAGACAAATGAAAAAGGAAACAAGAATAATTTTACTTTGTTTTAGATGAAAAATACTTTGTTATATTAAGTACTACTAACTCCGTTTCCATGATCTAATATTGTTCAAGACTCTCCAAAAATGTTGTCACGCCCATGTTGGATCCTCCAAAAATGCACTATTTTTGGAGGATCCTACACACACCCATTGACATTTTTTAAGAGTCCGAGCAATATACACTTAGTTAAAGATTTTTATTTTATTTTCACTTATAGAAATTCTTTAAGAAATGCATTTAGTCAATCATCTAGGCAACACATTTCTGAAATCCAACAATAATCATTGTAGTACTGCATTTTTCCCTTAAAAGTGATTGTCAGCTCATCATTAGCTCAACAAAGAGAAAAAGGTAAAGATAACTAATTAAGGTACAACACTGATTTCAAAGCATCTTTTAATTTCAGATTATAAAGCTCAATTCAGTAGAATCAAACTCATTTGAATGTGTTAAACCTGCTGCAATGCACGCTTGAGATTGTAGAAGTGGATAGTTGAGTCAAATGTAGCAACTCCGACCAATGTCCGAGGACCGTCCTGCAATAATAAGTTTTCAATGTCAAAGACAGCTCATAAACTCTCAATAATTCCTGTTGTGCATTAAAATTGAATAGAAATGCATCTTAGCTGAACTGTATCACAAATAGTATCTATTCCCTAATCTATGCCTCCTAGTGAACGCATCATTCTAACCACTTGAATGATCCCATCTCTCACAATTCCATTAGATCATAGATTGATTTGCTTACCAGATCAATCTATGGTTCATGCAACTAGAATAACACCAGATGCCGAAAAAAGAACCCCTCAATTCAAGGGTTCACGGGTTCACCTAAATTCTTTTGTCACATCCATCATTTTCCTTTTACCTTCTGGAATTATTAGAAGCCATCGCTTTAGCCTTTAAGAACACAAATTGAAAGGTTATCGCATCATAATCTCTTCATCTTTTTTGCCTAATCCATCCCCCACCCA
>NW_006239073.1:897466-953632 GCF_000226075.1 Solanum tuberosum | reverse complement strand
CCACCCCCTGGGCCAACAGCCACTAAATACAGATATTCCATAATGAACTCTTGGATAAACCAAAGTGACCAAGCAGGCAGCATTCGTGCAACATTGCACTATTCTGAATGGAGACAAACTAGGTTTTCCACAATTCAGATGCCTCAATAACCTTTCCCATCATCTCAAAGGACAAATTACATGGGTACTTGCTTCCCTACAACAGAAGTTCTAGTTAATCTCACTGATTTAGTAGGAGAATGTAATTAATTTATGATAATTCCTTATGAGAAGACGAGCCAAATACTTTTTTCTCTAATCTAAAGGTACAAAAATGCATGTTGCATCATCATAAACAAACGATAGGACTTACAGGGAGATCGGAAATAACTTGGCTGATCGCACTGCAAGCAGCTGCAGTTGCACCAGTCTGTATGGCATTCATGGAAACGTCTATCAGGAAGAAATACACAGCGGGCATCGGATCTCGCACCTGAAATACAATACAAATATCAAGTTATTACTGCAAAATCCAATAAGTAACAAAATCAAATTAAGGGATTCCCTACACCAAAGAAAGGAGTGCATCTACAAATTAGTCGATATTGCAATATGAATCCTATGTATTTATTCCACTCTATTCTGGTTAGCTTCCCCAAATACCAAAACAACTTCAGATGGTAAATTTGAAAGCCCAAAGCTAGCTAAACTGAAAGTTCAGAGCTCGGAATGTCTACATAATATGGCATTACTCCTATAAAGTCATGCAATCACATCCCTGAACCAATGTGTCCAAAAGGTACCAACCATATATTCCTTGGTAGCGACAAACTCAACGGTTCCTCGGCATAGTTCAGGCCTTTCATCAGCATCCCTACGCCTGCCATCTGGACCTAAGTTGCACTGATAGTCACGTGGAGTTTCATCAGTATGTCCTGCAAAAAGGACAGCAAGAAACATGAGATAAAACTACATAACAGCACATTTTCATTCAAAATGAAGCATTGGACGTTCTCAGTTGACCAGTACAAATGTATATTTGACGTCTGAGAATATGCTTGTGTTTTTGTTAGACTAGTTGGAGCAGAAAAATATCATTAACAATGTAAAATTTGATACTTCTGTTTCGTAACCTTTAGTTTTTTCACAAAACATCACAACCATTTTATATTGCATTTCAATGTTGAGTCTCTAAAATAATATCTAGAGCTGCTCTAGACTCCAAATATCACATAACTTCAGTGGGAATAAACGAACTTCACTCTTACCACACAAGTTACAGATGAAACGTCTTCCCTGATCAATGAACTTCACGAAAGGATTTATATAGCCTTTGCAACGGGAGCACCGAACAGGACCACTTTCCCCAAAATCAACCACCTATCAAGGACAACAACACGACGGTAAAAGAACTACTAAACCAATTTACATCATTGTAGTGCCCCTACATGCTCAGAATATAGAGCAAGTAGAGATGATAACAGATATATAACACGCATAAACATAGGATCCATGATGATTAGTTGAAATGTTTTCAACTCTAGGGATCACGATCGTTCCTTTTACCAAACAATAAGAAAAAGCACACTCCTCTGACCTCCAAGGGTCACTGCAATCAATTGTACATCTTAGATACATCACACAGTAGTACTTCAACAAAATCTCAACAAACATAATTGCAATAATCACATATACAAATCTTGACAATGAATATATCATTTGTTTGCACATGATAGCTTGATTTTCTGTTAATCACATATGAGTGAGGAAGTTCTGGTTTTGGTTTGATTTGAGGCTATATCCTAGTTTGGGGTCAAAATTAGGAAGTCCAAAATATTGCTTTTGTAGTGGAAGACATGGGAATCCTAGCGACCTACCCTGCGTACTGCCTTAGCAGTTAACACATGTTCAGTGATAGGCTGCCTGTTTCTTTTAATATGAAGCTTACTTACCTTCTTTTAAAAAAAAAAAAAAGGAAGTCCACAATAATTCAGTTGGAGAGGTACATAAAATTCAAGATTAGCGGCTATGTGGCAGTAAGTAGCTAAGCTGACGTCGAATTACTTGGGCTGCAACATGGGTGAAGGTGCAAAGGTGGAAGAGCTCTAGCTATCAAGGGTTGAAAGAGACTTGAAAAGACGGTAGACATGGAACCAGAGCCAGACTTAAAAGTTACGGGTTTAGCAGAACCCAATAGCTTTGGCTCAAAACCCGTGCTTGAGTTTTAATCTTTTTTGTGCTCAAAAGGTCTTGTTTTTTTTCCTTCTCAAAAGAGGTCTTTCTGTATTCTTCCTTCCAACTTGTTATATCATCATGCTCTTTGGATAAAAATATACCTTACATCATCTTTCATCAAGGTATACCCAATATTGTATGCGAACACTATTACTTTGTCTGTTCCCGTCGAAGGTTTAATTCTTTCATATTTAGCATGTTCGAAAAAGAATGATGTTACTCTACATTCAGAAACAATTTCACTTTAAACTTCTTATTTTACCCTTAATGACATGATTTTATAGCCACATAATATCACGGCATATTTAAGGCCACAAGTTCTAAAGGTCTTTTTCTCTCCACTTGAACTCCGTGCCACACAGACAGGCTCACATTTAATGAAACGTAAGGGTACAAAAAGGCTATTAAAATAAGAATATAAATGCAAAAAATGCATTACTTGGAGGGGTTCTTCAGATGGATGAGGAAGAGCCAAGGGCTGCACCAATAAAGCCAATTGCATTGCCGAGGTTGTCAAAAGGTCAACAGTACATGGTATCTGTTACACAAACAACAAGGACCATATCATCAACAATTAGTGCTTTAATGGAAAGAAAAATATAGTTAATAAGCTTCTCATTCCATAGAAAGATAAAGGGTATAATGCAGAAACCATAGAGGGAAGAACAACACATAGACAAAAAACAATGAAAAGAAGTTTAGTACCTGATTAATAGTACACCTCATGTACCGTGGGCTGCAATTTCCAGTATCCCTAACAATATAGTCACTTGTGGCAGGCTTCAAGTGGGCAAAAAAGAAAAACAGGAAACAGCAGTAAGAACCAAAAAGTTAGTTTAATGAACCTTTAGGAGGCAAGCATAACCATTTGAAGAAAAGATAGTTCAGTTGCATATGCAACAGTCCAATACAACCAAGCAAGATATTAGAGCCAAACGTTCCTAAATGAAATGATGATTTACCGGAGGGGGATTGGCTTGGTTGCCTTGTCGGGTTTCATGCAGAACTACAGAAGTATTTGGAATAGGGCGCGGGATTTGATTGGGATCAACTTTTGATGGGCTGCTATGGCCAATAGAAGAAGTTATAGAAGCCACTGCCTGATTTGGAAGAGGAGGTGCCATTCCATACATACTTGGTGGTTGCATCGAACCAGGGATAGCAGAAGGCGGAGCCCCCTGTAAATGAGTAAACTCAGAATATGCACTTCACATGAAAGTGGAAATACAGTAAAAGCATACTGAAACCAATCTACTTGATCCAACATGTGATCCACATAATTATAGGATTTCAATAGGAAAAAAGAAGAAAAAAACACTACATTGGAAATGTGCCATGTACTTTAGGGGTCCTTTTGAATTAAATATAATTGTTATGTAAGATCATTATACCTCTTCTGATTAAGAAAGGATAAGAAGGTTGTTGTCGCTTCAATTGAGAAAGATAGTTATCCTTTTCAGATGGTCCAGCCAAATTGCAAAGGTGGTGTAATATACTTTGATAATGTTTAAAATTTTCATGCTTAAGGAAACCTGTACTTAGTATTTTTCTTTTACAAGTACTTATACAGTTGAGATATAATATACTAACAATTACTATTCAAAATAAGTGGCAGATACAACAAACTTATAAAAGGATTTCTCTATTATAGTTTAAATTAATTTGGATAAAGTAAATAAATGATACTGAAAATTATCTTTTTCATTACTTTCAAGCATGGAAAAAGACCTAGCAAAATATAAAAATTTATAAATAAAAACAATTTTTATTTATGGAGTAATCAAATATCATATTTAATAACTTCAAATAATGAAAGAATTCCAAACAACATATTCAAAGTTTTAAATTTTAAAAATAAAATCATGTGGGTAACTTCGTTAATGAGAATTAAAACTTAGTTTTATGTTGAAGAAAAAGACAATTTTATAATGCACATATAACTAAAATAAAAATTATTTGAAAAAGCAGTACATTTCATCAAAAAATCCTTAAAATTTTCTCTATTTAACTTTGAATGAATAAAATATGACATCATTGATTATTATGGGAGTAATACACTAGAGGTGCAATGAATTAAACTATCAAAAATAGATAAAAGAAAAGAAGGCACATAGAATGCAAGGGCACAGTAGACATTGCATGAGTGACAATTGCATAAAGTTTGAGGGGAAGTTTGACATTTTATACCAATTTGGAGGGATAAAAAAAAATTCACCCTTATCTAAATTTTAACTCATGACAGCCGTTCACAGTGTATCTTTTTCTTCATTTTCGACACTACTACCACAACAAATTTCCTGATAATACCAAATGGCAATTGACAAGAGTCTTGATATCATTCTCAAGCTACTCATCAACAGCACCAAACAGTAACCGGTTTCTGAATATTATTCGTATTTCTATCCTAAAGTCATGAAGCATCTCTCCAATACTAGGCCCCTTGAACCCTTTTGATTCCTTGATGCCAGAACCCAACAGGCCAACATTTCTTGATGGTTATTAAAAATAATAAATAAACGTGTAGAATTTGATTAGAAACACATCTTGTGTGGCTTGTTGATCCAAAAGTTGTTCGTGCAAATTAAAAAATATATATCCTATGAATTCTTTTATTGCACCAGGCTGCCTTCTTTTTATATCCTATGACTTCTTTTGTAGTTTATCACAGAGAAGAACTAAATATATATCTCAGCTTCAAAGATTACACAAAATAAATTATTCTTCGCTAATGAGTTGAGGGAAAACTATTAACACCAGGGATCTGAAACAAACTCTATTTTTTTTTTCCTTCAATAGCATATGCACATGACAGTCAATAAAAAATTGGGAAAATATATAGATTTCACCTTCCAAAACAAGTACAGTAAGATAGGGATATAAAGATCACCTGATGGGGTTGCCACGACTGTGTTCCATAAGGAGCACCCATGGGTGGAGGCATGGGTTGAACAGGTGCTGCAAATGGGGAGGAACCTGAAGGAGGTGGCATATTCTGAAATGATCCTGAAAATGGTGGTGGTGGTTGTGCTGTAACTGGTGTTGCGCTGACAGATGACGAACTTCCAAAGGGTGACCGCATGCCTGAAGGCTGAGAAGAAGCGCCAGGTGAAACCATGGCTGGTGGAGGAGCTCCAAATGGTGGCCTCATTGTATTGCTTGGAGGAGGAAAACGTCCTCCGCCCTGCATCATTCCTGGACCACCTGCTGGTGGCCCATTACTAACAGAGCTAGATATACTTGATGGTGGCAGCACAGCAGGACCTGTAGTCAATGGCGAAGAAGAAAAAGGACCCGGAGGCCCTGGACGAGGACCCAATGCAGAAGGCAAAGAACCAGGTGGTGGGGGTGCACCACCCATAGAAGGAGGCATCACACCAGGAGGAGGAGGCCGAGATGCAAAGGGAGGAACAGACTGAGCCACAGGAGGAGGTAATCCGGTGTGTGGAGGACCACTAGGAGGTGCAGGACCTCTCGGGAACACACCAGGTGGTGGAGGTCCTGGGCGACTAACAGGTGGTCCACCAGAAAAAGGTGGCTGCTGCCCAAATGGGGTATTAGGCCTAGGAGCACTAGGTGGCTGATTGGGCCTATTTACTTGTAGATTTTGCATGCCTTCAGCAAGTGCATTAGGGTTATAATTGGGTGGTGGTGCATTCCTTGGTCTAGGTCCTCCTGGAGCTGCCATTGATTATTTCCAAATTTCCCCAAAACTCTAGAACAGAAGCAAGAAAAAAAAAATCAATAAATAAATAAAATCAATAGACAAAAAATAAAAGAACAGCAATCTTTATTATATCAAACATTCAGCAAGCAAAAAAAACACATGTTTAAAGCCATATTGATTCAAAGGAAAACAAGTCCATAACATCAACCACAAAAGAAATGTAACCACATAATACATCAGATGCTGATTAAACAATAAAAAAAAAACATCAGATATTAATTCCCACCCACCCTTCCTACTTCATTTCAGCACATGTGACCCAAAGGAGCTGGAAGACAGACAATAACACACCGACACCCAGAAATAGCATCAGAGGAAAGGTCCAATCCACAAAGCCGACCAAAGATCAAACACCACCAGCTCCAAAACAACAGAAATTAGCAAAGAGAACTCGAACATCTCATGAAACAAAAATAGAGCTGACAGATTTAAAGAGATGAAGATGAAGGCAGAGGACTCCTAGATCTGGAAGCAAAGAAGATGGACAGGACACGGTTCTTCCTGAGAGATTACACAGAGGGGGGCTAATTTCACATAGAGGAAACTGAGTCTCTTTGGCAAGAACAAGAATTTCTTCGGCGATACAAATGAGTCCTAACTACAGGATACAAATGGGATTGGTTAAAGAGTGAGGATAATTTGAGAATTAATTCAGCCTTATCAGTTTTTTTATACAGGATGTACAGAGAGCTAAAGCACAAGAAAATGCAAACAGCTAAAGCACAAGAAAATGCAAACTAGCTAAACAGATATGATATGCATCGACATAAATACCCTCTTTAGATATTAGACACAAACTACATGGGAAGAGAACAGCAAAAGGCCATTGAGAGAAGAAGAACCCAAACTAGCATCCGGTATCATTTTAAGGAAGATCTAGGGCACATACTTTGTTGTGCTAGGTCATTGGAGAAGCCAATTGCATCATAATAGATTTATAGAAAATCACTCGGAAAAGAAGAAGAACTAATTTCTCCAAACACAGGAATCAAATCTTAGAAGTAGATGAAGAAAAGAACAAATTAAGAGACTCAATTTGAAAACAATGCACCCAGGGGTGTGGCCTAGTAGTTAATGAAGTAGATTGAGCACCATGAGGCATGAGGTCTCCGGTTCAATTTGACAAAAACACTAGGTGATTTCTTCTCATATGTTCTAGCCTTGGTGGACTGAGTTACCTAGTACTTAGGGCTTGTAGGAGGTGGCGGGTATCCTGTGGAATAAGTTGAGGTGTGTGCAAGCTGGCCCAGATACTGCGGTTATCAAAAAAAAAAGGACCGAAAATTTTTAAGACAATAGTTTGGGTAGATAAACAAATAAAGATCCTAAGGCTGGAGACAGATCAATTGTGCATTTATTCCACCGAAATGGTAGAAGACAATTATTCCTCCATAAATGCAAATCAAAGCAGAGAACAACATACAAGAAGAGTCAACTTCGTTATCCCGTTTTTCGATTTTGAAGAACAGTATATATAAATACATACAGAAAGTCATGCTTTAGTGATGGTACAATTTACTCTCTGCACCATATTTTTGCCAACTAGACTTCCATTATTTCTCTAAGGACTAACCTATTGAGTTAAGGTTCCTTATTTAAAGGACATTTTCTAGCTTTCATTGTGGACAAAACAAAAATCTTTCCCAGATCTAAAGTTGCCACAGTGAGATTACATAACAAAGTATAAATCATTTTCACCCTCAAACTTATTTAAAAATGGAATTTTCATCTAACTTCATATTATGAATGTGCTTCTTCTCCTTCAATTTCGAGATGTTATTCTAATTAATTTGTAATTCTAGAAACACAATGCCTAATTTGCTCACTAAATTATCAACCTCTCTTTCTTTGAATTTTTATAACATGATATATTTTTTTCTGAAGTTCTCTTCTAATGGTATTGATAAACTCAGCTTTATATATAGTATTTTCCTCCCCTTGAAATCTTCCATTGTTTGATATCATTGTTCTTATTCTCATACTGCTGCATTTCCGGTTATATATATAGGATGAAGTCTCCTCCATCCAATATGTATTGAACATTACATTAATAAAACGATCAACCTGCCAATGATTTATGGTGAAAGAAAAAGTTGAAAGGGTTCATATAAACTAAACTAATTGCGCCATGGAGCTGACATTGATTATTACTAAATGCTCCATCCAAGATGCATCTTTGAACATTATATTAACAAAAAAGGATCCACCTGCCTATGATTTATGGTGAAAGTAATAGTTGAAAGGGTTCATACAAACTAAACTAGTTCGGCCCTGAAGCTGCCATTGATTGTTACCAAATTTCTCACCTAAACAAATTCCAACTCAATGAAATGTATCAGAATCATGCAAATCACATCCACAGAATGGAACAGATAAATAGAGCCGTAAATGATATGAAAAAAAAAAGAAGGAAAAACTAACCAGCTAAAAAGATGTTAATTGAATTGAAGGACGTCGACGCCGGCAGCACCGAAACGGCGTCGTTTTTAATTTAACTGTGAATGAATTCGCCTGCACACCAAAACCCTTACCGTTACAAGTGAAAAAAACCGTGCTTTTCGCGAACCAGGGGTTTCAATGACTTCGATCTGAAACAGAAAACCCAATTCGATTAAATAACAATTAGATCCGTATAAGAAATTCCAACTCCGGAATCTACCAAATTCCAAAATTGAATGCATTCACATAAACATAGCATTGAACATCATTCATATCGATCAGAATTTGTGAAGAAATGTTAAACCTGAAGATCTAGGGGATGAAGATGGCATGCGAAAAGCTAAAGAGAGGGGGCCGGTGCTGGGTTTATAGATCAGAATTTGTGAAGATTTCAGTGATCGGACGATTGCTCAATGGAGAAGAAGGGTAAATATCTACTCTTTGCCTGTGCAAATTGAGATTTTCCTTTCGGTTCGGTTCGGTTCTTCTTTTTATTGTGTAGGATAGTTTTGGAAAATAACGCAATGTGATTGGTCCAAACCCAAGAAATTGACGTCAACGCAAGAAAATATACACTAGTACAGTAATTGTAAAATTTAGGTGCATTGTTTTGGTTTCATTTTCTATTTGTTTTTATTATTATGATTAAAAATAAGATGTGTGGAGTAGTAAAGTTTAATTTTTTTTTACATGTTCAATTATCAAAAAATTGTATTAATATTTAAATAATTATTATAATTTTTTTAATATCTTAGTATGTAAAATTTAGTTTTATTTTTTAAATATATATTCAATTTTAATAAAATATTAAATTAATCTAATATTATATTAAAAAAATATCTTAAACCATTATATGACAGTTGATGATGGTTAATACTAGTGGAAATGGGTTGATTAGAGATGGTATTGTCGTAACCTGGTTATAGCTAGTGGTTAACACGGTTGATGGTTGGTAGTTGATAGTAATAATTAGTAATTGTAATGGGTGATAGCAATAGTTAACGATAGTTGTGAACTATGATGGTGGTTGATGATATATAGTAATGGTTAGTAATGATTGCGGCAATATTAATAGTTATAGTGATTATGATGATCGATGGTAAAAATTGTAAGTAGTTGCTAGTGAAGGTAACAAATGTTGTGGTGATCTGCAGCCATGAGAGTTGTGGCATAGAATGATGGTTGTAGATGGTAATGATAATTGATAATGATGTGTTGCGGATGTTATCGATGAAAGTGTATAAAATAGTAGTATTTATGATCTAAACAATTAAAACCAAATTATTTTTAAAGGGCAAACATATATACAATAATTTGCATACACTTCAGTGACCTGATTTTCTTGTAAAAACAAGCATTTTATTGCCTAAGGTTGATATGTAAATCAAATCATAAACTTTTCATGTGAACAGAAAAAAGTTAAAAGTATTTTGTCGTCATAACTATTTTAATTACAACTTCATTGGCAATGAAGTTTTCTCACAATAACTTTACTAATCTCATCAAATCTCCTTGTGTTTATTCAAAAAAAAAAGTAATTTCTTTCTTACCACACAAAGTAAACATAACATGTTAGTATCATTTTATACACTTGAACGTTGTCTGATCTTCTAGAAGTCTTTGTAGGTGTTCAGTCTAATTCTTAAGATCATTTCATAATATTCTATGAAATTGGTTGCCATTAAAAGAACAAATATTTTTGTGGACTTATCACCATCATCGTTATCACATATGGAGAGACAATGACTATAGCTCTGATGCATTTTTTTTTTCCATAAGTTATTATAGTAAGATGAAATATCCATTTGAAGTTAACAATTTTGTTGCAAACAAGTATTCTCAAACTGATATGTGACAGACTATCACACAATGTACTGTAGATGAATATTTTTTTTAAATTCAATTTTGAACTCATGGTCCTTTATCAAAACCTCATCCGTTGGAACCAAATAAACCCACTAAACATACAAAATCAACCTAACGGCCCAAAAGTGACTAGCTCATGTATAAACAACAAGTCCCCTAAAAATAAGGTTTCCTATTCTGAATCTTTTTCCTCCTCTTTGTCTTGTCCATTCCGACCCTCTGAAGATGTTCCTCCTTGTGAGCCCCAACCGCAGTCTTCTCCTCCTCCTATTTTGGGTGATAAATATCCTCCATGTGTGGTTCTCTCCATTGATATTCAAGATCAGTTTTCAAAAGTATATATATTTTCGTCTTCCTTATCCATTTGTTATTTCTGAGTTGACTTCCTAGCTTTACTTGAAGGTGTGCTACCCGGTTCGGATGTATGAGTTCTGGTAGAACTCTTAGGAGAGTATGAACCATGTATACAAGTTTTGAAGCTCTTCTAAGTAACATTTTTCCATCCTCTTTTGTGATAAACTTTTCCAGCTCAAACTATCTTTTTTTGTAGTTGAAGACGAACCGGAGTGAACCCATGCTCCCACGCTTCATCCTTTTGGGCTCCTAACAGGATACCAATGAGCAAAGCAGATTTGGTTCTTTGACTCTCATATTTTGTTGGTGCATGCAACCCTTTTTTGCCGACTCTCATAGCTTAGATTAATTAGTTCACTCACAACCATTTTGCTCTTACTATCGCATCAATCAAATTTGTACATATTGTTGTGGAACTCTGTGGCTTCAAATCTGTAACTAAGCTTGTTAGTCGTAGGTGATGATGTTGATTTTCCTTGTTTTAACTTTGATCGAAGGAATTTGGTGTTTATCAATATTTAGAATTCTCTTTCCCATGCTTGGTAATTGATTGCAGTGTTGGAATTGTTGTTTTTCCTCCTTGCCCATAGCTAAAGTAGCAATGTAATCTGCTAATTGATTAGTTTCCCTAAAAATATACTTGACTGTAACATTTATTTGTGACATGATCCCCTAAATGTCTTATAAGATTTCTACCAACTTCCATGGGATTTTTTAATTATGGGTCAACATATTTCTCAAAGAAAGAGAGTCGATTTTCAGGTTGTAGCTCTGACTTAGTAAAACTGTAATGCCTTCCATGTAGCCATAGCCGTTGCTTTCATGTTCGTAGCCACTTCTATGTTATGTGCTTCTGCATAGATTAGATCTCTTTCACTATTTCTAATACAACATCCATATGTACTCTGTCTTGGGTTTCCTCTGCTCGCACCATCAGTATTGCACTTTATCCATCCCTCATCCGGTGGTTTCTAGCTCACTATATGAAAATAGAGAGTTAGTTTGTATATCTATAACATCTCCACCATGTCTTTCCACTGATGTGGAACTTCCTTAAGCCATGGTGACTAACTCTTATCAACTGGAATATTGTCATGTGACATTGATAGCTCATCCTGTTAAAAGTGCAACCTTTTTCATGTCTTGTTACATTTCTCCTTTTCCATAATTTCCGTTGGGACAACCTCTATCACTTGTTTTAATTTGTTGGCTGCCTTGTGTTCCTACCACTTTACTATGAGTTGTTGAAGGTGTAATCTTTCAATGTTTATCCCTGCACAATAAGCAAAATGCTTCAATACCTTTTGGGTTATCGGAGCCGTTAGAAATAAATGAGTCATAGTCTTCATTTCTTCTCTCGCAGCAATAACATTTGGATCTACCATTACAAGGTCATCACTGTCAAATATACAAATTTTCAATGTATCTCGTTTATTTTGATTATTAAATTAGTCTTTGTTAGTGTTATCATCGATCTGATACATCACTGCTATAATAGCCTTTGTTTTATGCAATGTATCATGTTTATATTTAAGGTATTGATACATACCTCTAATATCGTTGACTCTTCAATTAGTGTTTATCATATCAATATAAATGTACTTGATACATAAACACTATCTAATGTATCAAGTTATATAATGTATATTCAATCTCATACATAAATCATAATGTTAATAATTGGAGCACTGTGTATCATATCCAACAATAGGTATATTATACATATCAGTGACAATCTTTTACTACCAGATACATACACCCAAACTTATTTAGCTAGAAGGCTGTGTGTTTGTATACATTACTCAATAAATACACTTGATACACAAACCCTAATGTTCTATAACTAAAACATTGCGTATCAAATTAATTGATATGTAAATGATACATAATATATATCAAATTTAATAGTTTTCAAATTTTATTACATGTATCATATACATATCAACTGATCAATACTACTATGTATCACACAAAAAAAATGTTATTTAGAATAATTACGTGTATAATATATATTTTGAAAACAAAATACAGTATTTTTCAAATAAAATAAGATACATAAATAGTCATGTATCATGCACTAATTTTTTAGGCATGATACGTACATTTGAATTTATACTAAATGTATATGATACATAGCAATTACCACACAATAATGTATCAATCTCAAACCTAACATCTTATGGATAACAATTACTTATTTAATGTATTTAGTAAAAATACAACACTTATCAATTTACACAAAATACAAAAATAGTAATGTATTGGTAAATCTATCCATCTCGAAAACACAATTCAAAAAACAATTACTCAACATTATAAAAGGGATGAATGATCCATCAATGCCATGTATCTCTTCAACCTTTTTGTCTGTTGTATTAATGCATAACAAATACATTGAAAATTCAAGCTCTTGTTTCTTCACCTCAACAATGTATTGGATCTCTAAATTTTTCCTTAACTCATCGATCCCTAATTCAGTTGCAATGACTAATTTGATATTCACAAAATCAATATTTTGACCAACAACAATTTCATTACTTTTGTATCATCCATACCTCACATCACTTTCCCAAATTTCGGAATGTCTTAACAAAATCGTCAGGTTCATGTTGTATCAGTACAATTTTGTCGATAATTTCGATTAAAAAATTGAGAGTTTTTTGGAAGAATGAAAAGAAGAATTTTGAATTTTGAATTGTGCTAGCCTGTTACAATTTGCCTGGGATTGAATCCCATTGTCAATAACATTTTCCTGTGATTTCCTTCCACTATGTATCGGATTTCCAAGTTTTTCCTCATCTCATCGATCTCCTACAATGGTAGATTTGAGATTCACAAAAGAAATTGTTTGTCCAACAATTATTCATTATGTATCTTATCAACTTTTCAGCAAATCTGAATGGTTCTTCGATGAACAGGGAGAACGATGAATATGATGAAGAAATTTTGAATTTTTGAATTGTGCTAGCCTGTTACAATTTGCCTGGGATTGAATCCCATTGTCAATAACATTTTCCTGTGATTTCCTTCCACTATGTATCGGATTTCCAAGTTTTTCCTCATCTCATCGATCTCCTACAATGGTAGATTTGAGATTCACAAAAGAAATTGTTTGTCCAACAATTATTCATTATGTATCTTATCAACTTTTCAGCAAATCTGAATGGTTCTTCGATGAACAGGGAGAACGATGAATATGATGAAGAAATTTGAATTTTGAATTTGTTGGTTCTGCTATTTGGATTTTCCATTTTTTCTCTTTTCAATGTAACAACTTGATACATAATGTATCAATATTAATGTAATTTTCATCATTTCATGATGTCACGGAAGAATGGAGCCGAAAAGGCAAAAAAATTGAGTGAGATTTTCAAAAGGGCAACAAAAATAAGTTTGAAACCAAAATGGTAACATTTCAATTTTTTGCCTTTTCGACTCTGGACTCTATAAAATAATACTATGATAAAAAAAAGGGAATAGGGTCAAAAATACCCCTCAACTTTGGTTTATTGTTTGACTTTACCCTCGCCGTTAAAATGAAGTTAAATTTACCCTCGCTGTTACTAATTTCACCAAAATTACCCCTCAAATGGATGGAAAGCCCAAAATTGACCCAAACTAACCCGAATTTTAAAAAAATATCCATTCCCCATTTTAAACCCAATGCCCCGACCCCTCTAACCTAAAACCCAATCTCTTTTACCCATTACACTAAGAGAGCATAAGATTTCATTCCTTCTGAGTAATCAACTGCCGGAATAAGCCTCGAAGCTCCAACGTCGGCGCAAAATCACCAAAATCATCCACCACACCATCACTCAACTTCTGCAAAACAGCACACCTTGTCCCTTACCATCAATCTCAATATGGCCATCTTCGTCCCTGCACAGCCTCTCACCCATCGAATAAAATGGCAGTAGGGCTTTGCTTAATACCTCCTTAAGCACCTTTCGGTCAAAAACAATTAGAGATGTTGTTGGCCTATAGAAACAAACATTGGTGTGTGGAAATTAGGCACCACCAAATCCACATTAGAGTTCCACAACCTCAGTTGCGGAGTCTCCGTCACCGGCTACACCATCATTGATTTTCCCATAGAGTTCTACAGCCTCAGTTGCGGCGTCTTAGTCACCGGCTACACCATTGTCGATTTTCCCACCTCGATCTTCATCATTGATCAATCAACTCTATTTCTGAAATGAAAAAAACACAAAAGTTTCTCTAAAATTACCGATCAAAATTACAAATTATTATTTTCAATTACCCGCTAATGTGATATGCTAGCAACTTTCATTGTTAAATATCCATTAGCATAATAAAATGAAATTAACTCAATAGAAAATGACTTACCTTGTGAGGAGAAGGAGAATGATATTGAAGTTGAGCTTTTTTGCCTCTAAGTTATGGCCTATGGGTGTTAACTGATAATAGGGTGTTTCAACTGAGAAAGGAGAGGAAGATTAGAGAAATGGATTTAGGGTTTTAATTTGGTATGAATTCGTGGGTCGGGTTCAGATTAAAAGAGAAATCAGGTCATTTTAATCAAAATTGGGTAATTTTAGTTGATTTGGGGCTTTCCATCCATTTGAGGGGTAATTTTGGTGAAATTAGTAACGGCGAGGGTAAATTTAACTTCATTTTAACGGCGAGGGTAAAGTCAAACAATAAACCAAAGTTGAAGGGTATTTTTGACCCTTTTCCCTAAAAAAAATAAGAGTAACACCAAGGGGTCCTATTAGATGCTAAAATATGGCTGTTTTGAAAATTTCCCTATTATATATTATTGCAAATGTTAAAATTAATTTAATGATAAATAGGTAACAACCATTTTGTAAATAGTAAAAACCGAAACGACGTAAATAAGCCCAAAATCACAAGTCAAATGGATCCACAAAACATCCTACGGAGACCGTGTCATTTTCGTAATTACATCATAAAAGAAGGGCTATTTATCCAATATGTCACTGGACTTCAAACTAAATTTGAATATGACTTAGGGTTAATTTCAGATCCGGAGATTCAGAGTTTCGAAAAAGCTTAAGGGCTGAATCTATGGTGGCTCGATTATACAAAGAGAACTGACAACCATACAAACCAAGTACAGTAATATCTACTGTTCATATCCAATATATGTTTCTTTGCTTATTAGGATAAGGAGAAAAATCTCATCATAAATCACACTTTTCAGCACTCTGCTTCACTATATACTTTCTGACATCAGGTAATTTTCTGAATCTTTACTGGAAAATTAAATTTAGAACTTTGATTTGTATGAAGTTAGTACAATTCTTTGATTTTTACATATAAAGCGGAATGAATTTATCCCTGAAATTGAGATGTAGTAGTTGTATTATATGATGCTAGACTTTTTTTGCTCTTTTTTGTTTTGGGTGTTTCCATTTTGTGTTATTGATTTGTTTGATCTCATGTTACTTGGCTGATGTCTTTTTCTTTTTGCTTGTTTTTTGTTACTGGATTATAGATCTGAAGAAACTGAAGGGTGAAGTGGTGATTGTGGATAGATTTTACATAGACGTGTATGTTGAAGAATAGTTTGGATTCAGTGATAGTGATTACCTGGTAACCTATTGGTTGAGTGAAAATTTAGGATCTACAGTCATTTTACAGCATTTCAAAGTGCCAGTATGAATCTTTGAACTCTGTTGTTTCTGGATAGTGAGTTATAGTGAAATTTGATTGAATCGGTTATTGGCTCAGTTGAAAATGATTGTTGTTCCTCGGCATCGGAATCAAAACTATGGGGGAAGTAGGGCACTAGGCCCTACTCGATTTGGGTCATTTGGTTCACCTCCCTTTGGTGGGTTCAGGGAGGTAAATTGTCGGGCTTTTGAGTCCAGAGCAAGTTCATATCAAACCCAATCCAAGTCTTGCAAGAAACCTGTCATCAAACGGGCCCTCTCGGGTTCCTTATCTCCCAAAACGCGACCACCTTTAACATCACTGCCTGTTAATACTGTCAAGTCTCATTCTGAAAATCAAAAGAAATCAGGAAAAACAGCCAGAAATTGCACGATTGCGATATCATTTAACCTCAAAGTGGATGTTGATTCTAGGAATGAGGATTTCTTGAATGATGAGTTACCATTTTCTGAACTATGGGCTGGGCCAGCATATTCGAATTCTCCTCCTCCTAGTTCTTTGCCCATGCCCAAGTTTTTTCTCAGGCCTAAAAGGAATGCCTCTCTTGAATTTCCTACTTCTGTATCTGATATTGATTTACGTCCCATTGCCAAGTCTGCACCAGCATCTCCAACCAGGGAGCGCAGCCTTTCTCCGGGAATTGTATATGATGGTACTGACTCAGTGACACAGACTCTTCGTCGCATGCTCAACCTTGAAATTAATGATGGATGAATGTGTGGTGGGAGGTCTGAATAGCAGCTAAATAGGGGATTATGTAGTTTTCGTATTGGGTAATAGTAGATAGTTCATTTGGTGAATAAATCAGTTTTTAGTTAGGAAGTTATCGTCTCGCTTAGTGTTTGTCATGGTGGATCAGTAGTGAAGTTTCAACACCTGTCAAGAGTGGTTATTTTAAGGGGAATTTTATATGAACAATGGCTGGTTGATCAACTCTCTCTGGGTATACTCAAAGTTCGTACATTTGTGTGCAGACATGGTTAGACTATGGAAGAAGAATCTGGGTGATGAGTGGAGTTCAATTGATGGAGTATGCTTGTGCATTGATCAGTGGAAGAAGAATCTGGGTGATGAGTGAGATGCTCCTATTACATTACAGTAATAGATAGATAGCTTGTAGTTCTTTGTAGAGGTTGCATAACTTGTTGCTCAACTATCTTTAATGCCCTGGAGATCAATTCGTTATAACCATCAATTCTCATTCTTGATTCCAGTGTCATAGGATCGTTCGTTCTTATTGCCTCTTCATGTTCCTTTAGATATTCTGTTAGTCGGAGATATTGTATATATCTTAGACCCTACCAGAATAGCATCCCTTTAGACTTCTGTTTTATTCAGTTACTAGACCTTAGCCTTTTCATCCAATCTTGCATCCTTACCTTCTCTATCTCTTGGTAGATTCAAATTCATGACTAGAAAATAGGATATTTGGTATATATAAGTCCTTGCTATTCCTTGAATGCCTGAATGGGCTGGTCATCATCATACCTTTGTATGTATTCTTGTCATTTTTTCTTCTTAACTCTGAATAGGATATATCTCCTACTTCTTCCTCTTGAAGTTGTTTCCCCTTAACCAATTTTCTGTTTTTTGGGAATGAAAATTGGGTAGGGGAATTAATAGTTACTTGTATCCTTTTCTGTTCCTGGTCTTCGGTATCTTCCCTTTTAGCTTTCCTCTTGCTAGTCCAATTATGTTTGTTAAGAGGTTTATTCCTTCGCCAAAAAAAAATCATCTTTCCTATGGAGATTGTTGATCACTAGCTATTGATAAGGTAAGACTTCAGTTTTTTTTTAATTATCTATTTTGATGTTGTCTATAACTTGGTATCTAGCTACAAGTGCTACAGTTTATGCTTATATTTGATTTTTTTTTTCTTTTCTGTGTAGTGCTTTTAGTTGGAGCTGTTGGAAGAAGATCGTTGAGCTAATTGTTCTCCCTACTCTCGCCATGGTAGCACTACTCGTTATGTGTCATTTCAGTGTCTTTATAAGATACATGTTGTCTGTAGGTCCTTCGACCAAACTGGTAGTTACTACTGCAGTAATTATCTAGTTATGTCATGTTTTAGGTTTTGGAGTTTTACTTGATTTTAAGGTAGCATTTTGATTAAGACTTCAATTGTGTTTCTCTGCTTCTGTTGTTTGTCTCGAAGTCTGGTGTTACTAATGGAGTACCTATTTTGGTATCAGATTTTTTTAATGTATCATATGCTGCCTGCTTATGTGTACTTGGTAAATGCGAAAGCATTTTCGGTATTGGAACAAAATGCAGGTCATATCTACTGATTTCTTTGCTAGTTTTTATCTCAAATCTCTAGTCATGATACATTTACCCAAGATGAGAGGAGTTCATTTCATCTATCTTTAACTAATAATGAATGTATGCACTTGTTCGATGTTAGCACATTATCATATACTGGATGCTGACAACGATAGCTAATATTTCTTTAATTTGTTTTTCTTACTATACGTTTTAATTCATATTTTTTAAAAAAAAATGTTTCTATCTCTTTTTGGTAATCTTTTTAGACCACATTACATACTAAAGACTACAAGATTAAAAAAACATTTGGTGCATTATAAATGTCTTTAATTTAAAATTACAAGATTTAAAGTTATGGAGTATTATTTCACTCTTCTTGAGTCCAAAATATGGTCCACGCTCCATCATGCAATACGCATTACAGAACTGATTTTGTCATACATGGAGCATTTTCTACCAACTAGTTTGTTTAATTGTGCACGTAATTTAGAAAGGACAACTATATATCACATGTGCTTGCATAATTGATTAATACAACAACCTGGTTGTCGAGTCTGTATTGTGATCAGAGCAGGTGATCGCTAAGCACATAATCATGTAACAATTGGAATAGAGGAATTATATCTTTCTTTTAAATTAGTAGTAATATATAAGAGGCTCTAAGCACATAACTGTTGAACCACATATTTGCTTGAGCATATATATAATAGTATTGGCAAGTTTTGGAGATTCCACATCTCGAGCTGAAAATAAATTGTTCGACTATACGAATCTGTAACTCATAAGTAGTTGTAATGTACCTGGCGTATTTAAAAAAAGGATTGATCATCCAACACGACTATAAATTAATTCAATCTTGATCAAGTCTCTTTAATACAGTACATCTCAAAATTGAACAAAGTACATCAAAGCCTCTGCCTTAGCGTAGTGAATTACAAAGTTTACATCAAATTAACAAAGTAAATAATAATAAAAAAAACTAGTAACGTAACCAAATTGTGCCAAACTCCAAAACACACTGCAAACAAAAGTGGATCTCAGATGGTGGTGAATGATGCTGCAACTACAAGGGTAAACAAGAGAAAGTATGGCAGCTTTATGGTGTATCCTGTATTTCCACTTGGTTCACCCTTAGATCCACCTGCACAAACAAAAAAAAGAGGTTATTTTTTTTGAATTATTATAAAGAAGAGGTTTTGTTCTTATTATTATACGATTTTTTAAAATATAATTTATTTAGATTCGTACCTGAAGAAGATCCTGGAGAACCAGACGGAGTAGTAGCTGAAATATTTACATATTGACAGAGAAAACAAGTCAAAAAATGGCTTTCGTGGTACCAAATAGGCATGATGATGAACTTAACTTACCTTTACAGAGACTAACAGAGGGTGTCTGAACATTACAAGCTTTGGGAAGAGCCATAGCCTGTGTTTGATTGACATTAATTCCTAAAGAAGAAGAAGCACCACCATTAATCATTTGACACAAACATTGTGGCTCATTTTTCAATATAGTGGCTAGTTGAGTGCAACATCCTGATGATGGTTTTGTAGCATTCCCTTGTATATAATCCAAACAAGGTGCTAATCCAACAATCACTTGTTGACAATTATCTGATTGACCACTAACTTGTATTGAAAAAATAGCCATAGCCACAAAAATTGCACAAGCAAACATCTTCATTTTCTTGGAACTTACTTAATTTCTTCTCAAAATCTTACTTTTTGGGTGGTGATCGATGAGTATTCAGTAGTAGGATGGAAATAACAAGACAAGTGTTTATAAAGGGGAAAATAGTGCAATAAATTGAAAAAAGAGAGATGGAATTATGTGTGGGTGACCCAACCTTGCCTACCTTCATAACAAATCCATGTGTAAGCATTTATCAGTTTTTCCTCCCTACATTCTACTTTATTATTTACTCCCACTCCGTTTTTGTCGGTTGAATTTTACTTTTCAGTATTGTATTTAATTTAATATTTTATTTGTTGAAGATTCTTGGATAGTTCAAAATTAACATAGACAAACACCACTCTATAGCTTCAAAAAGTAGTTAGCTGTCATATTTTAGAAAAGGTTATCTTTTCTTCCAGCAAAGATACGACTACTGTATTATGTATTCCTAGCTTAAACAAGGAGATTTAACTAACCTATATATACCATTATTGGTGATGCTCTCTTTTTAAATTTATTTAGAAAATAATTGTTCTCAAACACTAGAAATTAAAAAAAAATGGTTTTTTAATTACTATCGATATAATTGAACTCTTTAAAGCATATGGAGAAAAGTATAAATAAAGGATATTATAAATTGTTACAGCAAAATTAAGGTGGCTACCGGTTTAGTCAAACTCGATTGGTCGGCAACTTCAGTAGTAGCTGGGAGAACCAACTAATAATGACTTGTGGCCGCCCTTTTTTATCAACCCAAAGGTCTATTTTTCACATTCTAGATCTATTCACAAATCTAAACAATTTTGTTTTGATTTGTTTTGTGTTGCTATTTAATTTTGTATCTTAACATAAAATATAGTACGAGTTTTTTTTTTCTCCTAAAAAAGTTGGATAGATTCGATCTATAGTTAGAAATTCAGATGCGAAATTATAGTATTACATATGGGTTCAGACAATTTAATAGTTTTTTTCCCATTTATTATTTGTAGTGGAAAATTTATTAATGCAAATTCAATAACTAGATTGAGCTATGGATTCGAAAAAATTCAGACTTCATAACTCTTGGTTATTTGACTATAGTTATTAGGATATCTTAAAATGATCTATTAAATTAATATGATCAGAATATGAGCCAATTATTAATTAATGGAATTTCTTGTCTACTCTATATGTGTAAAGTACTCATTTGGCCAAGAACTTTCATTACATCATCTCAAAACATTATGTATATCATGCACATGCTCAAAACTTATAGTTTCAGAGAGTTAAGTTGTAGGTGAGGGTTTAGGCTACTCCTTAACAGTTCTAACCTAATCAGTGTATAAATGTTGAACTTTTATGTGTTAGGTATTTATTTATAGGTATAGATAAATTACTCTTTATTAAGAAATTTAATTTTGTTACTTACAAAAAATAAATTAGAACTAGTTACCAACTTTTGTTACTTTACTTCATAGCTAATAAAATTCGTCGTTAGACCTAAACAAAAGTATATAATTTGTCCGTCGCTAAATTCAATATTTTTTTAAAGTAGTTATGTAATATATTCAGTTAAATAGTTTATGAAGCCACATTTCGCCAAGAAGATAAAAGATAAAGAAATTAAAGAACCCTCATGAGAATTACTCAAAATTAAATAAGTGACAATAAATAATATAGGTAAATTACAACCAGTATGACACTCCTACTAAAACAGAGGAACCAAAAGAATAATAACAACAGTAATTTTAATACAACATTGACATAAAAATGACTTTTTTCTCCAAAAAACTTCAGAATACCCTGGTGGTCAAAGCAACAAACAGTAGGAACCCAACTAAAGTACTGATAGAAAATTTTGAGTTGCTTCCTGGAGATGATGATGATGATCCAGGTGTTGAAGGAACTGTTTTTGAACCTGTAGCACCTACATCAATGAAAACATTTGCGCGAATTTGACTTATGTATACTGACAATATTAAAATAATTTTTATACTATCAGGTCAAGTAAAAGATGATCATAGTACAAGAGATGATAAAATATTTTATTTGAAGTACCTGGAGTTGCTGGGATTTCATTAGAGGAATCAGATGGGGTAGTTGAACCTGCAGGAGAACTTGCTGGTACTTCAGCTGAACCTGTTGGTCCATTTGCAGCTATATTTTTTTATGCACAAAACAATCAGTTAGCTAGTTCATTAAACATGCAAATATATGTTGTAAGAGTTTATTTATTTAATCATTATAACTTATAAGTATTCATGACGTAAAGAATTTCTATAACTATGCCAATGTGGAGGCGAAGCTAAGATTTGAACTATCTGAGTTCTAAATTTTAGGATAGTAACGTCAAGTGTTAGTATATTTAAAGTTATTATTTCTTACGTTATTTGTAATTATCTTTTACATGATCTAATAATATTAAAATTTCTTCTACATTGTGAGTCGTGTTATATGTTTATTATTGCAATATTTCATTAGATCAGCCAAAATATATTTGGATAAACAATAACGTTGTAGAGAGGATTGACAATAGAATGAAAAATTATGTTACCATTGCACCGGCTGGCAGGAGGAGTTTGTAAATTGCATGCACTAGGTAATCCTAGAGCAAGAGTTTGATTAATAGCAATACCAAGATTAGAACCACCACCATTAACCAACACACAAAGGCATTGGGGATTGGATTGGACAACACTAGATAGTGATGTGCAACAAGATGAAGATGGTGTTGATGAATTTCCACTAACATAATTCAAACAAGGTGATAATCCTACAAGTGTAGTCATACAACTTGATTGAGCTAAAGCTCCATTCCAATTAATGGCCACAATTAGAACCATGACTAGAGCCATCACATTGATTTTGGATGCCATTTTTCTTAATTTGAGGCTAAAAGAAAAAGAAAAAGAAAATTATTGGTTGATTGTATGTTTTGTTGTTGTTTTGAATGAAGAGGAAGAACAGGGTATTGAGGTTTATATACCAAAGTTTTTAGCACAAAAGAACAAGAAAATATAGGTATTTTTGTTGGCCAACTTTTAAACTAATGAATGGTTAGCTAATAGTAATAGATCTACTTTATGATGAGGACTTATATTCTATTATTCTAATTGACAACTGTTTACCTAATTAGGTGATCTTCCATTTGTAGTATTATTTGTTTGAAAAGATTTTAATTTTCTTCCAATAAAATGTAATTAAGTCTGTCTTTGTACGGACAAGTTTGTCAACAAATGTTTATTGTTACGTGTACGAGCACATTAAGGGTGACTTACTGCAACACGTTCTTGCCTTGCACCGTCAATAAGATAAACTCGTTAAAAATTACTTTCATTTGACCTCTAAAATGATATATTTTTTTTCATAGTCAAAATAAATGTTGGTGGAAGCTTAATTTAAAACTACAGATTTCAAAAAGTGATTTTAAATTTTGTAGAGAAACAAATTATACTAAGACGGATGCAGAAGACATATACCGCTGAACTCAATACTAAATTTATGTGTAATAATATTATCAAAATTTGCAACAAATACCGATAAGTATGAACCCATGCATATATAACGTCTTCTAATAAATCTTGACATGTAATCAATCACAAATACTAATTGATGATTGACTGGCCAACCAATACACATATTATTAATATTATTTGAGTGGTGAAGAAGATATCTTGAATATTAATTTAACAAAGAGAGTGTATGTAACGATCGAGTCTCATGAGAAGCAAGCATTAATTAAGACGGTTAATCAACCTTAATTTAAGCAAAACAAATAGATGGATGTGCTAGGAAAGAGGAAATCCACAAAACAATTCCACAGTTTAAGGTATAAATAGGGTAGGGCATGAAGATTACAATTAAGGAAACACTGTAAAATAACAAGTTAAAGAAATAAAAAAAGAAAAGAAAAAATGGAAGGTGAAAAGCTTGTAGCAGTGTTTCTGATGTGCATGGTTGTATTTACAGCTGTGTGTGAAGCGACAGAAGAAGAGTACAAGGATTGCTATCACACATGTCACGATGAATGCACAGCTAAACAAGGACAAGGTTATACCTTTTGTGAGATGAAGTGTGATGCAGACTGCTCCAAGAAGGATTTCGTTGGTAATTATTTATTTTTAATAGTCTTTAGGGAAATGTTGATTGCACAACCATCTAATTCTGTTTTTTATTGCAGCTCAATTCCCTAAATTCAAGGCTTAATGCATGAGGAGGACCAAATTAACTTACAAGAGCAGAAAATGCATAACAAGAATAAAGCAGTGGGATTAATTAATTAATTAATGTATTTCTTTTCCACTGCTCATTGTAATTTACAAAATTCAATAAAATCTTAATTTCAGTTGCACCTGCTTAATCTATTTTTTGAAAAGCAAGCAAATATTATAAAATATTAATGAGTACTCTGTTATTCCAACAACCAGAGTGCAGAAAAAGTATTATATTATACATAAGAGCTAGCTAATAAATTTTACATTATTAGATCACTACATATATAGTAACTTCACTTTTACATAAAGATTATATAAGAAAAACTTAACATCATCTAATTTATAACAAAAACTAGCTACTACATATTGTAACTGCACTTTATTAATAAATTTGAAAGTAAAGAGATCGATTAGCAAGGATATTCACATGCACAAAAAGGGCCATTAAAGCCAATTTGCTCAATGCATTGGCCACCAGCAGAGGGTCCAAATTTGTTATTGCAGAAAGGTAAACATTCCGGTTCAACTTTGCCTTCATCACACAATATTTCTGGGTGTATTTGGTAGCATGTTTGTCCTAATATTTCTGATGGGATCATCATTCCAACTGCATTTAAAATCATATATAATCAATATCATGCACTTTTTATTAATTGATTTTTCTCTCTAAGCCACAACGACATGTTTAATGTTTTAACAATTAATTAAGAAGCATCACTTGAAATAGGAAAAAAATAATAATTCTTTTTTCCTAATCAGGTTAACAAACTCTCGATTAATTAGCTCAACATGGAAAGAACAAGTTCAAAGTCACAATCAATTCCTTTTTCTATAGTTCATAGGTAAAGACCAACATGGGTTGTGGTACAGTGGTGAGACTGTTTCACCGTTAACTAGATCAGATTTCGAGTTCAAGCCTCGAATATGAAAAAAATCTTGTTGGGAGTACCACACCCGAAAGGGCTCTAGCGATACAAATTTAGTCGGGGCTCCAATGTGGCCCCGAACACCGAGTAGACAAAAAAGAAAAGAAAGAGTGAACTGTAAGATTAATTATGGATCTATCAAGACAACAATAGAAAGCTACGAGTCTTAGATTTTGATGTAGCTTTCCAAAAAATTGGTTCTGAAGAAAGAAAGAAAAATTAAACAGGGTTTTGCACACAAAAGGACTAAACATGAATAAAAGGGATCGATCGAAGAAGACCTTCTCCTTTCATCTAACTTAATTAATCGTCTAGTACAATTAAAGATGGATTATAAACGTACGAGAAATTATCTATTTATATATGTGTAGGCGGTAGCTAGAAAGTTCAAATTAAAATCAACAATACAATATAATGAAAAAACATGTTGTGTGTGTAGTTAATTAGTATTACCTAGAAAAACAGCAGCAACGAGAAGGGAGCAAGTAGAAATATTTGCCATATGTTTCTTTCTGAAAACAAAAAACAGTTTTAAGAGCTTGTTTATGTTTTTTGGTCACACCAAATATATAATTTGGATGAGTTCTTTGTCATTATTATTATTATAAGTTGTGAAAGTAGATGATTACTCTTTTTGGCTATGACGATTAATTACCAGGAAAGTGGCCTTTTATTAATTGTCAACAACAAACTGTTTTTTTGGTCGAATAATGCAAATAAACAACTGTTTTACCACTTATGACAGTGATTTATTTGATATTTGCCGACGTATTCTATTTTATTTAATCATTTAGAAAATAAACAGCTGTGTTAACACTAATGGCCGCAGTTTGATTTTTTTTTTTTCGCGACATTGACCCCATTCACGTAATAACGTGGCAGCAGAAATTTGAGTCTAGTCACAAATTATTTGGTCAGCTACAAACTTTTTTATTATTATTTTTTATCAATGTCAGTCATAAACTAATTCTTTTCTTTTGTATCTTTCCATCTCAAATTATTTATCGTAATTTCTAGAGTAATTATTTCAAATAATTTTACATGGACTAATTCTCTTCTTATTAGTGAAAAGACGCATGAGAGATGTTTGAAGGCTGCGTAGGTTAAAAAGGTGTATAAAATTACCAAAGAAGTTGGTTTAGTAGGAGGAGGGGGGGGGGGATAATAAGATCTTAATTTAGTTAAGGTGTGTCTCTGACATTTCAGTCATAGTCAAGGGGTACTTGTGCTGTTGTGCCTTATCCCTATGATATGTGTGTTTGCCTATGCTAAAAAATTTAAAATCATATACTTACTCAGCTGCATTTTTTTATGAATATAAGTTGAGGTATTAAATAATGAAGTACATGGAGATATGTTTGTAACTAAGTAATTATAATTATAACAAATTGAAGTGAGAAAAAGAAGAAGGAGATTTATGATCATAATGAAAATCCTACATTTTGATTTTATGAAACTTTCAGAAAAGAAGAAACACATTTTAATTCATTCATTCAAAATTTTACTTAATTTGCTCATTTACTTAAAAAGATGTTACTACGTACTAAACCTTTTATAGAATATTAGTCATGCAAAACTTCTAACTAAATAAATTAGTACTTACTAAGCTACTATGATCCATAAATTACTTGGGATTTAACATTATCTAAATATATAAAGGTGTTTGATTTTGAAATATACAGGGGTTATCCACAATTGAATCATGATACGTACATAGACGTTTAGAGTAATATACTATCAAAATTTATTAATAAAGTAAAAATATAAACTCCTTTTTATTTGTATATAGAATAATTATATTAACAACTGATATTCACCATAAAAAAAAAAAACCATGGGCAATTATAAATTGTTCGCGAAGTAGATCTCATTTGTCCAAATGTATAAATACGAAAAAATAAACACTATGGCCAATTTTAAGTAGAAGCGTGTTATACTGTTATAACTATATATTATTAAATTAAAGTAAAATTGCAGGCTTATTAATAATTGAGAAATTCAATTCCGAATAACATGAACTTTATAAAATATTTAAATAATTATTTTCAAAATCTCAATTCAATTTAAAAAATCTTTTAAAATTATTTTTTAGCATAACCCGCACACATACGTAACTAAATATTTATTCCCATAAGATATTTACACGAAATTAAACCCACTCAATTTCTTATGTTTGTAATTGATAATTTCTTCATTGTTTAGATATATTTTTATGTCATATTCCAATAATTTGATATAGTGAAAAATATACATTAATAACTATATGTAAAATACATGTGCAAAAATAAATAAATATATTATTTTTGAAAATTTTCATATTTATTTGAAAATTATCAAAATGTTTTTTAAGGGTGAATTAGTAAAATTAATATGTTTCGTTATTTTACTTATATAACGTCAAATTAAAAAAACGTCTTTTTAAAATATATTTGACGAGATTTCTCATTAATCAATCACATAAATTTTAATAAGATGAAATGGACGAGTCAATAATCAATCAAATTTGGGTGAGTTGACTAGTTATGATTTCATGGGTTAATTTTGCGACCTCTAATAAATGATTAGTATTTAGAGAATCAAATATTTTAAATTAGGGAAAAATGATAAATATACCCCCAAACTATCGTAAATGGTATGCAGATACCTTCCGTCATATTTTTGGGACACTGGTGCCCCTGCCGTATAAAGATTATGAAAACGTGCAAGTGATAATTAGAAATTAATCAAAGTAAATAGTTTTATGTATAAAATAAATTTTAAAAAATATATATATAATGTCGGGTTGACTTTTTTTTTAGTTAAAACCAAACCAACCTAAGTATATAAGTCGGGTTTTCTTTTTCAATATCAAACCAAGTCAAACCATACCATTAGTCAGTTTTTTTCTTTCAATTTGACTCGATTCACGATTTGTTTTGATTTTTGATTCGGTTTTGTACACCGCTATCGAACACTATCACATAAATTGAAATGAAGTTAAATATAATTGAAATCTAATACTATTCTGTATTCATGGTTTGATTGAACACAGGTCTCTTGCATTCTGCCATGAGGAATGTCGTGCAGTTCAGATTGCTTTTGATGAAAATGTAATGAAGACGCGTTTGGAGGCATCAAAGAAAAAGATGGATAATTAATTGATCATAAGAAGCTGATGATGAACAAGGACTAATATATATTTATAAGTTAATTGTACTTTATGTACCATGTTTTATAGGCTTTATATCATAGTATCTAAAAAATAATTATCTTTTATAGTTAAATTAATGGGTTTGTCCAATATTATTAGTAGTGTTGTGTCTGTTTACAAGATGATATATACTAGAAGTCATCAATTGTATCACAATATTTGAATATCGTGGTATGAGAAATCTATGTTATTTACAGTTTGGCAAAATTTCTTTTTTTTCTTTCTTCCTATTAATGTCATTTAAATTCTTATTACCAGTATAATTTTTGTAAGATCAATTGAGTAGGTAAATTTAACATCTTTCGTTTAGGTTCAAATACACAAAAATCAAGGAAAAACTATTACTTAATAATCATACGATATGATCAATCTGTTGAGTACGAAGGGTTTACAAGGTGATACGGTGAAGGGTCATACTTCCTACATTGCGGATCTAGATTATGTTAGGCGATAAATTTTACATGTCAAATACTTGAAGGTGAGGTAGAGTTATCAATATGGATCATCCAGCCCATATGGATCTAGAATTTGAGGCTCACACTGGATTTGTCCATTATTTTGATATCACTATGTAATTAGTTGTGTATTATTCCAGGGCTAACCCACTTTAAAAAGAAAATTAAATTAATTAATTTAAAAATATAAATTTACTATAAAATATATACGTAGAATAACTAATAATTTATTAAATTTACGAAAATGTTTCAATTGGAGAAAAAATCCATTCAAAGTTATTGTGTGTAATCAGATACTACAATTGACCAGAACTGAAATCAGTCAATAATTCATGAAGTAAATATATATAAAACTTTCCATACATACATATATGGATAAATATTTATTGGCATAAGATATTTACATCATACAATTGACTAGAGCTGAAATTAGTCAATAATTCATGGAGTAAACATATAAATGAACTTACCATAACACACATACATTTATAGATAAATATTTATTTATTAGCATAAGATATTCACATCAAATTAATTCAACTTACTATATGTTAAGAAACTCTATCCCACATAATTTAGGTATGTACCTGATAATTTTTAACTGTGTTTCTATAGTTTATTCCTAACTACTAATTTGATGTAGTGAAAATAAGTATTAATTAACTATGAGTAGATAATTAATATAAGTAATGTATGTATAATAAGTACATATAAATCATCTACTAGTTTGGTGTAAATATCTTATACTTCACATGCTAAGTTTTTACCCACATTCTTTCTATAGAATAATTAATAAGTAATCAAATCTACATAATTCTTTCAATTTAGAAATATAATGAATGGCTATATAATCAGATATACATACTTGACAATTGACCAAAATTGAAGTTAGTCAACAGATTTTGTGGACTAAAAACAAAATGAGAAGACCAAACTTACCTTATAAATATTGGCATTTGTACAACCTTTGTTCTTCACTTCCAGCAGTACTAGTTGTAAAATCTTAAAAACTATAATGTCTAAACGTTCTCGAGTTAGCCGTGCTGATAGTTTCGACCAACCCAATCACCCTAACAAAAATTCCTCTACAAATAATCCAACCAAGTTTTCCAAGCCACCTTCTTCTAGTCTTGCTAATAATGTTGTCGCAGCTGCGGCTGTGGCAACAGACTCTTCTTCTGTTGGTGCAACGGAATATATCAGTGAGTTTCTCAAGGAGTGCTTCCTTTGCAAGTCCATCCTCAAGCTGAAAAATGACACCTACATGTATAAGTACGTTTTTTTTTTGTCAATTCATTTATATACATTTGATTGGATTGATTCATCACTCGTTTTGCTTGGATCTATATACTTTATGGAGAGCGGTGGATTCAGAATTTTAATCAAGCATATATATATACATATAGTACTATGTACTCCCATTTATCCCCTATGTGGTACTACTATTTTAAATCATTAACGATTATGAGTTATATAATTTTAAAACTCTTTTGGAATACACACAAAAACTTAAGTAGTTCAACATAACATCGAATATTATCACAAAAATTGAAATGGACGTAAAAATATAATCGAAGCCTAAGATTTTGTCAAACTCCTACACATCTGATCACTTGTCATTATTTCTTATTTTGTTTTATTTTAATATATTTGTTAAATTTTATGTTTTGATTGAACACAGTTCAAATCCATACTGCACAGAGGAATGTCGTCAAGTTCAGATGGATTTAGATGAAGAATTGGAGGAGAAGCAATTGAAAGAATCAGGGAAAAAGGTGGAGAAATAATTAATTACTAGCTCATGCTGAAGCAATATTGGCTGTAGGTTTTTGTGATAAGTTAATTGTACTTTATGTACCATTGGCTTATAGATAGGCTATATATCATATCATATCTAAAATTTTATATTTTCTAGCAAGTTGAAATGAATGGGTCCGTCTAGTATTATAAATATAATTAGTAGTTGCGTTTGTTTACAAAATCATACTATATGTCATCAATTGTACTCTGTAACATTTGAACACCGGGTATGAAAATCTATGTTATTTTATCGTTTGAGAAAATTTTTTGGTTAATGCTTTTTAATTTTTTACTACTACTAGTACGTATTCCTATATTGTAAGATCGATTGAGTAGGTAAAATTTACATGTTCCTTTTAAGTTGTAAGTATACGAAAATTTAGAAAATAAACTGGAAGTAATAATCAATCCGTTATGGTCGAAGGGTTAGTTGATAACTTGATATGATAGGGTCATCATTTATGGACTCTTGGTAAATTTTCTTGCGGATCTAGATTAGTAGATTTCAAACACCAAGTGTGAAAATTGAAAAGATATGATTAAACTTGTTTAGGTTCACAATATGTCTAGATTCATTGAATTTTTTTTCTCTATAGTTACTTACCTTAACATAAAGATGGTTAGCGGTAGAGAAAATAAGTAGTACTACTAATTAAGTACTACTTACCGTATTTTGCTTGAACATTATATTTCTATGTCTTAAGCATTGTTTATAGAAACGATCGATTTCTTACCTTGAAATATTTAAAATATTTGTAACTTATTATATTATGCGTAGATTTAAAATATTTGTAACTTATTATATTATGCGTAGCATAAAGCTCTTATACATATAAAAAAGAAAGATTTATATACTCGTCGCAAAAAAAATCTTTGCTGATCATTCATACATCCTTAATATGAATAACATATAAGCAATACATAGAGATAGAGTAACGGAGGGAAAACTCTGGTGGCATCGTGATTATGTGGGACAAGAAGTTAACGTGTTTATAGTGATGAAATTATATATAGTGAATTAAAACGAAACTACAGTATATATTAATATCATTAAATTTGGTAATCCATATCCATTTAATCACTTATTGCAGAAAGTAGTTGTTGAGCCAGCAATCGTTGAATTAGAAAAAGAGTCACATTGACTATATTTGATCATTTTGTGTACTTGCTACTTCTTTTGTTATTTCTTCGGGAAGGAGTAGAGACACACAAAAATTAGGAATTGCTTTTAATTTAAAAAACTCCTCTAGTGCTACTTGTATCAATTATTATTATATTCATATTGAATCCTCGACTAAACCTAGTTCACATTAAGGGGGAAGTGATGTTCTCTTACAAGAATAGCCAAGATCAAACTCGAGACTCTTAATACTCATCCCACAAAAATCCTTTTTGGTCTCCCTGTCATGCTTCATTGTTTTGAAATTGGTGGCAAAAAGACCCATAGATTTCGGTAACTTGGACGGTTCACACAAGGCCCAAATGCAATCGGCGGCATATTTAGGAATGGTTCAACTGAACTCATAACTATTACTATATCCATTAAAACTATGTTTGCGAAAAAAAGAAAAGAAATAATCATTGGGCGGGCCAGATGGCCAGAGTTGAATAAGAATGCAGAGAATAGTAGATAGTACGTAGATCCAACCAAGTTTTCCGCGCCAGCTTCTTCTAGTCTTGCTAATAATGTTGTCGCGGCTACGGCTGCGGCAACAGACTCTTCTTCTGTTGGTGCAACGGAGTATATCAGTGAGTTTCTCAAGGAGTGCTTCCTTTGCAAGTCGATCCTCAAGCTGAAAAATGATACAACAACAACAACATACCCAGTGAAATCCCACTAGGTGGGGTCTGGGGAGGGTAGAGTGTACGCAGACCTTGCCACTACCTCGTGCGAGGTAGAGAGGCTGTTTCCGGAAGACCCTCAGCTCAGGTACATCAAATCCAAGTAAAAGGCGAGGAAGACAGTGTATATACATACCATCCAAAGCTGAAAAATGATACCTACATGTATAAGTACGTCTTTTTTTTTTTTTTTTTTGGTCAATTCATTTATATACATTTTGATTGGATTGATTCATCAATCGTTTTGCTGGGATCTATATACTTTATGGAGCGGTGAATCCAGAATTTTAATCAAACACACATATAAAGAGTATTACTCCCATTTCTCCCCTATGTGGTACTATTTTAAATTATTAACGATTATGAGTTATATAATTTCAAAACTCTTTTGGAATACACACAAAAACTTAAATAGCTTATCATAACATCGAATATTATCACAAAAATTAAAATGGACGTAAAAATATAATCGAAGCCTAAGATTTTGTCAAACTCCTACACATCGATCTCACTTGTCATTATTTCTTATTTTGTTTTATTTTAGTTCCTTTTATTTTAATATTTTTGTTAAATTTTATGGTTTGATTGAACACAGTTCAAATCCATACTGCACAGAGGAATGTCGTCAAGTTCAGATGGATTTGGATGAAGAATTGGAGGAGAAGCAAATGAAAGAAGCAGGGAAAAAGGTGGAGAAATAATTAATTACTAGCTCATGCTGAAGGAGGTACCGGAGGTTAGAAATGAGTATTGATTAAAACACCTAATAAACGAAGACGTGTAAATTCACCCACAATGCCGAATTGTCAAATATCGACACAAAAAGATTTAATATTGGGAGAAAATTGTGCCACTCCAAATGAGTTTAATGCCCAGATTTAGTCGAGCAGGCTTCAGATATCTGGTGGGACATCAAAAAAATTTAAATGGGACCTAACTATGACCAGAAGAGGAATTAATTGGGCCCGATTACTTGGGGCCTCCAATTACGGAAAAGTTTGATAAATAGCCATCCATATCAACGTTCATTTATATTTAAAAACTATTTAATCACGCTTTTGTTACGAAAACAATTTTGGACAAAAACTAAGACAAGGAATAATTTCACAACTTTGATAAGTTGAAGTGTGGAACCCAAGACTAATTCACTGAGACTTCAATTTTGCTGGAGTCCCAAACCCCATAAACGATTTATGAAACGTATACTTTATAAGTTTAAACCCAATTTGATGGGAGTTTCAACGATTCCTGGGTTCAATCCTTATATCACTGATCATCAAACTTACTGTAATATTTATTTCAATTCCCGATTTGGTCACTCTATTCTGAGTAGATGCAAAAGTGACCAATTTAGTTGAGTAACTTGACGAGGCAGAACAAAATCGAAAGCGATAAGAAAGTAATGTTAGCAGACAATATGATGCAACGAGATAACATGCTCCTCACTTCAAGATCCAAAATAAATTGTTGCATCAGATCCATCTTTTTTCTACTGGGAAAAACTAAGAGCAAATCTCTCAATCCGTACACATGTTTACATAGGCAAGACTGTAAAAAATTAGAGCAGCTGGGATGCATTTAGCGGCCTCGACCACGTCCACGCCCACGACCGCGCCCACGACCACGTCCCATAGGCTTTCCTGAAGAGGAACAATCAAAGGAAGAGTATATTAGAAGGATGTCCAAGCAATAAGGAAATTTAACCATACACCCAAAAGGCACAAAAACATCTGAACGAAGTCCTTAACAATACCAGCTGTTGGCTTCTTTGGCTTCACCCTAGGTGTTTCTTCCACCAGTAGCGTCTCAAGATTTAAGCTGTCAGGGAGGATGTAATAACGGATGTTGTTACCCCTCACACTCAGGTGATCCAACGTCACTGGATTCTTTCCTTTTAGCGTAATTTTGACAGCCTTCAGATGTGTGTTCATGCTAACATCCACACCTATAAAAATATAACTCCCTTTAGAAACTTTAAGTCACAGCTCTCAATTTAGTAAAGTTGGTAAAAAGATGGATTTAATAGCCATTGTACCTAGTTAATACCAAAATACGTACTGATATGATCAAAAATATATTTATACATCCCAAATATATCCAGCAATTGTCTGTTAGTATAGGCAACCCCTCACAGAGTAAATCAGAAGCATGCAAAGGACAACCAACAGAAAAAAGAAAAAATGCATACAGGTCTCTAAATATGAGGATAGGACAGTAGTTGTAAGACTACTCTGCTGGTCTAAAACGGAGATAACTTTGCAATGCAGAGATAGCCATCAACTAAGCTTCCACGCGAATTTGGATGGTGCATGTCCTATTTCGCACGACAACAGTTTTTGTTTCTTCTATCACCTCTTCTTTTTCATTTCACAAGAAAAATGCTCTCGTGTTTCCTTCTCTCTTTTTTTGAGGATTTGCCCTTCTTGCCAATGATACTTTCGATGCATCCTGCAACCAGCATAGGCCCTGACTATTGCCATAAGAATCTTACCTAAGTTCATTAAGAAACCATTGCTAAGTAGCATCTCTACTGCCAGACAACCAAGTTACAATATTTATTATTTTATTTTTTTTGGGAGGAGGGGGGGTAAAGAAATAAAAAAAAAAATTCAAAATGCTGGGGCAAAAAACATGCCATCAAACAACTATTCCTAACCTCACAAATCTGCCAAACTCTGCCATGAATCCTCTTCTCCTATCAAGTTCAGGATTTTCCAGGTGCTATCTTAAACCCTAAATAATTTTCAACAATCAAAAACTCTCAAATTTCGCTGCAATTAGGCTACGGTGAGTGTCAATCCAACCCCTCTTGAAAGGTAAATCAGACAATTGTAGAGATGGCGGAAGAAATTATTGAAAGATTTCATCAGTTTGCTCTTACGGAGGAAGAAAAGGAGACTGTGTCAATTGAAATTTCGGATGTTCCGTCGAGCACAAATGATTGTGAGGTAAGTCTGTTTGGTAAGGTCGTCTCGGATAAGAAAGTGAATCTCCAAGGCGCCAAGAACACTATGCTGGTGGATTGGGGAAATCCAGCAGGACTGCAAATAAAGGAAATCGGATGGAATTTTTTCCAGTTCAAATTCAAAGAAAAAGAAAGTATGGATAAAGTTTTATTCGCCACACCATGGCTGTATGATAAATTTCTCCTTAATATACATAAATGGGAACCAGGATTGAAGAGTACTTCTTCAACTTTTAATGTATGTGATTTATGGGTTCAAGTTTGGAACATTCCTTTACATTGGATGTCAATGGACGTTGGGTGCAAAATTGGAAGTGCGTTGGGAGGTATTGTGGATATCGCAATCCCTGAAAATGGAAGCAAAGAGGGGCAATATATAAGGCTGAAAGCCAGGATGAATATTTCTAAGCCACTACCTAGGGGTAAGTTGATCAAGTTAGGATCGGAAACTACATGGGTTGAAATAAGATACGAGAATCTGCCTTACGTGTGCTATTATTGTGGTCTGCTAGGACATAATGATAAAACATGTGTCCACAGAGCCAAGGATGTACATAATGGCACAGTTAAAACTGATCAGTTTGGGATTTGGCTAAAAGCAGAGAACCATGTTCTCTTCTCGGAAAAGCGTAGGCAACAAGGGATAAACAGTATTAATGGAAGTCCAGTGGTTAATGGGAGAAGAGTTGAAGGAACTGTAAACAGTTTGCAGCACCTGGAAAAGGGTGCAGAAGTAGCTCATACACAGGGTCAACATGAACCAAAAGGGAAGGAAATTACGGGTTTGAGCAGAAAGGATAACGATGTACTAAATAGGGAGGACTTAAACCAAATGCAACCTATGGAGGTAACAAATTATGGATCACATGAGAAAGAATTTGGTGGTGGAAGAGATAACGCTGGAGAAGAAAATTATGTGGGGATTACAACAATCTAAAAACAGGGCTTGATTATGGCTTCGAAGAAGAATGACATGAGCTCACAAACTCTAATTAATGAGAATATGTTCGACGGCACAACAAGGGGAAAGGATGATATTACGCAGATTAACTCAAAGGAAGTGCAAGACAACATACATCAAGCTCTCACAGCTCCTGAAAAGAGGGACGTCAACACCAAAACAACTACTGAACAAGAAGACAATGACCAGGTATGTACTACTGATCTTATGATATATAGCAGTAAAGACTTGTCACAAGTATTATCATATGAACCTATAACAGAACAAAATAATCTATCTAAAAAATTGAAAGATAATAACAATGAGGGGAGGAAAATGAGAAATTGGAAACGAATGGCCAGACAAGTTGGATGTTCTGTTAGTTTGAAGAATGATATTTCTAATGCAATTCTTGATGAGGGTTCTGTTTTAGCAGAATGTATGCAATATATAAGGGAGAAACGAAAGGGTGATAAACAAAAAAGAACAAAATTGTGGTGGAGCGGGAGGCCAGCCCCAAATGGCTTCCCCCTCCACAATGAGGGCAATGGTATGGAATTGTCGAGGCCTGGGGGGGTCCTTGACAGTTCCTTTTTTGAAGGAGACTATGCAGCTCCACTCCCCAAATATATTTTTCTTAGTGAAACCAAAAATAAGGATATTATTGTTAAGCGAGTTCAGAGGCAACTTAATATGCCTTATGCTATAATTGTGGACCCTGTTGGTTTATTGAGAGGCTTAAGCTTATTTTGGAATGATGATGTTCAGGTTTGTCAATCTCACACTTCACATTTTTATGTTGAAACTTTCGTGCATGACCTCTTAACTGATTCTAAATATTGGTGCATCTTTGTGTATTTGAGCACGGATAGAGTTATTCGTAGAGCACAACTAACAGAACTAGGGTTAAAATCGGCTAATTGGGGTCCTCTCTGGATCATAGTTGGAGATTTTAATGATATTTTGGACAACTCAGAAAAGGTAGGAAGTAGAAGTAGAGAAGTGGCTTCTTTTAAAGACTTTAAGAACTTCTTGTGGAACTTAGGGGCAGTTGATTTAGGATTCAAAAGTGAAGGAGAATGAAGTAAGCTATTGCAGTTAACACAACACTCATAACAATAACACAACACTCTTGGCCAAATTGTCTTCCCTGATCCAGAGAGAGGCCGCCTTCTCTCAGTCTCAGGCCATCTTCTACTCTTCTACTTCAGTCTCTAGTCTGACTCGAAGTATTTGTAAAAATACATACGAACTAGTGTTTCTATTTTCTGAAATTGCTTCGCTTTGTGTCTGCTATGAACTATTTAACTTGTCCTATTAGCCAAATTCTGTTTAGCAACTTGCATATCCCACCCAGCAACTACACTTTCAGTTAGCGACACTTCCAAATAACTTCTCTTCCGAAGAAAATCAAATGCATACAGCCCATTCTTTAATTTACCTATTGGTGTGAGCAATTCAGCTATTACATAAGTGCAGATTGTTCATTTCAGACTTTACAAAGGTCATACCTAATACGTAAATATAGCAATACAGAATATATACTGATAACAAAAAATCCGAAGAAATTGATAGAAAGGTAGAGAGAGTAACCTGTAATGGTTCCATGAACAACGGTTCCGTTTTTGAGCTCAATTGAGACAGTCTCGTTGTTCAGCTTCATCAAAAATCTGAACAGACAGTTAAAGTTAAAGTTAAAGTTAAATCCATGGCTAAGATCACTAGATATAACTCACAGAGAATAAAAATTGAAGATGTACCTGACGAGCTTCATTGTGCTGAAGAAATTGAAAACACAGCAGAGTAGGGTTTAGGGCAAGGAGCGCCGTATTCAAAAGCACAAGCTGCCATTACAATGGCGTCGTATGTATTTCATGAGCCCATAGCACATGGGCCGCCTAATCGTGGGTAGAAAACAAGAAAGCCCATTGGATTAAAGGTGGGCTGACTCATGTTTTAATGGTAAGAATTGTACCTGTTAGCCAGTTTTCACCGTGCTATTTAAGTTGTAGCCATTTTTTGGAAAATTAGTCGACTTGTGGATAATTTGGAAAATTTTAGTTAAAAGTATGCTCTCTAGTCTCTCCTCCTCCTTCAAAAGTAAGTCAACGAGCACCAATCAAGGATGTGTGCCATATATGAGTTCACAACTTTAATTTAAACCAATTGGATCTAAAATTTGAAGCTAATGGTAAGATAAGAACACATTGTGTGATGTGCATATTCATATACTTTGTCACAAATAAAATTATGTCACATAAATTGAAACAGAGAAAGAAAATAAATATAATTACGTAAAGATAAAAAATAAAAGAATAAGCCCTCAAAATAATTGATCATCGATCAATCATCAGGATGATCTAAGATGCAAAAGTTGGATCCAATTTCCAGTATATTAGCAGTGTATCTTTTTGATAAATTGAAACAAAAATAAAAAATAAAATTCAACTACGTAAAGATAAAAAAAAATAGACCCTCAAAATAATTGACCATTGATCAATCATCGGGATGATCTGGCGTCTGGGATGCAAAAGTTGGATCCAATTTCCACTATATTAATAGTGTCATCTTTTTTATAGTACGAGTCTTCAAATTTTAAACAATTGACCTCTTTTTTCATATGGTTAACCACACTGGCTTCATCAAAACATTGTCTGGTGTCATTAAAACACTATATTTTTTAAAAAAAAATTATGATTCGACCCTTTCTTTGAAGTGGATTTTTCGAGTAAATCCAAAAATATAATATATGAAATTAATACTAAATAAAATACATAAGACATTTGTTAAAACATTTTTCTTTATTCAAAATTATAACTCATTATGCAAGTTCTCTATACGCTAAAAAAATAATCCCTTTAGTACAATGAACTAACTATTTATGTGTTGTCCATTCATACTTCAAAAGGCTAATTCAAAACAAATTACAAAGTATAGTCGATCTAATGAATCTTTCAATTGTACCTCTTGATAGTGTAGATACCTTTATCGATAGGTTTGGTCCATAATCTATATATATAAAATATCAAATTATTATCCACCATAATTTTAAAAAATCTAGACTATTTTTTTTCAAAAAAAAAAATAATTAATTGGGGTGGGTGGGGGGTGATCAAGTCTGATTTCTATGTATATCCAGAATCATTCTTTCCTTTACCTAGACACTAATATTCCTTTGTTTAATTAGCTTGCGAATCATAAGATCGTGTTTGATTTCATGAATAGGAGAAAGGCATACTATTACTACGTTACGACCTACGTATAAATATAATATTAGATCTACATGTGTTTGTATTAATTACCAATTTACCATCAACAAATTAAATGTATGGTAAATAATTGAGGTTGTTTTATCTTTAATTATTTTTTGAATTCGAGTTAGATAGTATTTTTATTTAGTATGATCGCATGTATGCATCGTTTGTTCAGTTTTCTGTATCTTTAATCACATTTAATAAAATGATGTTGTTTTTATATTTTTAAATCAAGTAACAAATCGGAGTAGAAAATCACAAGAATTTTAGTCTCCATAATAGAAATAGAAAATCATGAAGATTTTGGTGTCACACAAGCAGAAAGTAAGATGACTATAAAAATTATTAACATAAAATAAAAATTAATCTCGTATTTAAAGTTTAATAATATTTCCTTTCAAGATAGAATGAATTTCCACCGAAACAGTAGTATCTCAAACTCTGCCGGCATCGGACGCAAAAGCTTAAGCAAATTATTTTAAAATAATGCGGAAAAAAGAGAGAGAGAAGAAGAGAAACTTGATGTTTGGGCGAACTCGGGTGTTTTTCTTTTTATAAAAAAAAAGGGTAGAGTGCCTATACACAAAAGTCATATGTCTGTTCGAAAAAATAAAACCTTTATTTCTCATTAATATAAAAGATCGAACATTATTTTATTCATGTTTATTTATTACTAACACTTTTATTAAGTGTTTTTACATGTACATAGAGTTGTTTCCCATTGAAGCTATTCGAATTATGTTCGAATTATACTCTTATTCATTATTGTATATTATTGACGGTAGGCAAATTTAGGCCGATTTTTATATTATTATTTTATCATATTACTTGTGTATATTGCATGTTTATTATACTTGTACATTATTTTATTCTCCTCCTCAATTTGAAAAAATGAATTCAGTCGGAACCCACATTTGTGGATTTCGAAGGATGTCTAACCCCTTCCCTTCGGAATAACCTAAACCCCTTACCTAGAATCTATTGGTTTCGTAGATAATTTTTTAAAAGTTAATTTATTAATTGGTTTCCTAGTTTTCCTTAAAATTAGGTGGTGACTCCCTTTTCATTGTTTTATCCCTTTTACCCCCTTTTGTTTCTTTTTAAAATTGAGTCACCGCGACGTTACGCCCTCAATGTCAACACATAGAATAACTAATAATTCATTAAATTTATGAAAATGTTTCAATTGGAGAAAAAATCCATTCAAAATTATGGTGTGTAATCAAATACTACAATTGACCAGAACTAAAATTAGTCAATAATTCATGAAGTAAATATATCTAAAAACTTTCCATACATACATATATGGATAAATATTTATTGGCATAAGATATTTACTCCACAATTAACTAGAACTGAAATCAATCAATAATTGATGGAGTAAACATATAAATGAACTTACCTTAACACACATACATTTATACATAAATATATATTACCATAAGATATTCACATCCAATTAATTCAACTTACTAAATGTTAAAGTAAATGAAACTCTATCCCACATAGTTTAGGTATGTAACTGATAATTTTACCATATATAATTTTAAAATGTTTTTATATTTTTTTCCTAGATATTTTGATGTAGTGAAAATATGTATGAATTAACTATGATTAGATAATTAATATAAGTAATGTATGTATAAGTACATATAAAGCATCTACTAGTTTGGTGTAAATATCTTATACTTCACATGCTAAGTTTTTACCCACATTCTTTCTATAGAATAATTAATAAGTAATCAAATCTACATAATTCTTTCAATTTAGAAATATAATGAATGGCTATATAATCAGATATACATACTTGACAATTGACCAAAATTGAAGTTAGTCAACAGATTTTGTGGACTAAAAACAAAATGAGAAGACCAATCTTACCTTATAAATATTGGCATTTGTACAACCTTTGTTCTTCACTTCCAACAGTACTAGTTGTAAAATCTTAAAAACTATAATGTCTAAACGTTCTCGAGTTAGCCGTGCTGATAGTTTCGACCAACCCAACCACCCTAACAAAAATTTGTTTTGCTTGGATCTATATACTTTATGGAGCGGTGAATTCAGAATTTTAATCAAATATATATACATACATATAGTACTACGTACATACTCCCATTTCTCCCCTATGTGGTACTATTTTAAATCATTAACGATTATGAGTTATATAATTTTGTATAGATATAATTTAAAACTCTTTTGGAATACACACAAAAACTTAAGTAGTTCAACATAACATCGAATATTATCACAAAAATTGAAATGGATGTAAGAATATAATCCAAGCCTAAAATTTTGTTAAACTTCTACACATCTCTGATCTCACTTGTCATTAATTATTTCTTATTTTGTTTTATTTTAATATTTTTGTTAAATTTTATGTTTTGATTGAACACAGTTCAAATCCATACTGCACAGAGGAATGTCGTCAAGTTCAGATGGATTTGGATGAAGAATTGGAGGAGAAGAAAATGAAAGAATCAAGGGAAAAGGTGGAGAAATAATTAATTACTAGCTCATGATGAAGGAGGGCTAATATATGTGCAATATTGGCTGTTGGTTTTTGTGACAAGTTAATTGTACTTTATGTACCATTGGCTTATAGATAGGCTATATATCATATCATATCTAAAATTTTATATTTTCTAGCAAGTTGAAATGAATGTGTCCGTCTTGTATTATAAATATAAGTAGTTGTCTTTGTTTACAATAGGTCATCTATTGTACTCTGTAACATTTGAACGCCGGGTATGAAATTTATGTTATTTTATCGTTTGAGAAAATTCTATTTATTTTGTCTTTTTAATGTTTTACTACTACTAGTACGTACTCCTATATTGTAAGATCGATTGAATTTACATGTTGCTTTTAAGTTGTAAGTATATGAAAATTTAGAAAATAAACTAGGAGTAATAATCAATCTGTTATGGTCGAAGGGTGAGTTGATAACTTGACTCAAGATAAGTTTTGTATGTTGCGGATCTAGATTAGTAGATTTCAAACACCAAGTTATGATTAAACTTGTTTAGGTTCACAATATGTCTAGATTCATTGAAACTTTTTGCTCTATAGTTACTTACCTTAACATAAAGATGGTTAGCGGTAGAGAAAATAAGTAGCACTACTGATTACTATTTAACCTATTTTGCTTGAATATTATATTTCTATGTAGTGTTGATTACTTACCTTAAAAGATTTAAAATATTTGTAACTTTTTATATTATGCATGCGTAGCATAAAACTCTTAATACATATTAAAAAGAAAGATTTACACAAAAAAATTCATCGATGATCATCCATACATCCTTAATATGAATAACAGATTAGCAAAATACATAAGAGTAACGGAGGGAAAACTCTGGGGGGCATCGTGATTCTGTGGGACAATCGATGGATCAAGAAGTTAACGTGTTTATAGTGATGAAATTATAGTGAATTAAAACGAAACTATATATTAATATCATTAAATTTGGTAATCCATATCCATTTAATTACTTATTGCAGAAAGTTGAGCCAGCAATAGTTGAGGAAGCAGAATTAGAAAAAGAGTCACATTCACTATATTTGATCATTTTGTGTACTTGCTACTTCTTTTGTTATTTCTTCGGGAAGGAGTAGAGACACACAAATTAGGAATTGCTTTTAATTTAAACTCCTCTATCAATTATTATTATTATATTCATATTGAGCCCTCAACTAAACCTAGTTCACATTAAGGGGGAAGCGTTCTCTTACGAGATTTTTTCAATATCCAAGATCAAACTCGAGACTCTTAATACTCATCCCACCAAGTTAGATTTTGGTAACTTGGACGGTTCACACAATGTGAGGTCAAGGCCCAAATGCACATTTAGGACATATGGTACATAGGTTCAACTGAACTCATAACTATTACAATCCATTTGAACTATGTTTACGAAAAAAGAAAAGAAAAAATCATTGGGCGGGCCAGATGGCCAGAGTTGAATAAGAATGCAGAGAATAGTAGATACAAAGCAACTTCAAACAAGTAACATGGGTAGCATCAGCCACACTATCAATAATCAAGACTGCAACAAATACAGATTGATCTTTGCAATAAGCAAGTTTTTCGGTTTCACCTGCCCCATGGCATCTGATGTTTTCACTGAAAATCATTTACAAACTATTAGAGACAGCTCCCAAATCAACAAATGTATGCTAGGAATGTATAGACAACTTATTAATGTAAAACATAAATGTACAGTAAATAATGCAGTTTTTAAAGCAGATGAACATACAGTAAAGACCCGCATACAACTTATATAGACTATTTGCGGCTCTGAGTGAAAAACATAAGCACATTGTTCTATAACTTATAACTGCTATGTTTGGTAGATCAATGGGCTTGATGTCTTCAATATATCTGAAGATTTTCATGTTACATCATCGTCTGCAACACTACCAATGTTCACACTTCCAGGAAAAAGAGAACAGGGCACAGAAAGGTAGGGAGTATGTGAATGAATCCAGTTGTACTAAGAAAACAAATAGGCCACATAACCATGATATCCGACACCTCATCTCCAAGAAAACATGGTGAATGATTACTTCATAGAAATTAACTATATATAGGATAGCAGCGAGTCCAAAAAAGAGTGGGCACAAGCAAGACACTGTGCTTTTGGCACGAAAACATGGGAATTTGACACTATTACATTCTGGAAATAAAAAAAAATCATACTGGATGCAGTTGAAAGCATAGAGACAAGTCCAACCTCAACGTAGAGTGCAGAACTGGAGAAGCTCAACCAACCATTGTGCGCTTTCTTCCTCTTTGCCTCACTAAAATAAGTTACAAAAACAGAAAGGAAAAAAACATAAAGAAACCATCGGAATTAAAACCATGCCTTTTCTTCTTTCTGGGAATAACAAGGTAATAAACAGAAAGGGACATGTATGAAGAGTCGGCAGCACCTTCGGCTAGCTTGTTCAAGGTTGATGACCACTGCTTTGAGGACTTCCTATATGCAGCAAGTATCCTGTCCATCTGCAATAACCATATAAGCCATACAAGATGAATATGAGAAAAAGAGAACCGAGAGAAGTAGAGAACATAATGACATAAAAAATACTGTTTCTGAGAAGAGGTGCATGTTTTCCGCAATAATATGATCACATGACACGAATCATATAATGCCCAAAGGCAAAAGGAAGATTAATTTTAAAGAAGAAATTAACATCATTTGCCTGAAAGAAATTATAATTTTAAAATGAGGGAATAGAGAAGAACAAAAAGCTTCAAACAGCTTTATACATGCCTCTAACTCACAAAGCAGTAGATATGACGGAGCTTACCACATTTCCACAAGAAGAGTGCATAGAGAGTAAAGCACGTTCTAGTACATATAAATCAACTGCTTTATCTTCTGGAAGAGTTGAAGTAAAGCTTAGACCAAAGTCAATCAGCACCTGGAGAAAAAGTATCAGGTGATAGACAAATAAACGCATTGAGGGTGACTTAAGAACTTCATCCTCCAAAACCAAGAGAAAAAGGCAAATAAAGAAAGAAATTGAAGACAAAGTCAATCATGAGAGCTAGAGGAACATTCTAAAAGAGAGAGAAAAAGTTCACCAGCTGATTGGCAGAACTCCTCAGTAACATGTTTGATGTTGTCAAATCGCCATGGACTAGGCCACCATCGTGTAGTTTTCCAATAGCATTACCAATCTGTGTTGTAATATCAGCCATCTGTTCTTCGTCAACTCCAACTAGTCCAAAGCCAAGCAATATATCTTTTACAGAAGGACCTTCAACATATTCGAAGGTGAGAGTATGCATAACAGTGTCAACAGCATACAACACTGGAGTAACAACACCAAGCCGTCTAGCTTTTGTCATGCACCTTGCCTCCTGTGCCAAGATTTCAATATTTCTTTAAGCAACACAAGGTTTAAGAAAGATTAAAGGAAAGAGTAGGTATCATTTATACCGACCGCATTCAACCGTTTAAGAGTGAGCTTTGAGTCCAAAGTTGGATGCCTGTATTTCTTTGAAAACCGTTCCTTGATAATACACCTTCTACTACCCACAAATGTTGACTCAAATACCCTCTGATATCCTCAACAGAGAAACAAGATAAAATGTTACAGAAATTCTAGAGTCAACAACTACTTGCCATCAAATGAACATTGGTAGAAACAGTAGTACAAATTATTATTAACTCATAAACTATACAAAAGACACACGCACACGCGAAATCTTTCCAAAAGAAAATGAGAGAAAAAGATCAGAAATATTACAGGAAAGTTTTATAGAAACACAATAGTGAATTAAATATAAACTCACAGCCTCAGCTCCTTGCTTGATTAAAACCAACGATCCATCACTTCCATCTGCCTTGATTTCCATCTAAGTGAGATCTCCAATTAACTTCGGGTGCAAAAAAATAAATAAACAAATAAGTAAAAACTAAAAAGAAATGGATAACAAAACTTTAGGCTTCCGTGAAACAAAGTTCTTTAGCTCTTCCACAATTCAAGTACAACATGAAAATTGCATGCAAAAGAATGCTTAGGAAATTCTTTGGCATCCAAGAGGGTTCGCTTACGTTGGAAACCATAAGGTCTTAGGTTCAAATCCAATCGAAGGCAAAAACACTGGTTGAATCCTGTCCATCTATCCAAGCCTTGGTGGATACAGTTACCCAGTACCTATGCTGGTGGGGGTAGCAGATACCACATGGAATCAATAGAGGTCCGTTACCCAGTACCTATGCTAGTGGGGGTAGCAGATACCCCATGGAATCAATCAAGGTCCGTGCTTTAGACACCATAATTATTAAAGAAAATAAATAATTTGATTTACACAAAGGTCTTTCTGTGAATTTCTATTTTCTTTGTGGAGGATTAAGGCAAAAGGTTAGTAGGTAGCCGAATCCTGTCACATTTCATGTGGTAGAAGCCTCCCCTCTGTTCTCCTTATTTGTAATCATATTTAGGAATCACATGTTTTCTTTGTTCTTCACTGTTTATTTTTATACCTCTTCTAATAATTTATTTTATCAAGAAAAGAGATTAAGCTACCATTATAGCTTAAAATAGAGGGAAAATATTTTTTGTTGAACTGTTGTTTATTGTAGCTAAAGGAAAGCTTCAATTTTTACAAGTATAAAACCCAATTTGTAGCATTTCAAAGCATCACCAAAGCAGTAGCAGCAGAATTTGGAGATAAAAACGCGGGAAAAAAAGAGCAAAAACAACCATAAACGAATTATGAAAACTGAAGAGCAATTTGTGAGTTTTTAGAATAGTGAAAGACACCTTTTTGCCGTTGAAGATAAGCAGCGCCGCCACCACAAACCGCACAGCTTCGGACAGTATGAGTGAAGAAGAACGACAATGAAGTCGCGGTTAAGGTTTAGCAGATTTGGGAATTTGGTCCTCAGGGTTTTATAGAAGTGATAAGTTTGTCCTTGATAAACCCAATGGCTCATCTTTTGACTAAAGTAAAGAGATAAATGTCAAAAACACATTTAAACTGTCTTTTTTTTTTAGTTTCATATTTAAATTATTGAAAGTGTGAGTTTCATGCATAAACTATCATTTATTAGTTTGAGAAACACACATCAGTAGTGTGTGTAATCCACTCTCTCTTTTATTTGAAAAAACCTTGACACATGGCTAGGGGTGTTCACGGTTTAGATAAAAATTGATCCAAATCGAAAAACCAAACCAAATCGATAAAATAAAACTGATTTTATTAGGGTTTGGTTTGGTTTAGTTTTAGATTTTTGAAAACCGATAATATTTGGTTTGATTATAGTTTTATTCGAATAAATCGAATAAATAACCGAACTGAACCGATGAATTATATACATATATTTTATTAATATACATACTTAATATATTGTTTTTATAAACAATTTTAAAGATCTTATATATGTTTTCATTAAAATTTCTTTATACTTTACTTATTGAAAGCAAGAATGTCCAAGGTGAAAACATTTTATCTTATTGATTTCATGTATATGAGTGTTTATGCAATCTTTGTGGGACTTGAAAATGTTATTGTCTCTTCCTTCTAGGCTAATATAGTGAATTTTAAAGTTTTATTGATAATAAATTCAATGATCGAAAGTTCGGTAATTTAAGTCATTCTAACTATTTTTTGTTTTGAATGGATTGTTGTCACTTTTTTCACATTTTGAATGAATTGTTTCTTTTATTTTTGTGTATGGTTAATAATCGAATAACAGAACCAAATCAAACCGAAACCGATAACTACCAAATCGATAAATGTATATTATATTTGGTTTGGTTTGGTTTTGATAATTTTAAAACCGATTAAGTTGATTTAATTTTGATTTAGACCAATAACCGATCCAAACCGACCCGTGAACACCCCTACACATGGCATTCCACATAGATAAAATATTCCACCTTAACGAAAATTAAATAATAAACTATTAATATTAATTAAAAAATTAAAGATTAAATTATTACGATCCCAAAGAATATAATTTTTTTTATTATTAAAATAATTATTTTTCTTAACCCACTCCACCACCTCCTCCCCGTAACCCTTCCCCTCCCCCCCCCCCAAACAATGTTCGTTCGTTTGTACTTGTTTTTTAAAAAAAATATTTTATTTAAATTTTAAAATCATACTTCACCTCCCCCCACCTAAAAAATTTGATATTATTTTATTTAAAAAAAATAAAAATTCTACCTATCCTATTTAACCCTCAGTTCCTAATTTATTTTTATTTTTTACATTTTTCTTGTTTTGTGTTAGATATGTACATATATATTTTTAGAAATTTTTTTTACTTGTGTATCGAATATTAAGTAAATAAAATTTTTATTTTTAAAAAAGTCTAGTGGCGGCAAGTAAAAAATATTTTCGACATGTTTATATCTAACACAAAACGAGAAAAAAATGGAAGCGGAGAGTTAGGTGTAGTGGGTAGAATTTATTTTTTATTTTTTTAAAATAATATCTAAATTAGTATTTGAGGGGGAAGGGGTGAAGTAAAAAAAGTTAGAAATTTAAACCAAAAACACTAAAAAAAGGGCGGGGGGGAGGGTGGGACGGTTAGAGGAAGTGATGGATTTGGGTAAGAAAAATATTATTAAATAAAATATTATTATTTTTTCGGATAATAATTTTTTAATCTTTAATTTTAACTAATATTAATAATTTATTTAATTTTTGTCAAGGTGTAATGCTTTATCCATGTGGTTTGTGATGTGACAATTTTTTTTAAATAAAAGAGAGAGTGGTATAAAAGAGAGAGGTGTGTTTCTCAAACTAATAAGTGATAGTTTATGTATGAAATTCACACTCTCAATAGTTTAGGTATGAAACTAAAAAAAAGGGATAGTTTAGGTGTGTTTTTTACGCTTATCTCTAAAGTAAAAAGAGAAAATGTCATAAATTGTTTTTTGACTATAGGATTAAGTCTAAAATGAACCCCTAACTATATGTTTAGCAGATTTAATCTTTTAACTATTCAAAAGCTTATCCGCTTTGATTTTTTAACTATGCACTTACCAGTTTTAGTACTTTAAGTATTTAAAAACTTATCAGTTTTGATCTCTTAACTATACACTTATCGATTTTAGTTCTTTAAGTATTCAAAAACTTATCAAGTTTGATCTTTATCCAATTTTTTTTATACAAATAGCTTAGATTTATAATAACGAAACTTTTCGTGAAGATAAATCTTTAACTTATTTTTTAAGTTGTTTAGATTTGATCTTATTACTCAAATTTCTCTATGTAAAATAAAATGAATAGAATAATAAATCGTTTTATTTAACAAAAAAAAAAAGTTGCAATCTACCATTTTATAAATTTTAATTCTGAAAAAAATAAAAAAAATCTTTCAATAAAGTCGTTGGAGTACAAATTTTGAATTTAACAAGTAATATTTTTTTATAATAAAGTTTAGCATCTTCAAGTCATTAATAGCAATAAAATATGCTTCATTTTATCGTCCTTTAAATACAATTATAACTTATATTTTTTTCCACGTAAATTTTATTTTGAATCGTTGAGATTAAGGTTCTTTTCATAAGAATAAGTTGAAGAAAAAATAGCTAGGATAGAGAAAAACAAGTGAAAAATGAATGCTAAATGATTTAATTTTTCGAGATATGGATTTCGTTAACATAAACCTAAAGAATTTTATATAAAAAATGGACAGAGAACAAATTTGATAAGTTTTTAAATAGTTAGAGGAGTAAAAGTGTAAAACCGATAAATGTATAAATAAGAGATCTTTTGAATAGTTGAAGGATTGAAACAAAAATATAATTAAAGAACCATTTTAGCCCTAGTCCTAGTTAAGGGACTATTTATGTCACTTTCTCAAAGTAAAAAGGGCCCATTAGATAAAAAACAAAAGACCAAAAGACAGTAAAAGTCGATAAGGAAGAGTTTGCATTTTAGGTGCTGTGTCGAAGTTTTCGGTGTAACAATCGGTGGATGGCTCCTCTAAAGAAATCCAAGAAAGATTCTAACAAGTTGAAGAAAATCAAAGCCAAAAACAAGAAAAACAAGTCCATCAACATTGTTCCTGTTGAGAACAAAGGAACTGAATGCGATTGGTGGGATAGTTTCTGGCACAAGAACTCATCAACCCCAGGTCCCTCTCTGCTCAAATTTCCATTCTTTAACTACATTTTCGCAAATCTTATTGTTTTTCCGATGCCATTTGACTTGTTCAAGCTCTGTAAGACTTCCATTGGGGTGTTGGTAAATGTCAAGATTGGATTTTCTGATTTCTACAAATTTAGTGCATTATTTTAACCCCTTATTTGTTAAAGCATTCAAGGGGATTCACATATATAGAATAAAAGAATTGTTTTTGACATATCTAAACTGTGTAATTTTGACACCCCCTATGGCTCCGCTCCTGCGCCACTGGCGGTAGGTTGAAGGGTTGTGTGAAAAATAGTCTGATTATTCATGTTGTTAACTCTAACTAGTTTAATTTACTGCATTTATCTCTGGCTTCTGTATGCATAGCATACTTGAAGTCAGGTCTCTAAAAGAGGTTACTTAAGACTCCTGTTATAAATGATCTCTCTTAAAAGTCTAATTTATTCTAGTGAAATCCAAGGCGTTGTAGGTATTGTCAAAGGCAGAACTTCTACATTGGAAACGCAGGAGCTGTTATAGTTAGGATAATAGTTAATCATTCTTAGGTTTGTAATGTGATTGTTGTCCACTTGTCCTTGGCTTTCCCGCTAGATTGACTCTAATTTCAACCCACGTAAGTAAGTTTGAGAGATTCCGATAGACTGGAGTTGTATGCTTTATGTAACAACAGTGTCTTATTTCTTTTTTATTTTTGCAACTTTTTCCTATAAGGTCATTTTGGATACTTTTCTTTTTTCTTTTTTGGACTCTACGTTGCAGGGATTAACTCACTCTTATACCTTATATCTTGCAGGTTCTGGTGTACCTAGTGATGAAGAGGAAGGTTTCAAGTATTTTTTCCGTGCTTCCAAGAAGACTTTTGATTACATATGTTCACTTGTAAGGGAGGACCTTATCTCAAGACCTCCTTCAGGTCTGATAAACATTGAGGGAAGGCTTCTTAGTGTTGAGAAGCAAGTTGCGATTGCATTAAGAAGATTGGCTTCTGGTGAATCCCAAGTTTCAGTTGGGGCATCATTTGGGGTCGGGCAGTCCACTGTGTCTCAGGTTACCTGGAGATTCATTGAGGCATTGGAAGAACGTGCAAAGCACCATCTTAAGTGGCCAGAACCTAGTGAGATGGATATAATCAAGTCTGAGTTTGAACAATCATTTGGTTTGCCTAACTGTTGTGGAGCAATTGATGCAACTCACATTATAATGACTCTTCCTGCTATTCAAACCTCAGATGATTGGTGTGATCAGGAAAGCAATTACAGCATGCTTTTGCAAGGTATCGTGGACAGCGAGATGCGTTTTTTAGACATAGTGACAGGATGGCCTGGGGGCATGACCACTTCAAGGCTGTTCAAGTGCTCTGGATTTTATAAACTCTGTGAAAGTGGTGATCGTTTAAATGGAAATGTCAAAATGGTGTCTGAAGGAGCAGAAGTTAGAGAGTACATTCTAGGAGGATTTGGTTACCCTCTTCTTCCATGGCTTATTACACCTTATGAAGGTGAAGACCTCTCGGATCCTATGCTAGATTTCAATGCGGTGCATGAGACTGCAAGTTCAGTTGCAGTAAAAGCCTTCTCACAATTGAAGGGAGGTTGGAGAATCCTTAATAAGGTTATGTGGAGACCTGATAAACAGAAACTCCCAAGTATCATCCTCGTGTGTTGTTTACTTCATAATATTATCATTGATTGTGGAGACAAATTACATCCTGACGTTGCCGTATCTGGTCATCATGACCCAGGATATGAGGGACAGAGTTGCAAGCAGATCGAATCAGTGGGGAGATTAATGAGGGGCAAATTAACTAAACACTTACAGACTACCAAAAAAGAAGGCTCAATGAAGATGATCGTCTAACACTGCATTGGAAAAATTGCGGTGATTTTCTTATCACGGGCATATCTTTTCCAAGGAAATAGAGGGCCTTTTCAAAAACTTTTGTTTCAAACCTTGCCGAAGATATAAATGGAGTTCAGGTACAAGATCTTTCTGAATGTAGAAAAGGGTGTTTCATAGTCCTTGAATATATGTGAAGACTTACCTTTCATACCTAACAGTTTCACATGTCATTTAGGTAAAAATCTTTCTACATTATTTTAATCATCACTCTTTTTCTTTTTTTGTTGTGACATATGGCCTGTCCTAGATTATCTGCATTTAACTAGAGACTTGAATCAACTGTCAATAATAATGTAAAATGGAATTACCCTTATTTCATCCAGCATTTTAATCCTTGATATATAGGAAGTTATGCTATGTCATGAACCATTTTCAGGCTTGCCCAATTCCTGTAGGGATATATAATATCTTAAATCACATAATTTTTTGACAGGCAACAAGACGGTTATTTTGATTCAGGATATACCTGCTGTGAGTTTTCACTTTATAGGGCCTCTTAGAGGTATAAACTCTTAGAAGTGCTTTTGATGGTGATTAGTTTTGGTTTAAGAATACTTTTTAGTACTCTTTATAAGTTACCAAATGCAATCACCCCTTCATAGTTCACAGTCTATTGTTAGCCATCTTCATTTCTTCGCCTTTCTCCCCAAAGTGGATGTCTCTGTTAAATGCCTGATATTGAGTTATGGCATAACAATGAGACTAGTACGTCATACATGTAATTTCATTGAACTCACAAATATGGAAAATCAAAACTAATTTATTTTTGCTAGTTGAAATAGTCATGGCACAAGTTGCAACTGGCTTAATGAGATCTCTTCACCAAAGCAACTAGATAAGGAAGAAACCTTAATGTCCCTTATCAAAAAAAAAAGGAAGGAAGAAATCTTAATGTGAATGGCCTAAGTCACATAGGAGGTTATCACGTGATAACTTAATGAAGTAATTGTAGCATGTGAGTGTACCCATGCGATAACCCAGTCAAGGCAGCTAGTCACCACCTCGGTAGGAACACATTAGTGAAGTTCTTAAGCCTTTGGTGCAGAACGAGCTACATTTTACAAAATAATTCAGCTATTTGATCTCAGGAAAGAACACTATGATGTGAAACCGAAAGTGTAAACAGTGTCATATGCTAGTCATAAGTTTATAAAAATTCTTGCACGGAGCCAAAGATATTGAATACACATAAAACTGATCCTATAATGAAAACTGAACATTTACAGATCATTGCAGGTAAATAATCATTCTTAAAATAGGAGCACATTATTTTACAAAATGTGGGAGATAAATAAAACCCTTTCCAGTTTATTCTATGGAAGAGTACTGTTCTATAATACTAATAATTAATTTGTAAGTCAAACATTGTTGCTCCATTTTTGCGAACCATCTTCTGAAGATATTGGTTTGCAGGAATGAAGCATGAAGTTGCATGCTTCCACTGCTTCCCCTACTGTTAGGAACATCCATTCTTGTCCTAATGTTTCTATGAATTTGGACTTGTTCAACTTCTTCATCACCTCTGCTCCTGGATTCGCCAAAACGAGCTGCAATTCCACAAAACCACACCATATGTTAGAGGAGTTTAACTTTTATACCGTGACAATGACTTAAAAAATAACAAGTAGAATTTATTTTGTTAATGTTAGTGTGGTTAGAATCCCGTGTTGGTTGGGAAATGGACTGTTGGTTTGTTTATATGGACTTGGGTAATCCTTCCCGCACGAGCTAGTTTTTAGGATTGAGTCAGACCCAAATGTCATATTTTTACATGGTATCAGAGCTCTTGGTCCATGTTCCAAATGGGGCGGGAGTGGGGGTGTTTGAGTGGATGAGTGGTTTGCTTATATGGACTTGGGCAATCTTCCTCTCATGACCTAGCTTTGGGAGTTGAGTTAGGTCCAAATGTCATATCTTTACGGTTAACATAGTAAGAAACATATAAATAAGAAGCCAACCTTGAGATCTCTTCTATCAAGATTTTTCTTGACCTCTTCAAACATGCTAATTCCACTTGTATCAATGTTACCAACAGCTACACATCAAAGAATTTAGGCTGTCAGTGTTGCTCAAATTCAGTTTGATCAACTGCCTATGTTATTTACTGTTTTTTTTCTTTTCGAATTAATAGACACAACGTAAATGAACTAACCTCCCATATCAAGTATAACATACTGCAAAGTTGTTTCTCCTGAAGATTTTAACTTGTCTTCCTCGTCGTCAATCCACCTTGAGATCCTATTACAGGAAATTGTTAGTATTTGTAGAAAGAGATTATTGTTGTTGTATACTGACAATGCAACTTGGTAGTATAATACATATAAGTTAAATTGTTACCTCTCTCTTAAATAGCTTGAGTTAGTGAAGAAAATAGGAGCTCCAATGTCAAGTATGAGAACTCCGGGAACGTTGTTTGTATTTGGATATTGCTCCACATTTCTGTAGATCATAGAATTGGGGATATTACCAAGTACTAAAGTCCTTGGCCTTGCTACAGAAAGTAACACCCTTAGCAATGATAAGCCAACCTGCATTTGCATTAAACAAAAAGAGTTAGTACCTACTTGGTTAAGTGACGTAATACATTAGGAAGTACTACTTACAGCCATGACTAAGCCAATTTCAATGTTGCCAAAGACAACACCAATGTATGCACTCATGCAAACTAAGAAGTCGAATTTGTCGACATGCCAGAGATGAATGGCAGCATTATAGTCGATGAGTCCGAGCATGGCAGCAATAATAATGGATGACAACACGACGAGAGGAGTGAAGTGGAACAATGGCGTTAGCAATAGCAACGTTACCATCACAGCCAACGCCATGACAATGTTTGATACTGCTGTTTTGCATCCTGCGTTGAAGTTCACTGCTGATCGCGAGAATGGCCCTGCACGCACGCACATTCATTTATTTTTCACATAATCGTTTAACGCTAATAGCCTTGACTATCAACATGGAAAACAATTACCTATTCACATTTTGACAAGGAATTGTCTCATGATTCCCCCCACCCACCCAAACCTCCAAAGCACTTATAAAAAATGAAATGACCCACAAATTGTGATTCTCTTTTCCGATTAATTCCATGTTATTTTAGTGGACAAATTATTCGGTACACGTCTGTCAGCAAGTATGGTAGGTTGGGGATTTCAATCGGGTCATATAATCACATGGGGTATATGGGCCCAAGTGACACAAGAACTGATACTAGTCCAAATCAAAATAAACTTTCGGCCCATAAATAAAAGATAAAAAGAAGGATAGATAATGACCAAGTCAAAATATGATATAGGAAAATACCAGTAGTGAGGTAACAAGAGGTGCATGAGCCAACAATGTTCATCATCCCAAAAGCAATCATCTCTTTGTTACCATCTATATGGTAATTCTTGAACATTGCAAAACTTCGACCTACTGCTATTCCTTCCTGTACACACGATTTTGTATTACTATCGAATCATTTAAAAAATAACTATAAATCATAAAATCGGAATTAGTATTATATTAATAATATTATCTGACAGTTCAGTACACTAAGCTTTTTGAATTATGCGGAAAAACCATACCACAATAGTGTTATGTTTGTAGTGAAAAACAATGCATGTAGCAGATGGAAACAAATAAAGAGCAGCTTACAGCAAGGGCAATGACACCCGTGACTATGCCAGTTTTGATAGCCGTCGTCATATATTTCGATCCAAACGACAGATCCATTATTGATGGTGGATTTATCCCTTTCTTCAGCTCTCCAATCTGTAACATTATTCACACAACAATCCAATTATTCCACATAATGGATGACATACTAAGCAATTTATTTTGCGCTCGGGATCGTTTTGGGATTAACTATTGCCGGGATATATATATATATA
>NW_006239073.1:804884-896396 GCF_000226075.1 Solanum tuberosum | reverse complement strand
TATATAATTATTATCCTACTGATATTCCATCACTAAGCTATAAATGATAACCTAATACCTTCAATCAAACACAAACACAGAATAAAATAATTAATCCTACATTTATTAAAAGTATTTTTGGATCTCAACAAGCCGCAATGCTAAAGTTCTCATTTTACTCTATTTAGTAGTACTACGATTGAAACCCGTGAGTGACAAGACACAAATGAAAACACTTAATTTGTTGTCGTTTTTTTGTCTTTGAGTGCGACCAATTTTATCAAGGACAAACGACTACAGCTATCAATCAGAAGCGTCTTGTTCATGAGCTGATAACTAATGTCGTGCAAGTATCACGCCTAACCAATTAATTAACAAGTCTCTTGTTCATGTTTTATGTACTTTTTTACTAGTAAAATGTAATAACAACTGACCATGTATATAACTTAAATGGAATTAAAAATTCTTACCACAGCAACACCGTGTTTTTCAGCATGCGTTATATAAACGAGAATAGTTCCCAATATGACAGACGTCAATGGCGCCATTGCTGATACCCAGAACAGCTTTGGTCTCTTCTGGCTCTGCATGCATCAATCTTATCTCCGTTAGTATATTAATTAATGTCCATTTTTTACTACTATAAAATATAGTAGCACTAACTATATGTTTATAAAAACAAAATATAAAATTAAACTTTGACGAAATTAAGGACAATTTCGCTTTAATTTGTTAGCTTTTTTTTCGGAGTGGGAGTAGGTGTTAAGTGGAGGAGAAAATTAAAGTCATGATTGTCTATAAATTACATTTTTTCGGAAGACTTAGGAAAATTTGTTCTATTTTGCATCATGTGTTTGATATCCACATTGGAGCTTAATTAATCCATATTCGCGTCCCATTCAAGCAGGAATTTTTTATATCCGAAAGATATGAAAAGGTAATTGGGGATTGCAAGTCTAAAGTGTTTCAACTTTTAGTAGACTGCTTTTGAGTTGTGGATAGTCAAAAAGGTAATGAAAGTCAGTTTGTGTATGCTTACCAAAAATTTGGCGAGCATCAAGTAGAAAAGGAAACAAAATCCCAGCACCGCACTTTCCCATCGCCACTGCAATTATTTATTTATATGAAAATCATATGATCAGTAAGAAAGTAGAGTAACAATTACTATAAGCGAACAGCCAGAAAATAATCTGAAACTTGTACTACTATATTCACTTTAGATCAACTCAAATCCTATTAGTACACTATAAAGTTTGATACGATAAAGAATAATAAATCGAAAAAGCTACGTACGTAGTATAAAAGAAAAGAGTATATATTAGTAAAATCTAAAAATTCAAATAAATTTAAAATCTTAGCTCCGATGACATGTGACATAGAGATTGAGAGAGGTACCGCGTGAGTTTGTGAAAATACAGAACGTAAGACAGAGACAACATCAGTGGCATGAGTAAAATGTTCAAGACCAAGTATTCCTTTTAATTGCTGGAGTATCACTACTGTAGCTGCTCCTCCCATAAATCCCACAATTGTTGCATGTGATAGAAAATCCACTATAAATCCCAGTCTAGAACAAAACAAAACATTCCTTAATTATAAAGTAGACTTTACGATGATTGCATATCTATCCAGTATATTTTTACACCATGTTAAATTACACTAACCTGAAAAATCCGAGTGCTAATTCGAATAACCCGGTGAAGAAAGTGGCAGTGAAAGCAAGATGAAGATAAAGTGTTGGATTTTCAGCAGGGTTAACTTCAGCTCCCAACATAGAAGCCATGAGAAGAGATCCAACAGCAACTGTTCCCACTGCTAAATCTCTTGAACTTCCCATTAATGCGTACACTAATGGTGGAATAAAACTTGAATCTGCACAACCAAAATATATAAATAAATTAAATTTACTACGAACGAAAAATCACACTAGATATGTACGTATAATTAAAAGATGACATGACATACATAGGCCAAGTATAGGTGGCAAGTTCCCCAGCTTAGCATAGCTTATTCCTTGAGGAATAGCAAGACTAGCTATTGTTATTCCAGCAATAAGATCTGCTTTGAAGAAACCAAAATTGTATCTTGAACCCCATTCAAAAATTGGAAAAAAATATTGAACTCCAAGTATAAATTTTCTCAATGGTTTTTGGTTCTTGAATTGCTTAAGTGGATCATCTGGAAATAATGTTTCCTTCACTGTATTTTTCAATGACTTGAAAAAAGGCTGTGGTGGAGGAATTTCAACTCTGTGTATCCCTGTGTTTTCTCCATTATTATTATTCATCATTGATGGGTATCCATAATTATCTGCGTTACCCATTTATGGATAATTAAGGACTTAATTCTGCAAAGCTTTGAAAGAAGGAATTTTGGTTGGAGTGAATAAAGGATAGTATATCGGTTGCTTTATATAGAGAGGTATATATGTTAAAAGGACTGTTTCACACTTTTTTCTAGTGGGCTGCAAGGGTAACGGGGACCAATTGTATAATTCTTTCTGTATTTCTATGTCGTGGGTTAATTAACCCTATAAATTACAAATAAAAAGAAAAATAACACAAGAATTTAGCAAGATTTGACTAAATCTAATTTTTTAGACATGCATAAGCAAAAAGAACTTCCACCTGCATTATCTTCCTACCGATGTCATACTAGACTCTATTATGACCTGAGGGTGACTGAACTACATTTGTGAAATAAAAAAGAAAATTCCATTAAGAAAAAAAGTAAACAATGTTTTTAAATCGCAACTATAATAATTTCTATATACGATTATATAGATCACACTTGTCCCAAACCTATAAGAAAGAGATTTTCCTAATCATACCAAGACAATGAGTTTCCTAAATCAATACCAGAAATTTATGAGTTTCCTAAATCGGTGAAAAAATTCATAATTAACTAATTATATATTGGAATTCATAACTTGTTTGAATAGTGTGTTTATTCGAACAATAGATGTATGATATGTTGTTCTAGATTAATTTATAGGTGAAATAGGATTTGATATTGATAGTCAATTACTTTAGTTCATATCTAAATAAAATTTGTAATCAAGATAACATTAAATATATTTTCTAATTATCTTTTTCATATGGAGTAATATTTAATATTTATATTGAAATCTAATTATATTCTTATTCTAAATAAAATTCTTTCATGAAAATTATGCTTTTAACAGAAGATATCCTTTTTGTTTTAATCTTCAACCGCCACAAAGACAGCTATCAAACTTTTACTACTGATTTTTTCCATTTTGTCTCCCTCCCTAACACCAGGAAGCAAAGTGCTGGTAGCTGACGTATTTTAATTTTTTTTACCAAAAAGAAGAAAAAAGATTTACTTAATGATGTGTGCTTTAGTTTTTTGCTCCAATTCCATTTTGACACTTTGCTAGTACATCATTGGGTTTACTTTTCTTTTTTTTCTTTTTTCGTAGATATTTTTTGAGTGTCAAATGGCATATATATATATAAGACATGTTTATAATTTAGAGAGGATCTTTTTGCATTATTAATCAGATCATACATTTAATTTAGACTACTGATTGAAAAGTTTTTATTTTGATATTCCAGGACCCATTAGCATCATTTCACTCCAGCACATTGAGTGATATTTCAGAAAAAAGAAGGCAGACGACGCAGACTCCGGTCAATAATAAATCAAAAAATTAGTCAAGTAACTATTTATGACATGTTAAATTAAGGACGCCAAATCAGCAGATTAGACTGAAAATATAAATTAAAATGAAATGAATTGATAAAGGGAAACTGAACTGAATTAAAAAGGAACAATTAATGAATCATAGCTTGATACGCTAAACTCTTTAATGAATTGAGTTAATCAATAAATACGAATTAATACCTAAGTAAAAACTTAAAACAAATTAGGCCAGTTTTGTAACCTCCGTGCTCCGTGTTAGTTATAGTTATTTGCTCCTACTCATTATGCATCACGCACTATCAATTAATCAGCTTTGAACTTTATCAATTAAGCCGCTAATCCTGATATTTTGCAAGTGCTAGTTGTTACTCATCACAATTCAAACTACCACTAAAGCTATCTATGTGAAAAAAGGTAAATTAAGGTGGGTAATAATGCAAAAATATCTAGTAAACCAGTATTATAGTTGTGTAAGTGTGAGTTAATTTTAAAAATATCTAGCAAACCACTTTTATAGTTGTGTAAGTGGGAGTTAATTTCATGGATGGTCACTCAACTTTTACTTTATTGAGTCAAAGTAAAAATTAAGTGACCATCAGTAAAATTAACTTGTCAATTTTTCCATCGACTTGATCTGCACCACCACGTTGAGAAGTATAAATGATTTTTCACTCTTTAAACAATAAGTATGAAATAAATGGGGTCTATGCGAGACGACGCGGATCAAAGATATGCAGACTTCTATAAAAAAATAAAAATTGATGCGGTGTCAGAGGGTTACGCATCTGCGCGGATTTAAACTTATTTTTAATTTTTTTTATTTGAATCACAAATATTAATAGATATAAATGAAAATCATATATAGTTACGATCTATTTTGTGTATATCAATTTCTAGCATAACATTTATTATTTTCTTTAATATCAACTATATCTCTAAATCTACCCAATATTAAAGAATTGAAAAGAACAAATTAAAATGAAAAACTTATATTCTGTTCATTAAATTATCCTCTCAATAAAATTATACTCTACTCAGTAAAGGAGATTCTGATAATGAAAAGAAATGAAGAATAGAATAAGTACTTCTTATTTTATTCTTTCCAAGGTCATTCAATTAGATTCTTCAAGCTAATTATGTACAATTTGATAAGTGATCACTGGAAGAAGCTTTCTCAAGTTTAAAATATTTGAATTCTAACTTTATATTTTTTGCACTACTCAAATCAGTAGATTATAAGCGCAGCAGGGGACGAAATAGGAAAAAAAATTATGCAGGACTGGCCGGAGCTTATATGGATTTATTTGTTCCCCAAATCGCCCTGTTCCGTTTTTTATCCCTACAATAAAACCTTGAGGAGTCGATCTTCGAATATTACAAAATTTATTTTTCATCTGACGAATAATCCATATGTATTTTTTCACTTTCACATTTTCATATAATTTATTGTGCAATTTGCCTTTATAATTGATTTGAATTTCGTTTGCTTAACTCAAGACGGATCCGTGACCTATACGGCCATTAAGTTGCGTGTTTGCTTTTTGCAACTGGAATAATATTAATTAAATAACATACTATATCAAGGTGGTATTTGGATGATTAATGATTTTCTCAAAATATTTGCATCTGGTCTTGTCTATTTACAAATCACGTTTGATTTACTGATCAACAAAACAATATATACGACAAATTCATTAAGAAAAGAAGATGAGAAGACAAATTGCTCAAATTAATTAACAATAATCCAGTGAGGAAGCTGCAATCAAATTGCTCAAATTAATAGAATAACACTTAAGAGTTTTGTTGGAATATAATTAAGTAAATAAAAGTGTGTGTTTTTTTATTGTTTAAATTTTTAATTGAGACAGACGCACACACTTTAAAATAATATTGAGATCAAATTTAACCGTCACCTATTAATCATATCATATTATATATATACATATATATATATAAAAGAAAATCTTAGACCCGCCTATGTGGCGCCACCACAAATCAGAATTTTCTTTTAATTTATTATTTACAAAACTAGCATTCCCCTTTCATGAAAAGTTGTGAATTTTTTGAAAAATTGTGACTTTTATGAAAAGTTGCGACTTTATTTTTTATGAAAAGTTGTGATTATTATAAAAGATTGTGACCTTTCCGAAAGGTTGCAACTTTTTCCAAACAGTTGTAACATTTCCGATAAGGCATGATAAACATTTGTTCACACTACCCTTTGTTGTCTATAAATAGAGGGATTTCCTCTCATTTTAAAACAACGAAAATTCTGAACCTCTTCTTCTTCTCCTTCACAATTAAATATTTGTGTACTTTGCTTCTGTTGAGTGGCTCACTGACACCATTGCTTATGTTACAGATCCTGGTATGTATTTTTACAGTCATTAATTTATGCTAATATTATTAAGGATAAATGATAAGATGTAATAATTTTCATTTTCCTTTACATTATTAATGTTTGTTATTACGTAATCTTGTATGTACGATAATATAGTGTTTTAGTTTTAATGATTAATAGGTTTTAAGTATGATGCTAAATTTCCGCGCGAAACACGGATAATTTTACTAGTTATTATAAAAAAAAAATCACTGACCATAAAAAATAAAATAAATAAAAAACTCGCACATCACATACTTCAACATTACTTTTTGTTTTATTTTTATCTAATATTTGATCGTATTACAACTCGATTAATTTTAATATATACCGCATAGAACTCATTCGGGGAAGCGGCTCTAAAAGTCCTCAGAAGATGCTTATAGGGACCGTAACTTCACAAAGCATCAATCCCTAAAACAATTTTTTTATATATTAAAAAAAAGGGCTAGCTAGCGTGACTCATGCTGCATGAATAATTACAATTTAGAGTATATATAATTATATATAGATTTATTTAATCTCGTGATTCAGAAAAATAAAATACAAAAAGAAAAACGAATCAATGACTTTGACTTGGGAATTCTATGGGAAATGACAAAATCCAACATATATTCTTTTAATATCTTCTTAATATTCCTGATAAGGATTCTTCTGTTTAATTAGGCACTTGGTTTGTCATTAATAGTTGAATTCGTTAATTTGGCACTTAAATCCAACTAGACAACTTAGACATGAGGCTAGTGGAATTCAGTACAATATTTTACATTTTAATAATATGTTTTTTTATAGATAAGTTCTTAACTCTATTCAATTCTTGCTTCAAAATTCAAATTAGTCCTCAATATATAGCTAACTATTAAACAAATAATATTTGATTTATAAAAGTCAAATTGTGAAGTGTGAATGAGAGTATGAATGTGGATGAAACTTTATGAACCTATACAGTAATATACTTTAGTTTATAGGCGTACATGGATCACTTAAAATAGGTTGAGTTAGTAAATGAGGAAGAAAAACTTTTTCAAAAATTATTTGGGCTAAATTTAAATTATTTTAGTACTTAATTTATTTTTTATTATTATATCAAATTAAAATGTATTTTAAAAATATTCAATAAAATTTCTCATAAATCAATTTGAGCTAGATATCAACTAAAATTTTGATGGGCTAAACTTATATATGAAAAGAATAACAATCAACTCAAACTTAAATGAATTGGAAGGACTATGATTCCGTAGGATAATTTTGTCATTTCAACTTAAGACTTTGTTTGTTTATATTAAATGAAGGCTTGAATCTTCATTATTTAAATTTTTATTTTATATACACACCATTTACTTAAAGATTTTTGTAAATGTACTTTCCATTATAACGATAAAACAATTATCACGGTTATAACTTTTGATACACATACAATTACAATCGTCCAACCATTAAATTATTCTATCATCATTATCAACCACCATTATTATCCATTTTTAGCACCAACTTCTATCTCACAACCACAACTATCACCACAACGATTACCATCAACTACCACTAATGACCCTCTTATGTCACGTCGCCATACAATCATTAATGTCAGGCACCTCCAACAAAGGAGCGCTTCATTAGACAAACAATTTTAATTTGTCTATATACTACAAAAATAAATAATTTTAACTATTTAATGTCCGAATAAATAGATAAATATCCTAATTAATAATTCAAATATTCATTCAATTTTAGACAATTTAATGTTAAAATATAATAGTAAATGAGACGTAAATATTTCCTCCCTGCATCTTTTCCCAACCTTAAAATCTCTGTCCTGTGAATATTCTCAAAGGTCACTTTTATAAGAATAAATAAAATCGTCCAGAAATATCGGAAATTAAACTTGCTTATAAAAGTCACTAATCCTTGTTTAATTTGCATTACGCACGAGTATATTAAGCCACCATGCATATAGTTTATAGGATACTCTTTATATGTTTATTTTTCAATAAATTAAATGCCCTTTTATCAATAAAAGAAGGAAAATAAAATCCTATTTAAATGTGATCATCGACACCCCATTATCCGATTACTGCTACTTTATTGCCCTTCATATTAATTAATCATTGTTTTTTCCTTTAATTACTTAATTCCCCTTAAACTGAAGAGTGCGCTTTAATTTAATGGGAATATTAAGAATGACTGATTAAATTATTTATAAGTTATACATTAAAATAATTGAAGAGAATCGTGAATATTTTGCACTAATCAATGGCCAATTTAAATATTTAATTTCTTTTGTTCGTAGAAACGTTATCTTTCTTCTTTTCCAATATCTATACAATCTAGTAAATCATATTGTATAATACATTATGCATATTGGATTAAGCACGAGAGGACAAGTGAACATATTTACTTTAAAAATACGAATTAACAACCAACAAAATTTGATAGATAAATAGTAAAATTTATCAATAAAGTTATTTAGCAACGAATTAACACAAATATTTTTTTAAAATGTTAACTATGAAGTACATAACTAATTTTAATTTTTAATTTGTTATAGTTATATATAACTTTGGACAATGTTTTTGTTGAAGAATGACAAAAGTCTCATATTGGTGGTCAATGAGATGGGTGGACTCCTTATAAGGTTTGGGCAATCCTCCATCCTTTGAGTTAGCTTTTGGGGTGTGAGTTAGGCGCAAGACCTAATTTCACATGGTATCAGAGCCAAGTTCCATCTCACCCAATGTTGGGACCCCCCAACAATTAAAATTGCTGACGCAACAAATGCTAAGCACAAACGTGAGGTAGGATGTTAATGAGATGAGTAGAATCCTTATAAAACTTATACAATCCAGTCCTCCTCCCTTTGAGCTAACTTTTGATGAGTGAGTTAGGCCTAACACCTAATTTCACAGTTTTGTGGTGACTAATTTTCAACACAATAATCATTTTATCTTGGCCAAAGTCATCTCCGGCTTCCTAAAGTTGTCCGCATAATTCATTTGAACACCTCAACTAAGGCTAGTACCTATTAGACACTCTAATATTAACAAATCTGTACTTATTGAATACAAAATGATAATAAGCTTTTAAAATATTGTGTGTAATTCACGCACACTATCTTTAAAAAGTAACCAGTAAAACTGCAGCATGTGGCAAATGACCCCAATCTAATGAATATTCAATTTAAAAATAAAATAAAAACTCCAACCATTAATAATCCAAAAAATTAATTAGCAAAAAGGGGGAAAAAGAAAACCCCCATCCCCCCACAAACCCACCCACCCACCTTTCTTCTTCTTCCCTTCACCGGTCATCCTGATTCTAACAACAAATCCCGATTTTCCGACGATAACAAAAAGAAGAAAAAAGAAAATCTCCCCCACCCGCTCCCCCAAATCCACCCACATAATCATTTGTCTTATCTTCTTCTTCTTCATCCTCTGTTACTTGTCATTTTCTATTCCTTTGAAAAGATTAATTTTTTCTTTCTTGTAATAAACTATGGGCTATTGAAATCAAGTCTAATGCAAATAGTGAAATAAATTATGAAGCATGATAGATTAATGGAGTGATTGTTGAGATTTTTTGTGAAAAATAAATCGACGTTGATAAATTATTTCAAAATCGATAATGAAGAGAAATCAAGAGGATTCAAATGAATTATATCAGATTTTCTGATATCATTTTAAATAAATGGTTGGTAATGTTTGTTGATCGAAGTGATCGGAAATAAAGATGGACAAAAGTTGCTTTTATAATTTCGATGTCCCATTTTTTTTCTTGTTGCAAATTCTTGCAAATTCGATTAACAAATTCAATTTCATTTTATAAAGAGTAAAACATAAAAACGTTGAGAAAAAAGAAACAGAATTTAAAAAGCTTAAAATGGGGTGAAGAAGAAGACTATTGGTATAGCCTACAGGGGTGGGGTTGCTTTCTTTTTGGGTTAAAAACATTATTTTAAATTAAAAAACTTTTTAGTTATTTTAATTAATGCGTGCCAGTCATTAGGACAAAAAAAGTAAAGTTTATTCTAAAAAAAAAATAATTTAAAAATTGGGACATATTCACGCGCTACTAGACAGTGAGATACACTTATTTTGCCACATCAACATTTTGTGCTTAATAGACAGATGTTTTGAATTATTTAAGTGTTTAATAAGTACAAGCCTTAGTTAAGATATTTAAATAAATTATGGGAATAACTTTAAGGGACCGCATATGACTAAAGTCTTTTATCTTTATAACTTTAAGAGCCATTCACACAGTGAGATCATTTTCGATTTTTCACACAGTACTTCAAGTGTTTTAATGCCTATCTTGTCGTGCAGTAAAAATCATTGTAGTTTTTATATATATGAGAGTCAATCATAAGAGCATTATCAAAAAATTCATACCACAAGCTTTTATGTTACTCGGCGAGAAAACACAGTTTTATTTTTAGTTTTATAAGGACGATTAAATCATTACTAATATTTGACCATATGTAATAAATGATTTTATTTAACAAGAAATATAATTATTTTCAAATATATTCTCCGTCCGCTTTTAATTGTCATGGTTTCTTTTTTTAGAGTCAAACGATAAGAAATTTGACTTATATTTGACGATGTATTTTTGCATCATATTGATATGTAAAAAATTGCAATTTATAGTACTTTTAATATAGTTTTTGAATATCTAATTTTTTTTTTATAATATTAATGTAATCTAATTTAACTTTAAAAATTAGTCAAATTGACTTATGAAAAGCACGATGGACGAAGGGAGTAGAGTATATTATTCTTATTCGAAAAAATTAATGTCAAGTAAAATGGAACGTGGTGTAATAATTCAGTATTTGCAAATACATACCACACTTCCCCACATGCATGCTGAACTTTAGTACGTATTGGACTTATCGAAATTCTTATTTGAGAATCATTTCAGCTCAAATAATGTTATTTAATCATACGTTTCAACTTTGGAATTATTATTTTTTCTGAATTTCAACTAAGTATTATCCAAACACCTACATATATCATCATCGGCCCATGAATATTCATTGACCTAATGATTTCTTTTGCTTGAATTATTTGGTTGACTTTGATGAGACGACCCATAGCTTTCCCTCCTTATATTTGGTAGGATATATATATATTAGAAAAAACATAAATTAGTTATGATATTATTTAATTTTGCTTGATACAGGATTTTCTAACGAATACATATATTAGCTATACACCGTTATTTAAGTATTATATAGAGAGTATATATAATTGATACATAACAAACCATATTATTAGCAATACAAACTACTTCACAAAGATTATTGATACATGAATAAGCATAATTAAAGACAGAGTTATCCTAATTGATATACCAAATCAGATAATGTATAAGAACTCTATCGAACGACCATTTGAGAGTGAAAACAGTGATGAGCTCTTCAATTGTGTGAAACGACATTAATAATATTATGAATGGCTAGAGAAATAATGTTGTCGCTTCATTTGTGTGTTTAGTCATATAATTATGGTAGAAAGATCGAGACAGTATACTGTTGTGAGGAGTATTAATGGAGTTAGCAATAAGCAAAAATAATAATATACATGTAGGTAGGAGTGGATCAAATAATATTCATTTGTATATAGTGTGGATAAAAAATGGAGTGTCATGCATGGGATACAATGATGAAAGAGGGATGTCGACACATTCGATACTATTTCACAAAAGTTCTCATTAATTATATATATAAACAATATATGTACACTATGCATGTATATATACAACGACTAAATACGACTTAGATACTATACAAATTTTCAAATAAGTATCAATCTACCTAGCTAGTTCGAGTCAGGGTGAGCATAAAATGAAAATCATTACCTTTGCTTCTTAGGTAGTGGGGTCTATATATAATGATTAAGGTAATTAGTCTTATTATACGACTAATCAATGACCAGTTTTGATTAAGTTGTAGAAGACTTTTAGTATGTTATTTCTAGAATATTATTTCAGTAAATATATAGGGCTAGAGAATATTATGACAAAGAACATTATATAAAAAAAGAAAACTATCCAACAATAACAAAGGTTCGTATCACTTCCACATTTTAAAACCCAAATCCACTTTAACATCAGACAGATTGATATAATTTACATAAAATTTTGAGTACGCCACTGCCACTGATAGATATATTGAACCGTCCAATCGCACCCAACGTAACCACGTGGGGGCAGTGGCGGAGGGAGGATTTTCATCAAGGGGGTTCAAAAAAAATTATCACGTAAATAATATCCACAAATAAATTAAACGGGTCGAATCAGATATAAACGGGTCGGATTAAACAGTCGAATCAAGAAGAAAAGGGTTTTTAATATTTGACTTTATAATTAGGGATTAAACTAATAAATCCTAAATTCCCAATCAGCGTTTTATTTTTTTGGCACTAAACATCCTTTTCTGATTGCATTATTATATTTTTAAATAAATTAAAACGCCTAAAATATAAGCTGATAAAAGAAATGCCTCTGCCCGGATTCGAACACGCGACCTTGCGTGCAGTAGAGCAATTTCCTGAACCCCCAACGCCACTGAGCTATGCCTTTGGTGTATGTTCAGGGGGTTCAGTACTATATATATATACACGTATATTAAAAATTTAATCTTATATATAGTGTAATTTTTCGACGAAGGGGGTTCGGATGAACCCCCTTGGTCCTACGTAAATCCGCCCCTGCGTGGGGGTGCATTCTTTTTTTTTATATATATAAAAATGGGCAACCGGATGGGCGTAGTCGGGGGGCGCAAGGACAAAATGAATATGAAAAGTGGATATTTCAATCGTCATACTCCACTATATATTCTCTTCTCATTGTCAACATATCCTTTTCACCCACAACTTCACAGTTCGTAAATCCACTTTTTTCAAGCTCCACCCATCGCCTTGTCCATTTCCAAACATGACCAATTCAATATTGACAACAAAATTTATTTAAATTCAATATTTAAATGTATATAAAAACCTTTTTAATAATGCGGATATGAATAATTATAAATGAATTTATGTATTACTTTATGAAAAATTTAGTTATTCACTTATTACTATGTAATTTACATCCTAACCAATTAATATTATACAAGATTTAATACATATATTATTCATCTCTAAACCAACTATTATAGAACCCTTTAATAATATGAACATTGAAGGTTAGAATCTATAAAATTTAAATTTTAAATTCATACTTAATTTTATTGACAACGAGATGAAATCTACGTTACGTTATACCAATGATGGAGCAAATTTGTGGATCAGAAAAAATGGTGGTCCAATTAAGGCATGTTTTATGGCTGAAAATGCCATCAACAACCTCCACTGCTATTTGGGACGCATAAATAATTGTCCTAAACTACTTTTTAATTTACAAAATTGAGCTATGATTAATTAATACTTTTTCATTTTATCCTTACAATTTTTTTTAAAATTATTGATTATGTAATTAAATTTGTAAAGTTTTTTTTTATAAAAAATCATAAAATTATCCTTCTTATTTATAATTTTTAAGAAACCTATAAATAAGAAAATAGACAACTAATATATGAAATGGAGAAAGTAATAAATTATAAGTGTTGGAGAAATATCATCACAATTGACATATGAAGAAATGTGGGTCGGTCCTAGTCAACATGTGCTCCAAATTTGGTATATCTGGGGATGGTCTCTACTAATGCCATCATATAACAATTTGCTTGGTCAATGATGAATGATCCTGATTAGGATAGCAATAAGTCATGAATAGTCAATTTGGCCTCACTTTTAAAAAATTGCTTATTTACAAAGTTTTTTCGGAGATTAATATTTCATGTTTTATAAAAACATCTTTCTAAATATTAAAATAAAAATTTGTGTTTGATAAAAAATGTGCATGTTACTATTCAAGAATACTCCATCCGTATCATACAAGTTGATCACTTTCCTTTTTACACGCATATTAAGAATTCAAGATAATTTTACTAATTCACTCTTTATAAAACTTCTTGATAATTTTACAAATGTAAACACTTTCAAAAAGAATTAACTACAAGGTAAATATAAGAAAATATGATTAATGGGATGGAGCGTGTATTTCTTGATTTAGTAAAGTAGACAACTACTATTATATGGGACAACTATTTTAATTAAATAATCAATATGGGATAGAGCGTGTATTTACTTTTCCAAAACTTTCTAAAAATAAACAAAAAAGATTGAAAATAAATCTTTTATATTCCCAGAAACTTCAACAACCAGAGAAAAAGAAGAAGAGAAGTTACATCTCATAACCTAAATTCATCACACGTACATGCCTAGTTGAGTGATGTAGTTTAACTTAGCATGAAACTTAAAAAAGAACTTTTGAAATTTATGATTTAAAATAATCATATTTGTGTGACTATTTATCATTTTATTAGAGATAAAATGAGTATTTTAAAGTTAAATAATTACTCCATTAAATATAGAAATGTGATAGAATATTATTTTAAAAGAAAAAGTTTGGTAGTTTTCCTTTTTGACCTTGCTTTCATCTACGACCTGCCTACCGTCATTGAGGATTTGACGTCATAAAGACTCATTTCTCATTTAGAATCGTCCCTTAAAATTATTGAAAATGTGTTGTTGACAACGTTTTCCACTCTTTTGTCTCCAAGATTAAATGTCAATGAAAAATAAATACTAAACCACTTGAATTTTTTTTAAAAAAAATTAAAGATTCATGTGGTCTCAATTGTCTGTATTTTGTTTCTCATTTTTTCCACCTTCTCTCTCTCACTTTTCCATTTGTCTTTCAACGTCTTGCTTTTTTTCTGAAAAAAAAGGTATCATCCTTCATCAACTTTAAAGCAATATCTTCAAGCACTTCTTTTTTTACTTTGTGGCTATGCCACGTTTGTAAGGATATGATAAAAGGTTAAACGTCATTCTTTTTGTAGTTCTTGCCCCCTATCTTACTTTGTAAAGAATGTTATCAACTTAAACCGTTTAAAAAAATATGTTTTTATTTATTAGTTTACTTAATTATGCATCACGCTCGACCCTCACAAAAATGACTACTCATTATATCATGGATTTATTTTGGTCTTTTTTTTATAACGAGTAATGGTAAGATTTGAGTTCATGATCTTTTGTCATTCTAAATGTTGGAGATGTGAACCAAATCACAAATTTCAAAACTCTTTCTTTCTCAAATTGCATATCCAGTCAAACTATATACATAAATACACACGGAGGGAGTAAATCCCAACTCCAACTCCTCACCCACAAACTTTGGGATTTTTCCTAAAGTATAGCTGCAGTGGGTTGCTAATGACGGCTAACTGAAACCCAAGATTCTACTTGCCAAGACATGGGCCTCCATTAACCTATGACAAAGCCCAATATGAATTTTGTTTCAAGAGGACCATGTTAATATCTAGCTTAGCCCAAGTAAAATCTAGGAAAAATTACGCGGTTAAGTAAATTTATACTATTTAATTACTCATCATAGTTATAGTTTGATATACCCGCGACTAACATTAACTACTAATTACGTGGACTGACTTCAAGTTTGCATAATTAGCCAAGTTTATTTAATTCGCCACACTTGTATAATTCGCAACTAATAATTCTTCATTTGATTTGTATTTGTATACGATGATTTGTTTTTGTATATGATGATGATTTCCTTTGATTTTTCAGTTTTGTCATCATATACATTCAGTCTTTTTGTGTATAAATTTTTAAAGTTTGTATAATCGTATAGTTTTTGAATTTTGTATAATATTATTCATATAATATATGTTGTACAATATATTTTGTATAATTGTTTAAAGTTCATATGTTTATGTTTGTATAAATTCATTAATTCGAGTTTTATCATATTTATATAATTCCAGACTTTATATTACTCAATTATATAAAAACACGCGAATTATACAAACGAGATGTGAATTACACAAATTATTGCCCATTATCGCTCGCCTCTCTCTTTCCTATCCCAATCTCCCTTCGCTTCTCTCCTCCCTCTCCCAATATCGCGCGCCAGATATTCAAATACATATGTATAAATATACAATTATCTAACCGATATACGATACAATTCACCTCTCTCCCACTCTCTCCCACTCTTTGCTCTCTTCTCTCGCCTCTCCTCTCCTCTCCTCTCCCTCTCCCAATCTCGCTCGTCACTCTCCTCCCTATAACATATAGTTACGAATTTTAATTAGCAACTATAGCTATAAAATGTAACGAATTTTAATTAGCAACTATAGTTATAAAACGTAATTAAGCTGAGTGACTATATGCGAAAGTTCCTCTACGCAATTGTTGAAGTATGTCAAAAAGTCGACGAAAAGCAACAAAAGCAGCCCATTATAACGATTTGGATTTTGGCCCAACCACGAAAAGCACGGGTGGATTCACTCAAAGTTCTTTTTTGCGGCTACTATTTAAACTTTGTCCCAAAGAGCAAAATGTTTGCAGATATAACCTTTAAACAATAGTTGAGCTATCAGATTGGTCTAATGTTCACTCACATATTCATCATCAACCTTACAAATATTAATGCTTTTGTAATAACTTTTAAATTATGCTTGTAACAATATTTCCTATAAAATTATTCATTTTGCTAAGCACAAATAATATTAACTTCATAGATGAACAATATTCTTTTCAACTTGTATAGAGCACATACATACAATTAGTAACATATTTTTTTTTTACAGAGTTGTTTCTCAACTAAACTATTCAGCAGCTCTAAAAATAGTCAATATAGATAGGAAGAGATTGATAACGTCCAGATACAAGGCAACTGCAGCCCAGATGTATTCATCATAAGTGTAGCGCTTGATTAAATTGTCGGTATCATAAATTATATATGCGCAGAACAAAATGGACGCTAAACAGCCATAGATCATCAGAGAGAGCCTACCCAGAGGAAACAGTAGCTGCAATAAAAATAAACATATGGATTGCTTATCTCTTCTAAATATTTATATATGTGATCTACTAGTGATTTTGAACAAGAAAGTTGGCAAGTAGACGTACGAACCTGAATAAAGGCAAACAACATGAGAACCATAAGGGCTCCAAATAAGAATGGTCCAAGGAAATTGAAATCGTGGCCTCTCCTTGCTGCCCAAAATGTGTATACTGTCAAACTAAGCACAACTGCTGTGGTTAATATGACGGACTCCAATATTACTTTCCCTGACAATTATCAAAGTAGACATCTCTCAATTCTCAAAATTAATAAGCATGCATGCAGTAGCAGATAATATATATATGTCTGATAAAAAAATTAAATTACCACTGGTGAAGGCACAAGTCAATCCCACAGCAAAGGCCAGAGTAACTGTAAACAACCCAAGAAGCAAGAAATTGACCGGATGTTTCTGGTGATAGTAATACAAGGGCCACAATGCTGCACACATCCCATATATATATCAGTTTACGACTAATTAAGATTAATATATATATATATTCAGATAAGAAAAGACTTACTGATGAAGGGAGAGATGATAAGAAGAATATAGAGAGCTAATCCTGCCCCAGTTGACACAAAAAAATGTGCAATTGGGTGAACCGTAACGACCACAGCGGCAACACCAATAGTGATAAGCAATTGAAAAGACAAAATTGAATAAACTTTCCGAATAAAACCCCAACGGAGTTGTGGATTCTCCAACATCGCCGGATACAACGGCCTTTCTCCGGCTTCCACGTCATCTTTCCGGTAAGGCGTATTCCACGTCTGCTGCCACATCTCACTAATAATAATAATTTCACTAAGATTAATTTTTGAGATGTTATTTGATTTCTATGGCATTTATTTATTTATATAAAAACTGAGTCGGTTATATATACATGTTAAAAAAATTAGAAACTTCGTGAGTAATCGAGGAAATGAGATGACACGTGGAAGGCAAAGGAATATTTAATTATGGAATTAGCTATAGTAATATTCTTCTGGACTTGTCTGGATGAATTGTTAAAGTTTGTACTCATCCCTTTAATTTTGTTTCAAGGGAAAGACAGCTGAGTTTTGCTGTTTTTGCCTTTCCTTTCTTCTAAGGTTTAACAACAATATAATTAATAATGGAATTATTCTCTACGTTAATTACGATTTATCATAATTTAGATACTCAACTAAATAGACTAGTAAAATTCCTCTATCAACTACTTAATCGATTCAACTAATATAATTTGATGGTATAACAGCATTGCTTGGCTTATCTATTAAGCTAATGGTATTCACTTACTTTACTCATTTACCAAGTATCATAGAAGCAATCCGATCCTATGATATACAAGTTATTCAATAATAATACATTTAACATAATTTTATAGATAAAGATCAAGAAAATTATGATAAAATATAAGAATTTTTGATAAATTCTCATCTTAAAGTTAAAAGTCATTCATACTCAAATTAAACTCATAACAAATTCACCAATGAGAGTGCGTTTATGGGACGTTTGTTTCGGGGGGAAATAATGGAAACGTACGGTCTAGATTTACATTTTATTTGACAGTGACCAAATCTTTGATAGTATGTTTGGGATGATTTCAATTAATCAATTCTCCTCAATAATCATCCTCGTAATTTACTTTAAAGCTGACTTAATATTATTTGAGTTTTTATGCAACACCTCTGGAGCTAGCTAGTCTACAAGGCATATTCTTTTCAAAAGTTATTTATAAAGCAAGAATCCCATTAACATGCTAGTAACTTCTACTCATAACTCGACTCTAGTTTTTTTTTGGTCGTTTGCTTCATTTTAATTATATTTAATTTTTTAGTCAAGTCTAAATTATTGACATATTTTTAAAGTTTTGTGAATATTTAATGATAATATCAATATTTTAAACCTATCTTATTTTATTAGATCCACGGAGGTAAGTTTTTTATTGAAGAATTTATTTATTTTAAGATTAATTTTGAAATATTACAAAGTCATCATATATTTCTTAAACTCTATGACAAATTAAATTATATATCACAAGTGGCGTAGCCACATGGTTCGTCGGGAAAAAATATCATATATACCAGTAAAATGATTAAATAACATGTTTTGGACACCTTTAACATAACAAATTGTAATAGTCCAGTGGTTTCACCTCCTTGGAATGAAGAAGTGCTCGTGTGTTTGAATCTCACTAGTTCTAATTTTTTAAAAGAGTTTTTGTTTTGCTATTTCTAAACACCCTTTATAAATTCCTACCTCCACCACTGTATATCACATTAATTAGAACAGAAAAAGCATCACATATGTCCTAATAAATCTGGTACCTTCTCTTCACCATGATGACTATATTTCTACCTCATTTATATTTTCTATATAAATGAAGTTGAGAATTTGTAGTTTGCTTTTGCATCTGTCTTTTAATTTAAAGGACTCTTTAATCTGTGTTCAAGTGTAGTGGCCAAAATCAGCTCGGGCCTGGCCCGCAATTCTTCAGCAATAGGTCCATGCCAAAAAACCCAAATAATGACACTAGTGAAAATTATGCTGAGTGACATTTTTTACTTTTTTTTATCGTAATTTATGAATTTTTTAGAGCACAATCTAAAGATAATTAAAAATCTTATGAAAAAAATATGAGATCATAGTCCAAAATTTGCAAGTCATACAAATATTAGGCGACAATGTGATATTCTGTTTGTAAGGTTGAACATTATATAAAGGAAAACAATCATTGAATTCGAATCTAATGTTATCCTAAAAGATAGTTTTTCATGAATTATAATTGTACAACTTTTAAAAAAATAGACAAAATCTAAAAAATGACCTAACAAAGAACATTAGCGTACTGTATGAGCCTTCTAATTTTGATTTTATATAAGGTTTATGATTTGTGGGCTAGGTGGGAGCCCATTTGAAGAAAATGTAAACAAAGAGGCAACTAAGGAGCAAACGAAAAAAAAAAACCATGTTGGGAGCGCTACCTCTGAATAGAGCGCGATTCAAATTTAGATGATTCTTCACATATATTTTTAAAAGTTATAAGTCTGGCCTAAAACTATATATAAAGATAATCGCTACTTATATTGCTTGTTTGTTAAAATAAACCGAAGTTCTCAACATGTGTCCGACGTTCATGAGTTGTCAAGCTACAAACGTAAGATATATATTTTTATAATATTGTTCAATTCAATTCAAAAGTCTAACTAGTAAGATTTGAAGAAAATTATAATTTTATTATGAAAGCATATGGAAGTAAGTTGTGCATAGAGGAAAATACGGAGGGCCCTCAATATATACATGTTAGACCATAAAACAAAGTTTGTTTTTACTTACTTATATGAGTTAAAGACCAAAATGATTATTTTAAAAAAGAAGTATACTTCCATCATATTTATACATGTAGTATCAAATAGGATCACAGCTCATACATCAAGTGAAACTACTTAGCCTAACAAAAAATAGTTCGATCCAATTACAAATTTACTTTACATGATAAGTGGTCCTTAACTGATAAAAGGTAGACAAAAATGGAAATAACATTACATATATGTAAATGCAATTATTAAATAAGTAACAGATTTAACAACCTTTTTAGAAAGGTGATTTTCTGAAAGTGATTGTTAAGTTGTCATTAAATTTTTATTTAATGCACCAAATCCCAGACGTGGAGAATTATAAAACAATATTCGTGCCCATCTACTCATTTGCTCATGGTGGTCCATTAATTTGAATTTTGATTGACAAATATTCATCTTCATGACATGCAAAAATAAGCGGAGTCGGAATTATTAAATTTTAAATTCTAAAATATTATTTATACATGTAATTTTTCTATAAATATTTAAATTTGAGTTTAAATTATTGAATTTGATCAAATTCGTAACCGTAATATACTAACTCTCTCCGCAGCAAACCAAAAGCTTCAAGGCCTCCAATGTAAAGTATAAGAAAATTGATTGATCCGCACCATTCAATTTGGTCGGTGATAAATTAAGATAAATATCGGAAAATTAATGTAAATTGTGACCATAATTATATTTATAGCAATCCATATTAACTACCCAAGTTGTCATCACATATTCGAAAAAAAAAAAGGTTTGGTACAAATTGACATCAATACTACCACCAACGAAAATTGTGATAGACTATTAACTACTCTTTCATGCTTAATCAGAATTGAAGGGTATATCATGTCCTTTTTCTTTTTTAAAATTATTATTTTTACTATAGAAAGATGTGACACGTGAATTGTGACAAAGGACTACTAAAGTGCTATTTGAAATTTTTAGAAAATTGATTTTTATCAAATTTGTTTTTATATGGAGAATTGACTGACAATATTCATGAGGATTTATTGATGATACTATTTACACTTCAGAATTAATTCAGAGCTACAGAAGTGAACAGTATTAGTATTGCTTAACAGAGCAGCTGTCAACAGGGCCCTTAGCCTCTGAATGCATCACAACATCAACAACAAATTAGTATAATCACGCGAGTGAAATTTAAAAATACTAATTAAATATATATATAGATTTTATTTTTATATTCGATTAAATAGAACCTTTACGCTCAAAAAAAGCATTGTGTTGGGAAATTTTTTTTATTGACAATATAAATAGTAAAGGGAAATTTGAATTTATATGCTTTAGTTTTTTAACATAGGGCAACAATATCTCAAAATTATGACAAAAGATATTTGCATACCATGATGGTTTAAACATATATTTATCGTTTTTCTCAAAAAAAAAAAAACTGATGTTAGTAAAAAAAAAATTGCAAGCACCCTTAACTTCTAATCTAAAAATTGCGAGTTCAAGTCATCAAAGAAGCAAAAGGGGGTGAAAGCTGGTTAAAAAAAAAAAAAAAAATGGAGCGGGACTGCGGGAGGAATTAAAGTTGATGATAATGACTGTTGGGTGTGTGGCTTCATGGGACTGAAGGCTTTCTGACCCCTACTACTTTACGGGTCACAAATTGAAATTGCCCCCCGTCAAAACTTTTCGCATAACTTTTTTCTTTCCGATTATCTGAGGAGCTTTGCCTGAACTTGACAGCATGCCGCCGGAAGAAACAGTTTCCAAGTCACCTCTCGATAAACCTCTCAATCAACTCACTGACGATGACATTTCTCAGCTCACACGCGAAGACTGCCGTCGTTACCTCAAACAAAAAGGTACTCCTCTCACCTCTGCCTCTGTATTCTCTACATACAAACAATTTAGGTTGCGAAATCGAATAAAATTTTCTTAAAAATATGTTTAAGCATAGTGATATGTGGAAATTTTGTCGTTACTGTGTTCCGTACAGGAATGAGAAAGCCGTCATGGAATAAATCACAGGCGATTCAGCAAGTTATATCGTTGAAGGCTCTCCTCGAGCCGGATACTGACGCCGGAACTCGGAAGAAACTTCACATTCCTCGTGCAGATACTCATGTACGGCGAGTGCGTTTCAATTATCTAGTGCATTTCCTCTTTATATCTCCAAGCATTATTTTGAGCTCCTTTTGTTATACTGCACTGATAATTAGTAGTAGTATTACTATATGATGGTTGCCTGTGAAGTAACAGTGCATGTTTATATGATAAAATTAAATAATTCTAAAAACTAATGTAGGTCCAGAGCGGGAAAAATACCTATGGCGAACCTTCTGAACCAGTGCCTGATAGAAGAAATCAGCAGGACAGACCTGATCTTTCCAGTCATATTACTGCCCTTCCGGTCGCTGTTGTGGATAATTCAGCTCCTTCTAGGTGAGTTATAGTCATCTTGAATGCTTTTTGCAATGAATAAACCTTCTAAATGTGTATATAACTCGAAAGTTAATAAGGGAATGAAGTTTGGAATGGACCTGGAAAATTCTAATAGTCAACCTTAACAAGTTTAGGATTGATATATTTGATTGCTTGATTGACAATAAGCTCAGCACTGTGTTCAATGGATGACTGATGACTACTTACTTTTTGCTATTAAAGAAAAGGCACCTGACTTTCGAAATTGTTCCTCTTGAATACTCGACTTTCATGTTTCTATTAAATAGCGGCTAGCTTGTGCCTATCAAAGTCAGAGTTCCTCTCCAACTTGTAGTTTTGTTAATACGATCCTCTGGTGATCTCTTGTTATAGTAATAGTTTCATTCTGTATATTATTTTTTGTGATTGCAAATTTATCATTTTAGAACTTAGGTAAGATCCTTTCTCTATTATTGACAAATCTTCCGATCCAAATATATTCATCTTAACCTTTTATTTATCCACATGCCTTTGTAACTCATAGTTCATTAGAAGATACTCTATTGAAAAAATGGCATCACAATTATAGGGGCGCAGGCCTCCATTTGACTAGCATTTCCCCCAAAGGAAACTGCATCCTATCTAGCTTCAAAAACTGATAGCTTTTCCATTGGTGATTCCAGAACAATAGGTTCAGCAGATAAACCAGTAGGACAAATGACAATCTTCTATAGAGGCAAGGTGAATGTCTATGATGATGTGCCTGCCGACAAGGTATTTAAGCTTGCTGAAAATTGGGAACTTCACCAGATCAGTATACTTCCACTTTTTTCCTGATATGGCCAACTTGCATCTTTTCAGGCACAAAAAATCATGTGTCTTGCTTCAAGCCCTCTTTGTGTGCCTTCAGAAACTCCATCGAATGCCACTGTAGCAGCTCGACATTCAGCATGCTGCTTACAAGCTGCAAATAGTAAACTACGCCTAGATACTAATATTGTACCGACTATTCAAACAGGTCATTAGTTGCATTACTTCTATCTTCTTGTACTTTACTTGATTACAATGGCAAGTTGAGAATGTGAATTAAGCAGTCTTTGTTTCTCTGGATTTTTTTTGAACCAAGCTATTAGGTTACTGCAAAAATAAATCAACCATAAGAAGTTAATGTGAAAAGATACAACTACTTTATGATCCGTAATGTCTAAATTATGAGTCTGTGAGGTGGCGAGTCTTTGTCCTGGGAGCGTCCAGGAAGATGTTTATTGTATCCCCTATTCCTTAACATTTTAGTTTGAATCCCTTACAGTGAAAATGAGTGAGGTTTCTCGAGTTCCTATAGAAGAAAGCAACCGCTTATACAATGATAATCCTGGTATGTTCTTAGTTATGTCTTTGTTCTTCTCTTTTCCCCACAAATTACTCCTTGGACATTACTAAATTTGCGTCTATTTTATGTCCACAGAAGCAGTGGAGAGCCCCGCAAGCAGGAAAGCATCAGTACAAAGATATCTTGAGAAGCGAAAAGAAAGGTATTACAATAACTGAGCTGTTCGATGCGAAAAAGTGAACAATATAAGAAGATCTCCGCACTGCTTTCTGTCTCTTTCTATCTCTCACATCTCTGTTAGGTGAAGGTTCAAGTGGAAGAGAAAGGTAGAAACAACTTCATCAGCTAGCTTGGATATCTATTTAAGTGATCGAATTGGGACTCGTACGCCAAGTGACTATGCAAGTGGGGCTGATCTTTGCTTCACACCCCACATTACACCTACAGGAAGTGGTCCTATACAAGACAATATTCAGATGAATCCCACTTTTTCTAGTGATCTCAATGACAGAGGTGATGTTGTTTACAACCTCCCTATTTTAGTTGTCATAATACTTTCAAACGTTCTACATAACTTTTTTTTCCTTTTGCTTCTTTAATGAGTCTGTGCATGATGTAGGGAACTGTTATTGACTAAAAACTTTTCAACATCTAGGAAATAAGAGAATATTGCTTCTCAAAAATTAAATACTCATTGTTTTCAATAAGTAACCAGATTAATCACAAACTTTGTGTTTTAACCTTTGAGTCTGTTCTTTCTAAGCTCCTAAATGATTCTTGCTGCAATTGTATTTTAAGATAGCATCAGATTCCTGCATCACTGGAACCAATTATCCTCCCCCGGGACACATTCATAAGGTGCCATGGTTCATAAATTGAGTGATTTATTATAAGTGATTACATGGTGAATACAGGAGTGAATCCATTGCGTTTATTTCCCCTTGTTTGTTTATCCTATAACATATCTCATTTGTTTTTCGCTAGTTGCCATTGCATCACCAAGTATTGTACATTAAGTATACTAGTCATTTTTGCTTGATGTCTCCTCTATATAAATCTATTGAGCCTCTGATTGAAGTTTCTCATTCTTTTTTCTCTTTCTTATAACTAAACCAATGTCAATCTCCCCCAGGCTAAGGCAATGTGTACTAGTTCTGAAAACTGGTCTCTGGAGATGTATGAAACATTCAATGGGTCAAGTGTTTGATATGTGTTATTGTTTTTTGTCAGATGTTAGAGAGTGAATGTCGGAAACTGAATGGTTGGGGATGCACACCAGATTTCTGTTTTTGTCTTGAAATGTTCAGAGGCCACATCATGTTCTAGTGTATGGATAGTTGAATGAAGTGTGATGATGGTAGCACTTGGGACAATATCTGTGAAACTGCCTTCTCTATCTAGGTTTGTCTGTAATGTAAATGAAGAGAGAATTTAGTGAGAAAGAGTTGTCAGGTCATGAAACGTTTTTTGCTTTTCTTATAACAGCTAGTCGTCCTCTTCAATATTGATTTTAGGCTGTAGCATTTCCTTGTTGATGGATCCATTCTCAATGATCTTTGACAAACCAGCGGAACTGCATGACATAGAATGTGAACGGGTCATGCTCTCTAATGATCCTTGACGTTTAAAATAAGGCTTTCCTGCTCCGTTATTTGATCGAATTAACGTGATTGTAGGCTTAATTTCTTCTCTGCACATGCGAAGTAAGTATTGGGAAAGAATTGTCTTCGCGTCTACTTATGTTTCTTTCCCTTTGTATAATACCTACCTTTCTCGTGTAAAGTTTAAAGTTCAAGATCATCATAGCACATGTATGATTATCTAATTTCACTTTTTTCTTTGAATTTCTTTTTCCCGTTCCTGGTGGTATGAATCATCAATGGGTACTATACGAAGGTTTATACACTGCTTTCCTCTTAAAAAAATTCGACTATGGTGTTTTATAACTCGATTCTTCACAGAACCATTGAGTAATCTTATACTAAATTTAATCTACGAAACTTATACTACTAATCCATATGATATGTCCTAGCAAGTTAAAAACATGTTAGGGTGGTGACGGCAGCAGTATACCTAGTATAATCTCACAAGTGGAGAATGGAAAGAGTGATGTAAATGTAATCATACCCATATCTTGTGAACTGAATTTACTATAAAGCTAAAAATATGTTATAAATACTACAACAACTATACCGTGTAAGTGAAATTTGAGAATGGTGGATAGTGCGCACGCACAATTCCTACCTTGAGCAGTATTTTAGTACTCTCTCCATGACTCCATCAATCTTTACTTGTCAATATACTAAAATATTTATCCAACAATATTTGTCCTGTTTGAAAAATCAAAAGATAATTTACTTTGTGTCTATTTTACTCTTGATACTAAATACAATTCAATATCTAATATATTTCTCCAAGCATTAAATTTAGGGAATTTTACACAAACTTCATAGTGTTAAGAGCTAATTATATCTTATCTCTACTCTATACAAAAATCTTTTAAATTTGATGGAATTCGGATACATCCCAAAATATTTCCGATACATCGTGTCCTGATTTTGAATACATCGTTCAACGTCCCGATACATAACATCTCAATATCGAATACATCACCCAACGTCACGATACACTGCATACGTCCCGATACATCATGTAAAGTGATGTATCCGAGAATAGAAGAGAGTAGAGATTTTTGTAATTTTTTCGAATGGTAGGGAATTTTAGAGAATATGGTAAAATAAGTTGTGTATTTAGATAAATTTTGCTTAAATGGGATAAAATATATTCAAAGGGTAATATTGTAACACTATCCCTATTATTTATTGTTTCTTAAGGTGTGTGCCAAGTAAATACTGAAGTATAATTTAACCATAGCTAATTAATGTAAATATTTATATAAAAATCAGTCGGAGTATTTTTATTTTGAAAAAAATAAGTTGTGTATTTAGATAAATTTTGCTTAAATGGAATAAAATATATTCAAAGGGTAGTATTGTAACACTATCCCTATTATTTATTGTTTCTTAAGGTGTGTGCCAAGTAAATACTGAAGTATAATTTAACCATAGCTAATTAATGTAAATATTTATATAAAAATCAGTCGGAGTATTTTTATTTTGAAAACTTACCTAAATACCCAAATTATTTTACTGTAGTCTCTAAAATTCCCTACCATTGAAAATATTACAAAAATTCTCACTATCTCCTATTCTTGGATACATCACTTTACGTGATGTATTAGTCGGATACATTATTTTACGTGATGTATCGGGACCTACGTGATGTATCGGGATTTTGAGTGATGTATCCGAAACTGAGATGCAATGTAGCGAGAAGTTGAGAGATGTATCGGAATCCGAAACGCGATGTATCAGAGCATTTTGGGATGTATTTTATGGAACTTTTGTAATTTGGAAAAGACTTGAAATAGATTGTAATTAACTTTTAACACTATGAGATTTGTGTAGAATTTCAAAAGATCCATAAAAGGGTATATTGGGCCAAGTAGTTTACTACCCGGCCCTCTCCAGCTGAGTTTTTGCAACTCAGTCAGGAAATTGAATTTTCTCAATCCCATAATCGCACAAACGATGCAAGATTGGTACCTTCATTTATGGTAATCTATGCACGGATTTAATAATTTCGTTATATTTCATCAAATTTAATGCTAATTAAACTGCTTGTTACCAAATTGAGTTAAATCTTGTTTGTTCATCTGTGTATTTTCACCAAGGTTTTCTGTCTCTCTTTGTTATGAGTATGTGAGTAATTAATCGACAATAATTCTGGAGAAAACGAAAATAATACTTGGTATTTTTGGTGTGAAGGAAAATATTAACCATGAAATTCTTTTTTCCTTCAGAAACTATTTCCAAGGAAGAACTGTTATGTTTTGTTCTGTGTTTCCCTTTTTCTTTTCGTTTTGCTTTGCATATAGCAAGTTGAATTTAGATTATATATACTGACTATGTATAAGTTGTTGAATCTCGTTAGCCGCAAGATTATTATTTTTTTGAATTCCTGGCTCCACCATTGGTAATGGACTCAAAAATGAACAGTTGGATCAAAATATTGTGTCATTAAGGCTTGGTTTTTATGGCAGAGTTTTCAATGGAAGGAGAAAAGGTAGCACTTCTCTTAGTAACATTTCTTTGCTCGAGTTGTGCATATGAGGTCTCAGTATCTTGTATGATGGCCTATGATGAGGGTGGTGCTTCAGCAGTTTTCAACTCGCCTGAATGTCAGCTGTGGGATTTTTTTACTGCTATTAAAAATGGAACAGATAATTGCCTTATAGCTACGCATCAAGGGCGTAGGAAATACCAAGAAGATCGTATGACATGCTATCCTCGTGTTACTGTTCCTGTTTTAGGTAGTTTCAAACTCTAACCTCTTGCCTTATTCACATATCTAATTGTTATGAAAGAGATGCTGCTATTGTCTTTCGTATTTCTTATACTTAACTTGGACTTTTTAGCAATGTATCTTTCTCAAACTCTGTTAAGAGTAGAAAAGTCTTCAGACGAAGTCCAAATGTTGTAGACAATATGATGGTCAGTCGTGTAGTTGTAAACGATACTGAAGACATCAAAACAAATTATATAGTTTAGTGAAGTTCCCCCGAGGTAGGAGTAAGGTCTGCGTAAACACTACCCTCTCCAGACACCACTTGTAGGATTACACTGGGTTTGTTGTTGTTGTGAAGTTCTTGGTTTGTGATGCTCATCTTTTTCTGCATGATCACTAGGTGAAGATGGTGTGGAGGAAGCTAGTGTGGGTATAGCGGCAGTGTTTGATGGACATGGAGGCAAGGAAGCAAGTGAGATGGCTTCTCAGAAATTCTTTGATTACTTTCTATTGCACGTTGTTTTCAACACATACAAGAATCTCTTTTCACACTGTTAAGAGCATGAAGAAGCAGGTCAAGATAGCTTAAAATTCAAAGGTCTGTAACTTGTCCTATGGAAATTTAGAATATTTTTCGATTGGTTAGTATCTCTAGTTATTTTCTTCATCAGTATCTTGTCAAACCCCCGATCTGACCGTTGTCATATAAATGATATGAAACACCTCTAACTTGTTTTAACTTCCTAAATGGAGATCCTCATTCCATTGCAACTTTGGGAATCCTTTAAGCACCTCCGATGGTTTTCCACTTTTCCTTATGAGTCTACCACTTAGATATATAGGAATTATTTTTAACCTTATACAGTCACATCATACATGTGTTTTATGGTTGTATTTTGCATCTTCTTCATTTCTCAGCCTCAAATCATTCATTGCATTTACGTACTAGTTAATAACCATACATTAATGAAAAGAATTTATACACTTTGTATGCATTTCAAACTATTAGAGAAAGCCATTTATACCTATTAATCTACTCTTGACAGCGCAAGTATTGATATCTTGACGTTTACACAGTTCTAATGGGGCATTATATGTAGTTGATGATGAGTCGACACTTGGAATTCTAGAGAAAGCCCTCTTGAGAACAATCCAAGACATAGATTCAGAGTTTACACAGGCACATACAGTTCTCCTTGTGTTTGTTGCTTTCCTAACCTTCCCTTCCGATTTTCAAATCAATTTCTATATGCAGGAAGCTTTGAAGAATGACTACATTTCTGGATCAACTGCAATAGTTGTTCTTTGGATGAATGGGCAGATATTAGTTGGTAACCTGGGTGATTCAAAAGCACTCATATGCTCAAGGAAAACTCATTTTGATCAGGAAAATGAAGGTTTAAAGGCTTCTGACTATTGTTCGTTAAAACTCTGTTGATTATCACATTGTTGCTCACAGCTATAATGCCTGTTATTTGTCACCACGTGTCCATTTTTCTTACGGTTCTTTTACTCTCTCTGTTCTGCTTGAATATCTCAGGTGATTTGATCACAAGACTTCAAGCTGAGGAACTAACGAAGGATCACCATCCTGATAGGGATGATGAAAAGGCTAGAATTAAAGCAGCTGGTGGGGTTGTCCTCGTTGTTGGCGTGCCTCGTGTCAATGGTATATTGGCTGTCTCACGGTCTATTGGTGATATTCGTTTGAAAAGGTGCATCTTCAACTCTTTGACATGCTCAACAGTCTTTGAATTCTATAAACACAAGGTAGCAAGCAGAGGGCATTTGTTCTTAATCTATTTTCTTTTGGTATTTCTAGATATGGAGTTATTGCTGAACCAGAGGTCACGGGTTGGAGACGTTTGTCAACTGAAGACTGGTATGTGGTGATAGGATCCGATGGCATATTTGAAAGAATGAGTCCCCAGGATGTCTGTGATATTTTACACGAAGGACATGATAAGGAGAACAAGACATCTATCGACTCGTCCTCCTGTCCATACTCTTTAGCAGACTGCATTGTCCACAATGCATTTAGTAAAGGTAGTGGTGATAACTTGTCTGTTATTTTGATTCCATTGAGACAAGAATCCCCTTCACTGGAACACAAACAACAGATATAAAATGTTCTTCATTTTTAAGCCTTCAAGTATCAAAAAGTTCCATTGCCGGGAATCGAACCCGGGTCTCCTGGGTGAAAGCCAGATATCCTAACCGCTGGACGACAATGGAGCTGATTGTTGAACTTGTGCTTAAGGACTGATAACTATCAAATGAGAACAGAGTAACTTCATAGTGATTGGACATATATTCCCAAATGAAAAATTAATCTACTGTATTTTTACATGATTAAAATTATTTACTTGTGTATATACTATGACTTTTTCATATTTTGAACCCCTCGGTAAAAAATCCTGACTCTAATCCTGTCTACAACGACTTTTTTGTATTTTGAACCCTTCGGTGAAAATTCCTGACTCACACCGTCTATAATTAGTTCATGCTCTCACATCCACTCCTTCCTCTTTTGAGATTCAACGGTTCAAAAGTAGCATATATACCTCGACACATTATATTATATATATATACTATATTCTTCAATTATAAACTATGAAACTAAAAGTTAGTAAGACTGAGAAACAGCAAAATCACTGTCTAAAAGACTAAGTAATCTTTGACTCCAATTATATTTATTCACTTTTCCATGTGTAGTCGTCATGACTTCTTTCTGTTTTTTTTTTTCTCTTCAATCTTGAACCACCTTTTTATAACTTATTTATTCCTCTTGACTTTGCAGAAAAAAAGTTCAAACATTTGGTCACGAATCTATATCTTATGTAAAATTGTTGATTCGAATTACTATATTCATTCAAAAGTTAAAATTAAGAGTATTAAAATTAGATAATCTCGCAATTCAAACATAAAAATAAAGAACACAATCATTATTTCAATTCAACTAGCTTGAGAAATAATTGCCTATCCCAAGAGTAGAAAGAACAATGAAATAGTGATTTGAGTACGCATGCAAATGAAATTGCTTGGACTCCAATTTTCTGCAAAAGCTCATTTGAGTACGTACTACTCAACAATTAACTAATCACTATACTTTTCGGACACTCCAACTCCTTGGAGAAAAAAATGTAGAGGTCCAAGATTAGTAGCTAATGGAGTATTGTCGCGCCTTATATAGGGGAACCACGGGGCAAGCAAATTCCTCCTCTCATACTTTGCTTTTGAGCTGACGGTCTATCAAAAATGATTTTTGTACTTCACAAAGGTCTGCCTACGTTCTATTCTCCCCAGACTTAACTTGTGAAATTATAATAATGAATATATTGTTGTTGATACAATTATAGAAAGTAGCATCTTACGTTGACAAAGACAAGACACTTGCATAGTTGCATTTCACATCATAAGGCGCTGTTCCAAGGCCTGTGTATAGAGGAAAGATATTTAATTTCTTTTTTTCGATAGGTCAACAGTAAATATACACTATGGGTGCATAAATTAACTTAGACTCCATTTTTTCTTTCACTAGATTGATGCTTAGTTGTTAGACTATTATTGTAGTGTATACCCGTTATGTACACAAAATTCATCATAGAATAATTAGTCTATCTTTTTTCTTCTTTATAATTTGTATCATGATTCAATCAAAAAAATTCGAGCTCTTCTAATTTGTAACTTCACCGAAATTGAAATAGTTCCTATACTACTACATAAGTATGAAATCGAATTGCATTGAAATATTTCTTATTTCTTCTAGATGAAGAGCACACATATAAATTATTATTTTTTAGTAGTATGGGAAACTTCAATCAAAATTGGGTGATTCTTCATTAATCTATTGGTTACCATCTTCTCAAAATCAAACAAAGGAATCAAAACTAATTAACATCAAAATCACTAATTAATAACTTTTCACGTTATTCCCCTTAATTTCTTCTCTTTCTTTTTTCCTTTACAGATCAGACTCCAATAATTTACATATGTTTGTGTATTGAAGCAGTTGTATAAGAGAAACCATGGATGTATCTTAATAAATATCTATTTATATAAGTAACTGACAAAGAATAAATATGTGCAAAAATGGAAACACTGATTTCTCACCTTCCATCTCCTTATAAGGAAATGAAAAAGGGACTTTCTAAGAGTCACTTGTCGTATCAAACATAAATATTATTGTCACAACCCAATATATGGCATTGTATATATAAGATTAAAATTATTATTTATTTATATAGTATATGTTGAATCCTTTTAGTTTATTCATATGTTTACTTCTTTTATGAAAAATTATGATTCCATCACTAATTGCAGCGTGGACCACTTCCAATATCCTAAAGTACTTAGACTTGTATAAATACATCTCCTTGGTTCTTCCCATCCACGTCAATTCTGAACCCTGGCCTATTTATACAACTCGGGCAGGGCAATTAAACTTATAGATAAATTCTCTTGTCAGAATTTCTAGCTCTACCACTACTTACACCGTGCAGCACTAGCAGTTGAAGCTGCCAGCATGATCTAAACTTCCCTTTTTAGTTCAAATATGATATGAGGAAAGATCAGATCATGTGGCAGCCTCACCTGTTGATGCCATCACGAATTATTCATCATATATTCTTTGTTTTCAAGAAACCTTCCTTCCATTTTGTTTGATCTTGTCCTTTTCATTATCTAATCCAAAATATCAAAGAAGAATTCAGACATGTTTATCAATTGGTCCACACATCATCAGAACTTGATATTGATGAAGCTACTTGAAACTTGTAAGTAGGATTTTTATACCAAAGTTATGATTATAGAAAAGAAACGTAAGTTCTCGATTATGCTGATTCTTTCTTTGCACAACTACAAAGATTAGAAACTAAAGCTCTCAAAAACCAATACAGATAAAGATCACCCCACATCACATTCTTAATTCCTTGGTAACAATACAGATGCTCTTCCAGTACTTCTTCCCTAAGTAGAGTAAAAATTCTAAATGCCTAGACACATTCTCAAATATAAAGTTTGTAAACAGATGTATCAGCTTAATACACACAAACTTTGGCAGCCACTGCATTGAAAACTGATAGTGTCATGATAAACAGTGTCATACAGGCATCAACAAGCCACATACCAACTAAGACCAACAAAATGAAAACATCAAACTAATATGTTCATAAGTTCATTACATCAGATAAGTTATTCTAATCAAACACAACCAACAGTGCTGTCATTAGTCAACCCAGATAAAGAGGAAAAAAACATAAGCACAGGCGATGTTATTAGTCAAGATACATCTAAGATAACACAGGAGAATTTCACTCTTTGGTGGTTTTGTTTATGAGGGACTTGTGAATGTGAGGGATGACACCACCACCAGCAATGGTACCTTTGATAAGGGTGTCAAGTTCCTCATCTCCACGAATGGCCAGTTGCAAGTGCCTGGGAGTGATTCTCTTCACTTTAAGATCCTTGCTTGCATTACCAGCTAATTCAAGAACCTCTGCAGTCAGGTACTCCAGAATTGCAGCAGAGTAAACAGCTGCTGTTGCTCCAACCCTGCCATGGGCAGAGGTTCTGGTCTTGAGCTGACGGTGAATTCTTCCCACTGGAAACTAAAATCCCCCAAATATGTCAAAACAATTATATCAAAATAGTAGGAGGGTTCTGGAGTAAAGAAAAAACCATAAATCATTCTAGAGACAGTTTAAATGTTATGCACTTTTTACAGCTAATAGATCAAAAAATGATGCCACCCCTAAAAATATGTGATGAATCCAAAAAATTCAAGGTCCCAAAAGAGTAAGATGCATCCTAGTTTGTTTTTTATGTGTGCATTTTCAAAGTGTCTGCAAAGCCAGTGCCAATCGCATCCTATGCCATAGTATATGGCTTGGAATGAGACACCTTTTTATGGTAATTCACTTTGTTGCAATTATACATTGTTGAGGCCATGTTTATGATCATAAGATGCTGATCTTCGGATATTCCCTGACTGAATTTAAGACCTACTATTATGTTAATTACATCCATAAGCTTTTTGATTAAAACATTGAAGAAGATTATATTTGCAAAGATCAAACAAGGCTGTTAAAGGAACAAATATTTTGTTCTCAATAAGCTTATGGAGGTTATGCCTTTTTCATTAAAGCTCATGTTTATTTGCACCTCAGACTTAAAGCGCCAATGAACCTTAGAGTTTTTTTGTGTTTTTTGTTCCTTTTAATAGCATTGGTGTTGTGGTGTGTGTAATTTGTTGATAACATGGTATTGTTTGATAAAACGTGTAATGGAGTTAACAATAGACTAGAACTTTTGGAGACAGACCTTAGAGTCTAAAAGTTTAGGTTAAGTAAGACTTGGAGTGCAAATTCAATAACAGACCTTAGATTACTTGGAGTGCAAATTCAATGACAACACACGAGACAGATGTGGAAGTGAAGATTGATGCACAAATCATTCCAATAAGAACAAGCTTCAAATATCTTAGGTCCATAAAACAAGAAGACGAAGAGATTAATGATGATGTCACACCATGACTTAAGAGTAAATTCTATAGACTGGAGGTTAGATCAACATTGTTTTATAGGACAAAGAGTTGGTCAATTTTTTAATGTAGAAAAGAAGACGATGATGAAATTATACAAAACAAGGCAATAATGGGTATAGCAAAAGTTGGGAGAGGCTGAAGAACTAAGTATAAGTGATTAGACAGGATAGAAAGGTGCATAAATCAAGAACAAGAGTAAACGGTTAGTAGTCCCACTATATGTGGGAGAGACAGGGGGCTAGCCTCATCTCCTCTCTTTCTATTGGTAGTAGTAGTAGTTAGTAACGGCATAGTTTCTTAATCTCCAATTTGTGCTACTATCTCAAGTTTTATTTGCCAATTGTCTATTACATAAAGCCTCCCTACCCAGTAGCCACAAAGGTAAAAATAAGATATGCTTACATCCTATCTTAACCTCACTATGGGACTACATTGACTATGCTATGGTGTCATCATATTTTGGGTAGATCAAATAGTCAAACACTTTCAACTGTCATTTCAGATTCAATAAAAATCAAACAAGATCCGCAGACCAAAACTATGTATTACCTGCAGACCCGCACGAGATGAACGAGAGATTGGCTTTTTCTTGTCTTTCTCCTTGTTGGCAGCCGCTGCAGCTGTTGTCTTCCCCGCCACAAGCCCTTTCCCTCCTTTTCCTGCCATTTTCCTTATTTCAAAACTACACCAACACAGTAAAAGCCAGGTATCAGTTCCTCAATTTAGTCTTCAATCTCACAAGGGAAAAAAGAAACTCACCTATATTCAACTTCTAAACATCATGGTTACAAAAATCTCAAACTATAGACCGTGTAAACTGTTGAAAACACGTTAATTTTCAAAATCGAAAGAAAACTTGTTATGACTGACTACACGGAAAGACTTAAATTCATAGATCGGTCTTTAGCGTCACCTGATTTTCTGCTAAATTTCCCAGAAATGCAATAAAACTGATAAGATGAGAGATTCGGGAAGACGAAAGTACCTTTGTTTGTAGATCTGTAAAACTGTTTGATTTATTGCCCAACTCTTTTTGGTGGGAATTCTGAAATTTTTTACTTTCTTTTCAATTTCGAATTTTCGTTAAGTTACCAGTTTACCCTCAATGATTGGGCCACCTTAACCTGACAAATGGTTAGTAAACCTATGGCCCAAATCCAACCACGTACATGTCATTTTCATTTAGAAATTGTTTTTAAAAAAAATTATGCAAATGTAAACTCGAGATAAATTATACTTTTGAATTATTATTCATTTTGGTCTAATGTTGTTTTGCTCCAACTGTTTTCAATCTTACTACTCTATTAGATTGTCAACTAACGCTCGTCATAATTTATATTATAAGAATGTGGTTTAATATTTTCTCATTAGATTTTTTGTTTGTTTCGAAGAAAAATTATGATTTAAAGTGTCCTTAAATTATAAGAAAAAAACATTTATTAAATAGATATCCCAAAATGGGATATTGAACAAAAACCAAACAGACACTGTAAATAATCTAATATGCTCTCCTTTGATCATTTTTACTTGTCCACTTTAAACTAAATAATAATTTTAATACAATATACATATAATTAATGTAGTTTTAGGTCTTGAAAATAAATACTCCATACTAATTAATATTGAGGGTAAAACATGAAAAAAGAAAATATGTTTTTAATATGGACAAGTAGATGAACAAAAAGAGTATATTTTAACAAAAATGACAAATATCACTTCTAAAAAATTACTATTTTTTCATTAAAATTTTCCACCTAAAAATGTTCAGTTGTTATTCCTGCATATATTTTGATTAAAATAATGAGAAAGAAAGAAAAACAATACTCTATATTTTACACAAAAAAATTAGAAAGTTTTATAGTATTTCAATGAGATATGTTGTCCATAGTGAGTATGTTTCGTAGTGAACTAGTTCAATCAGAATGAAAATAAGAAAATTATATTTTATAACACAAATTTCCTATTAATTTGTAGTGAAAAAGACAACAAGATTGTAATGAGAACTTAGTACATTATATAATTTATTTTTGCTTACAAATTATGTAAAGTCAAAACACTTAGGGCCCGTTTGGCCATAGATTTTTCAAATAAAATTTGGGGGAAATTTTGACAAATAGTGTTTGTCCATACAATTTGTCATTATTTGGCATATATTCTTGGCAAATAACCCAAATACTAGAAAAAGCTAGTATTTGGGCCAAATTTCATTGTTTGCGAGCTTTAAAAAATTCAAATTCTACACCAAACTTTAATCTTTTACAAAAACACCCTCTGTAATAGTTTTTTGCGCTAAATTACATAATTTTTTATGTGAACATCAAAGCAATGATGAAATATTCAGTGAATATAAAAGTGATGATATAATTGTTGATGAAAATGACGAATAATCGGCTCGGGATAATAAATGCATATGCTTCGTCTACTTCACGATGTATGGAATGATGCTTATTGCACTCATTCCGAGCTACCACATTACTCCAGTGCATGGACACTACTTGTTATTTGCAACGAAGATCCAATTGACTTGTTGCGGAAGTCATTAATCTTGTTATGTTGACGTTTCTATTTTGCTATGTAATACAAACATGTGGTTAGTTTTGATAATTTTTAAAACTTATGGATATAAATCATATTTATTAAAAAAAGTGAAATATATTCCCAAATATTATGGTCAAACGCTAGCTTAGGTAGGAGATAAATATTATGGCCGGTTATATAAGATCAGAGTTAAGTGCATTAAAAATATCAAAGTGAAGATAGAAAATTGGAGGCCAGCATGTGTTTTTAGCATCGTACACCTTCATGTCTTAATTATTGGACTAGTATTAATGTAGTTGTTGTGTGCACATCATAGTAGTTGGTTCCTCTTGATATGAAATAAAATCAAAACAATTTAGTTGTAATTATCAAGAAAAATTGTGAGTTAAATATCTTATTAATGCATGATGACTCAATATTTTTAATGGAAGGACAATGATAAAACCTTACATACAATAAAATCAAGTTACGTTGATTTATGTGGTTGGAAATAGTCATGGGCTGGTGCATTGATGTCCAAATCGAGATCAATTAGAACATCACTCTCTTCTTTCCATGGATTTTTCATGTCATTGGTATCGACGTTCCTTATTGTACGCCAAATCACACTGCTACATTTAAAACCCGACCCAAAAGCCATTTGCCAAATTTTATCACCTTTCTTTATTCTTCCCTTAGCCTCTGCATAAGCCAATATGTACCAAATTGAGCTACTAGAAGTATTCCCAAATCTTCTCAATGAAATTTTCGAAGCTTCCATAGCTAAATCACTAAATCCCAATTTTTTCTGCAACTGATTCAGTACTGGTAACCCTCCCACGTGTGGAAGAAAATGATCAATTTTTGTAAAATTTGGTACGTACTTTTTTCGTCTCATGATGAAATTTTTCAAAAAAAGAAGTTTTTCAGATAAGGGAAGGATAAATGGAGCCAGTGAAGTAAGATTGGTTTCTATGGCATGAGTTGCTGCAACTAAGAGATCTTTAGTTATGGATACTCCAATTAGACCATGGTCGTCTTCTTCTAGGAAAACTGATTTATATGAACGATCTGAACTTGCTCCATGACAATGAACATCATGTAGGAGCTCGTACTTGCATGAATTTCTATGTGATGGATGATTAGAGAGTAGAATCGCGGCTCCCCCTACGCGAAAAGTGCAATTTGGTATTATCTTGGATTGATCGTTGCCGAAGTAGCAACTGTGTGAAGTGTTCTCTGTACTTAAAATTAGAGCATATGTGCTTTCATGCACCTGTTGCACAAATGAGAATTTATGTATTATTGACTATATATGTAAAACAAATTTATATTTCATTTTTCTATAATAAACAACTAAACATAACTTTGACTCAAATCTGACCTGAAGCAATTGATTTGCAAGACGGACGGCCAATAATCCAGCAGTGCAACCCATTCCACCAAGATTATAGCTTAAAACATTCTCATTCATTTTATAATGATTCACTATCATACAAGACAGGGATGGAACTGGATCAAAAACAGAACAATTCACAATCAGTATACCAACATCTTTTGGATCAATTTTTGTCTTTTCAAACACTATATCCAATGCTCCAAACATAACATCTTGGGCTTCTTTTAGTGAAGTCTCCAAACATAAATTTGGGGAGTTTGTAACCAAAGTCTTTGGCAAATAAGTGGAGTCACCAAGTCCAACTTTGTCCATAGCCATTCTCATTTTATCCAACATTTCTTCAGAGTAATTCCCCATTGACTTGGCTATTTCTAGTGATTTTTCTTTGGTGCACATTTGTGAGGCAAGGGGCTTGTAACATGCAAAATCTATCAAGAAAACTTTTTGTGAAGGCTTCTTTATGATATTAATCCTTAGACCCCATATGAAAATTAATACCAAAAATATTAACCACATGATGGTAGGGAATTCTAGGATTGGTTGGGAAATAGACATTTTGAATGAAAATGGATGTATGCCAAATGATATATTGTACTACTACTTATATAGGAGTTTGGTTATCAACTACCCTTTCAAGCATTTATTTATTGAATAAGGTTAGTAGGTATACAAACACTATTTGATTTTTTCTTTATAAATAAATATGTAAGTAGGTATGTATTTTTAATAACAATGTGAAATTTGTAATTTATGCATGTATCTACCTAGTATTGTACCCTAGGAGTTTGAACATAGAAAGTTGGAGTCGGGAGAGTGACATTTTAGAAAAGATACAATAGTTTCCGATTCCCCCAAGCTAGCTTAGGGGCACTATATGTTTACACTGCTGGAGTACTATATAGTAGCTGAGGAAATAAATATTTTGGACTTTTTTGGTTAGACAGATGGTTCTAACATAGAAGCAAAATATTTGACCTACCTATCATTAAATTCCAAACCTTTTATTTCACTTTTTCATTTAACCACCACTTGAAAAAATAAGTTTTTTTCCTCATTGTTTAAGAAAGTAAAAATAATAATTGAATCTTCTAATAGTAAATTAAATATCTATAAAATATATTAAGATGTATTTTAATTTTGTGGCCTAAACATGCATGGCGGAAAAATTGAAATTACAAAATTGTTATAGTCTTTTTGAGATAAACTAAAAAAGAAAATCAAGCTAAACAAATGAAAGCAAAGCAGGTAATTAGGAAAAGTATATTTATATTTTTTATAAAGATATAATCACTTTTTTTTTATTGAATATTTCCCTTATCATTTCTTTTCAAAAATTGAAAAAGCACCCACCTCACTTCAAATAGGGAAAAAAGAAGATAATCATCATATTTGGAGCAAATATTGTTGGTTTTATCCCAACAAATGAGCTTTAAGTTCCACAGAATTTCAAGCCCATCTAGCTTTGGGTAAATCACATAAAAATGTAATACTAATTTTTTTTTTATCATTTATGACAATATACGATAATATTTCTAACTAAATATAGTAATTTTTTTTAATTAAAAAAATTGTACAGTGAAATTTTGTCTATCTTCACCTCTTTCTCTGTCATTTTTCATCTTCCTTCTCTTCTTCTTCTTCTTTTTATTATTCTTCTTCATTGAAATTTTCATTTAAAAACTATCTTCAAATCAATTTTTACCCACATTGCGCTATTTTAATCCAAAAATACGAAGAGAAGAGGAATAGATAGACTGAAAAATTGTATAAAATCATGTGCTCAAGCAAGAATATCAAAAATTATATTTGTATGTTATAGCTATAGTTTGCATAATTGCGTTCCATAACAATTTTTATGTTTGCTATGGAGCTTTTAATTTGTATAATTCGCTAGATACATCCAATTTTATACAAATTGTTCAGTTTGGTATAAATTCATTTATACATTGTAATGTGTATAATAAGATTTGTATTTGTATAATTATAAGTGTATAGGGCGAAAATATATGTATTTGTATTTGTATATACACTTTTCTCTCGCTTTATACAAACACAAACACATTTTATACATTTGTATACCGAATGGGTAATTGTATACCGAAAATGGCTAATTGTATACCGAACCAGATGGCAAAAAATAGGATGTTTGCTGCGAATTACAAATAAAATAAACTATGGCTATAACATTTAATTTGAATTAGTAATTTGCTATTTTATACAATTTACCCTATATTATATTGCCATTATGATAAATATTTTTTCATTATTGCATATTTATGTGATTTATCCTACATTTTTTCATGACTTTTGTTGTATTAGTCCAATCAATTAATATTTTTTTTAATTATGGAAAATAACAAAAGAGACATACTTAAAATGAAATATAGCGATGTGATAAATTAAAGGATTGGAAAAATACATTGATAACTCTTTAAATATTTATAAATAAATTTTATTTAAATATTTAAATTATAATATATTTATAAATCTTAACATACAGTAAAGTATTTTATTTTGCTCTCAAAATTTATGCTCTCAATATATAATCACAGAATATATCACGTAATAATTTCTTTACCCAATTTATATAATATCCTTTAAATTTTAAAATTCATCCAATCTGAATTTACAATTAAAATTCAACGATTTGACTTTCGAAATTGGAACAATAAATTGGTTAACCTTGGTCCAACTTAGAAGCAAAGTCATCTTAATTTCTTCTTAATAAAATGTCTTTTAGGATCGTTTCATTGAGAATAAATTATTTTAGAATTAATTATTTCCAAAAATGTTTTTTCATCATATATATGAAATAATTTATTCAATCACACTATATAAATGATTAGATAAATAATGTCAGGACTAATTAGTACCTTAAATAAAAAAGACAATAGTATAATCTTATATTTTATCGTAAAATTATTATACATTATGCCTCAAACGGACAACTTATTTGGGCGGCAAGAATCTCCAATTTTGCTGTTTTCTGAAACCCCAGAAGAATACCAAGAACAGATAGTGGATGATCCTTAACCTGCACCCTCCGACATGGCTTCTTCTTTTTCCTATCATCCCATGCACGCTTCTTTTTTTTCAAAAAGATTTATTCTTTTTTCTTTAAATGTTGGTTTTTTACCTCTACCCAACATCAAGAATGAAGCTTTATTATGGAATCAGTGTTTTCTCCTTCATTTTATGTGTTTTGGTACCTGGGTCTTTTTCCTTTGATAATTTTCATCAACCGTAAGCATTTTTACTTACATACCCTTTTGTGCATGTATTTAATTAAAGTTCATTTGTCCTGTTCCTTATGATCTTCTTGAAGTGCCTTATTGTATGTAAAATACACTTTTAAAAAACTCTGTATTATGGACTACTAATGTTTGTTGAGCATGAAATGCTTCAAAGTTTAGTAGGTTGTTTTTATTTATTTCGGCATTTTTTGTTTTGGAGGAACTGTCTATGCATGTTGTCTCATCAAACTTCACTTTGTCTGTTTTGTTTCAGCATTTTCTACATAATAATTGTTTTTGCTAATCTTTGTACTGTTGCCTCTGATGTTTCTAGATATTGCTATTGACAGGTTTCCCATTGTAGAGCCTGATTCTGGTCACACAAAACTTCGCCTTGCGAGAGAAGGACTTGAGGCAATAGAGAGGATAACAACACCCATTGCATCTGTCGCTGTAAGTCTTGCATTATCTATTTTGTTTCAGCAATAATAAGACAAAAAGATATTTGAAATTTGATTTGAGTTATTAAATTAGTTTGGCACTGGCTCAATATGTTTATGCAGATGTATTTTGTTAAACAGCTATACTTGTTATCTAAATTTCTTTTTGTATTATAACATTGATGGTAGAATTTGACCAGGTGATTGGTCCATACCGTTCAGGAAAATCGTTCCTCCTTAATCAGCTTCTTTCCCTCTCTTGTAATGAAGGTGAATCCTCAAGACTTGCATTTAAGTTCACAATTGTGCTTTTACTTGTTAGATTACTGTTTTCGTGCATTTTCGTAAGCGATTGATTTATGAAGCTCTATGCTTACAGGTTTTGGTGTTGGGCATATGCGTGATACTAAGACAAAAGGTGTGTATGCATGGTTCTGCTGGGGCTGTCGGTACTTAGGAGATGTAGACATTATTTAACATTCCATTTCCCTCTTCTTCCAGGAATATGGGTTTGGGGTACTCCTATAGAGTTGGACATCAATGGAGTTAAAACTTCTGTTTTCTACCTTGACACTGAAGGTTTTGAAACTGTTGGAAAGTCAAATGTATATGATGATCGGTAATATGGAAGTCCTGAGAGAATGTATTTCCACAATAATTTTATTTTTGTTAAAGAACATTTCCACAATAATGTGTGACTAGTCATGTTTTCTATTCTTTGTTGTTCAGGATTTTTTCCCTTGCAACTGTTCTGAGTTCCGTGCTTATATATAATCTACCTGAGATGGTTTGTTACTCTGTTTATGACTTTTACTTTCTTTATTTTGGAGTGTTTATGTTAATCCTGTTATATTTTACTTGTATTAACAACATATGTCTTTTAGTTTTTCATGTTCTATTGCAACAGAAAAAAGAATTAGCTGTTGGTTATCCATGAATGTTGAGTGATTGAATAAGGATAGATGCGAGTTGTTTTTGTTGAGAACAGTTAATAAATAGAAGTACTCATCTAGAGTCTCCTTCAAGCTCTGTTGCATTTGGCAATATATAAATTGGTTGAGTTAGATATACATTTCTTTGTTATAAAGAGTGTGTTAGCTGATGCAAAATCATATCTGCTACTATTATGCAAAATATTCTATTCATGATTCATGTATTTCACGTGTGCGGCCAGCACATATGCATGCAAAAGTTAACACAAGAATTGATTGTACTAAGCAGTTTGTGCTCGATATATTCTTGTCTAATATATAGATTGAACACTGGTAACTTATCCTAATATGGTTCAGGTTGTGACTCTATGGGCGGCAGCTTATATAGTACTCGCATATTGGCCTACAAGCAAGAGCGACTTCCTTAATTGTGTTTTGTGTGTTTGTTTTGTGTTTTAGATCCGTGAAGCTGACATATCGCGACTATCATTTGCCGTTGAACTTGCTGAAGAGTTCTATGGAAGGTTCAATTCTAACCAGTTGTTTCAAAAGTTTCACATAGGACTTTTGTGTTCTAAGTTATTCACAGAAGATTCTTTTCTGACCCTGTTGTTTCATCCATGTTTATCGCTCTCCCTGGAACCCAGAGTGAAGGTAAGCATATATCTTTGATTTATTTCAACTCAACAAAAAGGGACAAAGAAATAAAGGAAGAAACAGATCCTTAATTAACAAGAAAAGTGACATGTTTATGAGGTTGCTGTTGTGTAGGGGCAAGACGTTGCTTTCGAACCAGCAAAACTCCTATGGCTTATCCAGCGTGATTTCCTACGTAAGTAGAGAAAAAGATGCCATATATGTTCATAACTGCATTCATTAATGCGAATGTCGTGTATTTATGGAATATAACCTCTGATTGCAGAAATTACCTAAAACTTTAAACATATGTTTAGGTACTAAGCACTCTGTTATAGTATGGTCATTTTCCTCTGACTAGCACCAAGGTGCCTTTTGTTGGTCTCCTATTCCTTCTCTTGGAAACTGTCTAACCGTGTATTATTAACAGAAGGAAAATCTGTGCAAGAAATGGTCAACGAAGCTCTACGACGAGTCCCTAATAGTGATGGTTGGTTAGCTTATCTTTATTTGGACATATAGTAACTTTGGAATCTATTGAATAGTTGATTATGGTTTACACTTTTTGTTTCTGCAGGTGACAAGAATATTGATAAGGTACCTTTATGGATTGCATTATGCAAATTATAAAGATACTTGCATAAATAGATATATTTTACTTGTTGCTGTTCATTATATCAGGTGAATCAGATTCGAGATTCATTAGCAGTAATGGGCGACAATAGCACAGCCTTTAGCTTACCACAAGTATGACTTACCTTTGCTATGCATCAATCTTTTCTTCTTGATTTTGTAATGCACAACTTGCTGCAATGACAATAGTTGAGTTGGATTTGCTCAAATATTTTCTTCTTCTTCTTCATTGTTAATGCACGCTGAGGATATTGTAGCAAACTTGATTTCTTGTCAGTTAAGCGTTTTTCCTATTAGAACTTGGAATGTGCATCACCACTCTTAGCTCTTCTGCAGCCTCATCTTCAACGTACAAAGCTTTGTGACATGAAAGATGTTGAACTGGATCCTGATTATGTCAAGAAGAGGGAGCAATTGAAAGAAGTTGTTGCATCTATCGTTCGTCCAAAGATTGTCCAGGGTAAATTTCTCAATGGGAAGGAGTTTGTATCGTTCCTTGAGCAGGTGTTAAATCTCTTATCTGTTAACTCTCCTGGTTTTAGTTTAACTGCTTTTGGAGAGAACTGATGAGACTGATTAATCTTTTTCTCTTTAATGGTAAATTGGTATTAGATACTTGACGCCTTGAATCAAGGAGAGATTCCATCTACGGGCTCCCTTGTGGAGGTTTTCAACAAGGGTATTCTAGAGCGGTGTTTAAAACTGTACACCGAGCAGATGGCTAAAGTAGTTTTACCAATGCAAGGGGAGTCTTTACAGAAAGCTCATGAAGAGCAGAGAGACACAACAATGGAAGTTTTTGATGAACAACATTTTGGTCGTCGTCATGCAAGGAAATCAGTCGATCAATTGGAAGAGGAGATTGAAAAGGTTAAAAATTTCCAGTAGCAAACATGGTTTTAATTATGCATTTCTACAAATTTTACTTAATTCCATGTATTTGCAGGTGTATAAGAATATCAAGTTGGCAAATGAATATCAGTCCTCAATGCTGTGCGAGGCGTTGTATACTAGATGCGAGGACAAAATGGATGAACTTCAGGCCCTCAGACTTCCTTCAATGGCCAAATTCAACACTGGCTTCCTCCAATGCAACCAAAGTTTTGAAAGAGAATGCGTTGGACCTTCTAAAAGCAACTATGAACAGCGGATGATCAAGGTTTTCGCGCACTTAATTACTTCTTAGCTCTTCCTTGCTTTTTATCGTAAAGATATTTCTTATATAGCCTAGTGCGTGAAAAAAATAGAAACATAATCAATTAAGTAGGATGTACAACTGAATCCAGAACCGAACCATCCGTAGAGAATCTAGAGGTGCAGTAACTTCAGACAACTACAAAGAATTACCAATTCCTACAGAAGACAAAAAGTCACTTCATCAATGAAATTTTTTGTATTACTGTCTTCAGATGTTGTGTTTAATGTAACCTACTCTAAACAGTGTATTTGTCTGTATCTTTTTGATTATGCAGATGTTGGGAAAGTCAAAATCTCTATTCATTAAGGAATATAATCAGAGACTGTTCAACTGGCTGGTGGTTTTCTCACTTGTCATGGTGGTGTTAGGGCGGTTCGTTATAAAGTTCTTTCTGGTCGAGATTGGTGCATGGATACTCTTTATCTTCTTAGAAACGTATACGAGGATGTTTTGGTCCGCTGAGTCGCTTTACTACAATCCAGTCTGGCATAATTTTCTGGCAACTTGGGAAACACTTGTGTATAATCCTATTCTTGATTTGGACAGGTAACATAAAGTCATTACCTTTTTCTAGCAACTTGGCAAACATTTTCTCATTTTGTACTTTCATTCTAGCTACCCTTAAAGACATGAACTTACATGTTTGAGACCACAAAGTTTGAAGGATGTTTTTTCTTTAAACTTTGTGTCTAGTCAAACACTGCAATATAAATATCAACTAGTGTCAATTTACCAGTTGATTAGACTTGGAAATGAGAACATTGTAAAAGTTTCATTTGTTTGGTGTTGCAGATGGGCAATTCCCATTTGTGTGATAGCTGCAATATTTGTGTTTTATTGGCGATGTTACGGGAGAATGCAACATGGTCCTAGGTGGTCATTACCTGTGTACAGCAATCGTAAAGATCAGCGAAGATCAGAGTAATTGAATGGTTTCCATTTTTATTACAAAGTCGGAGGCAGGCAGATCAAGGGCGGGTTTGAAGGTTGAATATATCCCAGCTAGACTACGTATGTATATATATGCAAAAAAAAGAGAAGTGGAAATATACTTTATACGTATACGGTACAGAGGATTGGCAGAACACCTCAACAGGTCATGAACTTTGTTGTCACAGTTGAAGATGTTGTAATTCTATTACTTACTAATATTCAATATCTCTTACTCTTTACAAATTACAATACAAATATGCAAAAAGCTTCTACTTCCCTCTAACTTGTAATTTTTGTTTTGTGCTTCTTACTCTAGTTTTCCTCTGCATTTGTTAACCTGTTTTTGAACCTTCTCCCTAAACTTCAAACTTCAAAGTGGATATTCATGAGAGAATCTCAATGAATACTTGTCATCAAATTCATGACTATTAGAAAAATGTGTATTTTCAATCGACGTTCTTATCGAAATGCTATCAGAAATATGAGATTTCGACCAAAGAACTTTTTATATACTAGTGAAATTTGATTTGGACAACACATCACCTGTCTTTTTATGCCTAACAACATTTAAATGTGGCTCCATAAGAACTTTGTATATTGAATTCTAGATCAATTTTGTTTGTGTTATATATACTAGTGAAATTTGTATTAGCACAAGAAGCCTAATAAATTTGTTAGCATAAATCTAAGCTCCAAAATGGGAAATAAGAATTCGATCTTTGACTCAATCTACTTACTTTTGTAATCTAAGGCATGTTAATCATTATTTGGCCATACAAAGCTATGAAACGAATACATACATAACCAAACCCCTAAAAATCGATAAAATTAGAATCTAATCATTGAAAGAAGAATGAAAAAAAGAAGTAATCTCTACAAATTTGGATACAATTTCATGAAAAATACCAGACTTGTAAATTCCATATACAAGTATGTTTTCAAACTCAATATTTGTATAAACCAATTCAACTTCAATTCTCTTATCTTTAGAATCCTTTTCCCTCCAAGCACATGATTTCCATTGTTCACATTTCTAGCTAAGCAAAGAGTCATGTTCATAAAAGTATTCTTGAATTTGTTCCAAAACTTCGATGATATTTTGAATTGCTTTAATCCTCTATATAATTGTTCCTTCATTATTAGGAAAAAAAAAAGTAGCAAAAATAAACTTGCTACTTCTCTAGTATTCAATTTAGCAATTAACAATGAGTATATAACTTCTGATATTGCACTAACAATTATATCTTTGCTCCGCATATATTTATATAAATAATCGTATATCCTTTTTGAAAATACACAATAAATTCTTCAAATTAAAATAAAAAGACAAAAAATATATACATACATAAAATAAAAACTTAATGTACAAGAAAAGTTGATCAACCTTTACTTTCTCTATACACTCAAAAAACTGTTATACAAAAACTGAAGAACCTAAAGCTTCGGTTAGGATTTTCGATATGGATAAATCCAATATGTAGAGTTAGATATACATTTCAAAACTCGAGATCAGTCACACGAATGATATCTGAATTCTGAATCTATCAGATCTATAGGCTTGCTAAGCCTTTAGCTTCAGATCCTTTCATAATTCTTAGCCTTTTGCAGGAATTAATGAACATATCCCAAGGTACATCACCAGCAAGCATCCAATCACCATCTTTGTCTTCATAAGTTGGTACATAATTACATCCATTGTATCCTTCTGTTTCTGAATTTTATAATTAAAAAAAAATCGTAAGACTCTAACTAAATGAAGATCTAAAACAAATTTAATAATATATATGTTAAAACTTACCAATAGAGCACTTGAACATGTTCTCTAAAGCCTTGAGTAATTGTGGATAACTTTTGTAAATATTAAGATCAATTTTCCTTAAATAAGCGGCTCCATCCATGCTCACTTTAACGTAGCTCGCTTCTAAAATGTTCTTTCGATATGATCTAACAGGTGGCCATCCAATAACTTGTGCTCTGAAATAAGTCATAACAAAAAAACTATTGTTAATATAGCAACAAAAAAAGATATAGATTAATTTAATTAAGAATAAGCATGTCGGAACTACTTACTTTGGTGGTGGTTCATCATTAATGTGTGATGAAGGTCTTTTGTTGCTAATTTTACTAGTAGAAGTAGAAGATGATGGCTCTGTTCCAGGTAGACCTAATCTTAGCTCTGTTCCAGCCATTTCCATTTCTTCAAATTTGATGATATGATCTACGGCGACGGTGAGTTTCCCGATGAAAGCTGAAATATTTCCGGCGAAGAAAATGCTAGTTTCCTTGTGAATGATGAAGGAAAAAGAGGGAATGATCTCTTATTTTTATAGAGGAGACATCATTTATTCTCTTTGTGCATGAATTTCATAGCAAGACACTACTTCACGCCCCTTCAACCCACGCGCTTCTAACAAATCAATTATAGTGTGAATAATTTTACTCTAGAGATATTTGAATTTAAAAAATATAATGGATTATCTAGACATATGATAAAAAGTAGAGCTGACTTTTACATGTTCATAAAAATTATATTTGTATATTATAGCTATAGTTTGTATAATTGCGCTCCATAGCAAATTTTATGTTTGTTATGACTATTAATCTGTATAATTTGGTATACATATACATAAAAAATCTGTATTTGGATCTATTTATATTTTTCGGTATACAAATGGGTCCTACATTTGTATATTTTGGTCTATTTGTATATTTCGGTGTACAAATGGCCAATGGGTCCTGCATTTGTATATTTTGGTATACAAATGGGTCCTGCATTTGTATATTTTGGTATACAAATGGATCATGCATTTGTATATATCAATTTATTTGTATATTTCGGTATACAAATGGAATGACAAAAAACATGAAATATTTGCTGCGAATTACAAATAAAAGAAACTATGACTATATTATTTAATTTGAATTAATAATTTGCTATTTTATACCATTTCCCTAGAAAGTATGTATCTTCTCAAGTGATACTACCTAGATAAGTCAATTATGAGTAATATATATTATCTTCTTAATAATTATGTATGCATTAGTTTCAATAAATGTAAAATTTCAAGTATATTTTTAACTGATGTTGAGATGTATAATAAAAAAGGTTGACATATTTTATTATTTAACGTATCTACTTAATATGTACCTGTGAATATATATGCGCACCATTGTTTCTAAAATATGAGTCAAAAACATTGAATACAAACATATTCTAATATAGGTTCAACTCAATTAAAAACATATCATAATTTAAGTATCTAAATAAAATTTACTAATAGTATATATTAAGGAGCTATCGAGTATTCAAACTTTCATATATACTCTCCCACATTTTTTTTTTACAAGAATCTACTTCAAATGACCTTCCTTACATCATTGAAATAAGTGGTAGATAGTTAAAGTGTTTACAAAATTTAAAGCAAAATTATAAGATAACTGTGAAATTTAAGAGACGTGTATTGTACACGCGCGTTTGAAGCGTAGATGAATCTATTGAACACGGGTTGTTCTACCTTTGTCGTTGGTGTGAGGGACATCATTAAGTCCACTGAAGTGAGAGAAGGGAACACGGAACAGACACCGACAACTTGAGTTATTTAAGGTACCTGGTCCACTAAAATGGACGTTCCTGATTTGATGATTCTGGAGCGTTGGATCATGTGGAAATCTACTTTGGGGGCTGCTCGGTCAAACCCCCATGTGAGGTGCCTCTCCATATTGTCGGCTAATGTGGACCCCACCTTCAACTAGTTTGTTTTCATCTTGACTAATTTAAATTCGTATCTAAAACTTTACCGGAATAACTAATCTCACAATATATGTTTGTTTGATATCACATTTTAAAGCAGTTTTACTAATATTTGTAACTCTCACTTTGACATAACTATCGCTAAATATTTAAGTTCGACATAAATATCAATAAACATTTTAAATATTCTAAATAGTATAATGGCATTTACATAGTAAATATTATAATGTGATGGATGTTTGAAATCACATTTCTAAATCTTTTCAAAATTATAAATTGAAATGTTCAATAAAAAAATCATGTGTTCAACCACTCTATAAAAATAAATAAATTGCACGATGGATGGGGACATATGTAATTGCAACACAAAAAATAGACAATTGTGCGTGTTATTAGTTTTAGAAAGAGTTTTAAGTTAAATAGTGGAGATCAATGAATAACATTTAACATTATGAGTTTGAGTTAATTTTTTGTTATATACTTTGAATGAATTCGTTTTAGTCAACAAAAGATATCAAGTGAACAAAACAATTAATACCCCACCATACTCTGTTGGATGAAACACTTTAATTTTTTTCCTAATCAACTTTATTCCTTTCCTTCCATTTGCTTAATTAATCTTCCCTCGTCACCTACTTTAATTTTAATTATATACTTTAAATAAAGGGGAAATAAAGTAGTGATTAGTAGATAAACTGTACTAAGGTTTCTATGAACATGAACTCAAGTTTTATCATATTTTCTTGCCCACGGTTTTCTAGATAGTATAATAATTAGCCAAAACCATGGGATTAGTTCATCATATTATATGGTAATTAAAAGTAATATTATATTGTAGTGAACGGACTAAAATGCTCATTAAACTACTAGCAGCCGTTGTTTGCAATTTAGCAAATATTCCTGCTAATATAACTATATATAATATAATAATAATAATAATAATAATATAGTGTAACCCTTAAGCTCTCGTTATTATTTCTTTTCTATAAAAAGACCCTCATTCTAGTCAAATTGCTTAACTTTTAAAAAGGGGAAACCAAACTTTCTTTTTAATAAGTTTGTCTTAGAACAAATAGATAACGAAAGTAACAGGTGAAGAATAATAACGAAAAACAAGGAGGAGTCATATATATTTTAAAATTATTTTTATATTTCACACACACACAATATATTATATTTATATATATAAAAAATATTGCGTCAATTTCATCCACATATTATCGACAATTTTTTGTGTGTGTCATTTACATGGCATGAATTGCTAGTCCCTACTCCATATATATATATATATATATATATATACGTACAGCTGATTTTAAGCAAAAATAAAAATAAAAATAGCTGTAGCTTTGAATACATTTTCACCTCATTTTCCCTTTGACTCTTAACAGTAGCTGTACTATGTAAGACAGATTTGACCGTACGTCATATCCTTCCTTTCTTTTTTGCGAAACGGTATTTCTCTGTATTCGTCTTACTTTTTTTTTTTTTTTTAAGTTAGTTTTAAGAAATGATTTTTTTTTTTGTTTTTGATAGCTCTTTAGTTGAATTTTTTTTACATAATATGTTAATATAAGATGTCAATTAAATTATAAAGTCGAGAAGAAAAACAATTAGACAATTCTGATAAATATCCAGCAAAGCATTATATATATATTTAGAGTTCCCTAAAGTCCACATAAATATATTGAAGGCTTTTGTGTGGGGTTGAGTTCATTAAGAGAAACACGCACGCCCACAAGTTGGACATAACCAAACAATAAAACAGAGAAGCCATTTTTTTGAAAAGTGTCAACACCATGCATGTTATGTGTTTATGTACAAATTGGCATGATAGTGAAATAATTACTTTTTCATCTTCCAAAATTTATCAACCCAATTAATTTAATTACCTCTGCATGCTCAAACTACAGACAATATAACATGAAGTCCATCATTGGGCAATGGGAGTGGCATCTAATGTCGAATTAATCAACGATTAAAATGGATTGGTTATGATAAATAATAAATTTTGAAAATAGCTTAATTTTAAAAACTTACTGAAGTGAGAAGAACGTTAAATATCATATAAAACTAGATTGAATCTCCCATTGAAACCAATGTAGGAAATTCTAACACCCTCATACGTTTAAATCTGTTAATTGAAGTGTGGATATATATGACGATCTAAGAAGGTTGAAGTAATAAATGTGAGATATGTACATGGCAGCACGTGTGACTGAGTTCTGTAGCATGTACAATGGCCCATTATCATGTTCATCTGTTCCTTCCATTGCCCATCTTATACCCCTCCATGTTCATTTCCACCATTTATACATCAACTTTTATTTGAAATATATTATAAATCATTTGAGCCTCGAGATATTCAGGTACTCCCTTAATTTTATTTTATGTGACAACATTTTCTTTCTAATAAGAATGTTATCTTACTATCATTAGAAACAATTTAACTAAAATTTTCCTACTAGGACAAAGAGGGAGAATAACTTTTCAATTAGAGAAAGCCAAATAGGAACCTTGGAGCAACAATAATTTGTGATGCAGTCCTTCCCAAAACCCTACATCAAAGCAAGATGTTGAGTACGCAACTGATTCTTTTTTTTTTTATTAGAAGCCATTCTTACTCGCTAAAACGATTTTCTTGAACTTGACCAACGTTTGTTGCATGGGCAAATCGAAAATCAATATTTGTATAACTTAAAAAATTTGAAACCATCCAAGGGCTAATTAAGTTATGACAACTTAAGATGCATGCAACATTCTAAAATGAATTATCTTATATCAAGATGAAAATGCACTCACTCATTCACTCTAACTACCTATTCATTTTGATTTCCATTTGAAGAAAAGAAAGAAAACTTTTTTTTTTTTTTGTCAAAATATGACTTCTTTTTATCATAAGTTTCTAAATGGCAAGTTTTGTTTATTATTAAAGGGGAATACAGTTCGAGCAGTTTCTTTTGCTTCTTTTCTTACCTATATTGATATCACCGGAATTTGTTTTATAATTTATTCTCTAATTATGGCTCACAATAATACACTAACAATGCCAATAGGAATTAAGAGGACATGCACTGGACTAGTTTACAAGCACAGTACAGCAGCGCTTCGAAATCCTCTTATTCTTCTTATCAGTTGGCTGCAAAATAAGTAAACCATGTCACTCTTTGAATGTATGTATCTTAAAATTAGAAAGAGAAATAATTTTGTATACATAATTTCACTTTATGGTATTACCTGTGGGCTGAATAAATCCGGAACCTTGATCCTTTTAGAGCCATCAGGAAGACGTTTGCAATGAGAATGATCTTCCACAGCCATAAAATCTGTGCATACCTGCATGGAACAAAAAAAAAAGAGAATTAAATAACAAATTACTTTCGGAAACAGCCTCTCTACCCTACAAAGGTAGGGTAGGGATATGATCTGCATACATGTTACCATACCTAGACCCCTCTTGTGAGATTACACTGGTATGTTGTTAGATAAAATTGCTAAGTTGGCATGATGATGGAGCTGCTGATATGTCCTTGTTTTTTTAATCGCAGAAGAAATCTTAGATTTTTTCCAGAGAGTTTTCAGTTGTGAAAGTCCTAGTCTTAAGATTTTTTAGTTGTGGATTTCCTAGTCTTAAGGCATGTGGCTGTTGGTTGAATTCCTGTTTATTAGTAAGTTTCTGTTTCAGATTTTACTGCAATTCTGTTAGGATCTAATTGTATTTAAACAGCTCACTCAATACCAATTCCAGACTTTAATAGACCAACTTTCCTTTTCTTTGTGTTTTGTTCATCTGTTAAACATCAACAAAGGCCACACATCTATGGGATGAAGCTAAACTGAAGAGGAATTTCAGAATATGGCAAAAATGCAACTGGCTTACCTGATTCTTAAGGGTTCCAACCAATGCGTCCTGGCAACCTAATGCATGAACACATTCCAAATTGGGGCACTGGAGCAGCAATCTTTCTGTAAGGTAAAATTTTTATGTAAGTCAATTATAAAGAAAATGCTCCATTTTCCTAAAGCTCAAACACTAAAGAGGAACATCAAAGACCAGACCTGGATTCAGGTTTGTACAGGAGTTCAGGTTCAAATCGTTCAGTTCTGGGCAATTCAGATATAACGCCTGCATCAAAATTTTGGTCAGGTATAACCTGCAATTCAATGAGGAAATTTTAGAAGTAATTGAATGAAGAATTCTCACATCTAAGCCAGAGCAGCCCCATAAGCTGAGTTTCTTCAAGCAGGTATGCTTGATAATCAGTTTTTGATATATAAGGTGCTGTTTACTATTGGGAGTTCTTTGTAACTGGAGGTCATTATTTTCCTGAGTTGTTGGATTGTCTAAATCAGGATCAGATATGGTCATACCACAGTCCATGAGCTCTAGATTAGGCAACTGAGCTGCAGCAAATTGAATGCCACCTAAGAAAATCCAACACAAATTAGTGAACAACAGGTTGCTGGGTTGGATAATCACGGAAACAGATCTGAATATTACTTGAAGTGATATTTGGACAAAGAGCAAGGAGAAGTTTAGACAACGTCTCAGGAAATATGTTGCATATCATTCCAATGCCACTATCACTAATGCTGGACCTGCGACAACAAACATCAAGAGAATACAATAATCAAGATTCGTTCCACTAAATTGGCTGCTTTCAAAAAATACAATAATCAAGATGCAGGTTTCAATAAACCATAAGCTCTGCTTTGCTTTATTTTAAAGGGCTGTACTAATTTTTGTGGATCTTCGGATGTGCTTAGAAAGAATATGATAAGTAGAAGTGAAAGACAGTAGTGTGTTGATTACTCATCATTCAGTTATTTGTTATCACCCACAGAGTGGAGGAACCACAAAAAGAAAGGGGTGGAAGGGAAACATACCCACTCAAATCAAGCAACTCAAGGCTTGAGTAGCTTGAAGCGATAGCTGCAACAGATGCATCAGTTATTTCTGAACCCAGTACAAGAGATAGCATCCGTAACCCCCTGAGGTTAAAGGCAGTAAAAAACAAATACAAGCTTTATTAAAGGAAAAAAGGTAAAGAGAAATTCATAAAATGATCAAATTGGATGAACATTGCAAACCTTAGATTTGCTGCTGTTAAAGCAAGCACAACAGCATGTGTTAGGCGGATGGAGGCAATATGAATGTTCTGGAGTCTCGGGCAGCTCCTTCCAAGACCATCGACCATGAGAGTAAGATCAGTGGTGTCATTTTCTTGGTGAGAAAAATCCAGGGAAACATCCTTCAAGTTGGGGCAGTTGAAGACCTACAGGGGTAAACACACTTCAGATATAAGTTTGCTTGCACCCCAGAAAAAAAGGAGCAGAACATCATACACTACATACCATCTTAGCATGACAATAGAGATCTGAAAGTGAAAGAGTTGAAAGACTGGTTGAGCAAAGAGTAAAACCCTCAAGATTAGAGCAACCTTCCATCTTGAGATTAGTAAGACATCTTTTCTCAGCAACAAAACGACCCAACTCATCCCTGCAATATGTAGAGATTGCATTCATTTCAGCAACTAACATGTGAACCTATATTACAGAATATTAGAATAGGCCACACCTGCAAACCAGTTAGGGGACTTTAACAAAGTTACATGAAATTACCAACACCTCCGATTCAGGTGCCAAATAAATGACTATGATGGAAAAACACATATGAAGAATTACTGCATTACATTAATTCCCAAGATTCCTGCAACTATGATTTACAGACAAGTTTTTACTTAACATGAGTTGATTCAACTCAATGTATTTCTCCTTTGGCAAGCGAAAAAGAAACATAAGTGACTATTGGGGGGTGGGGGGTTACTGCATTACATTAATTCCCAAGATTCCTGCAACTATGATTTACAGACAAGTTTTTACTTAACATGAGTTGATTCAACTCAATGTATTTCTCCTTTGGCAAGCGAAAAAGAAACATAAGTGACTATTGGGGGGTGGGGGGTTACTGCATTACATTAATTCCCAAGATTCCTGCAACTATGATTTATGAAGTTTTTACCTAACTTACTCCTCCTCCCTCCCAAACTCAGAGTTGATTGAACTCAATGTATTTCTCCATTGGCTACAAGACTTATGGCAAAAAGAAACCTAGAGAAATCATGAATGTTTTACATCTGCATCTGCCATCTAGGCATATAAACAAAGCATATATTCTGAGTGTGATCGAAGAACAGTAAGTTTCTCTTGGGCATGGAAATCATAAAAACTACTGCTTATGATGCAATACTGATTTGTGGTGGGTGATGTGAAGATAGCAGATAACATAACTGCACAAAACTAACTAGAGAGAACAACAAGAAAATCCTAAGATAACATACATATATGTAAGTGTACAGCAAATTAGATATCTAAAGCATACCCAGTGATCCGATTGACTGAATTACACATAAGTATCTCCATTGAATCCAGTTTAGGACAGGAAAATGCAATGCAGGCCAACATGGTTGCATCAATGTCACTGCAATATATACACTGTCAGCAATAATCGTTCAATTGAACATTCTATCACTGCTTAGTACACTATCATTTTCCTCAAATCCAGCCTAGTAGCCCGGATAAACCTTGCATCATATACTTATTACAATTTTTTAACGATAGTTTAAGTTTGATCATAAGTAATGATGAGGCAATCTCATTGTAAATTATCAAATGTTAACAAGTTACAATTTTTTCTTTTTATGTTCTTTTGTTTTCCTTTTTAGATAGAAAACTTTAGTCCTTTATGTTTAGTTCCTGAATAGGACTAACCTTTCCAATCTTAGAGAAAGCTTAACAAGCCCTGGACATTTCTTTAACACCGACCCGACAAGTCCAATCTGGGCATTTACGGGAACCCTAAGTCTAAGCTCCACAGCAGATTTCCAGATCCTTCTAGAAGTTTCCGACCACCCCTTACAAACCCTCGCCGATGAAAGCAACGCCGGAGGCGGTAATCTCTTAAACACTTCCCATAAACAACTCGAAGGCAACGTCCCTATCCCCGATCCGGACCCAACTAGATCCGATTCGTTATCCAGATCGGAGAACTCCCCATCGTCATCAGATCCAGGTGAATCATTAACATCAACGTCATCAAATGAAAGTGCTCGCCGGAGCTGTGGGAGTACATGGCGTTGCGGCATGGGAGGTGGCGGCTGAGGACGAACAACGGGGGGTGGGGAAGCTAAGAGTGACGAATCGGGATTGGGACTGGGATTATCAATCGGATTAAGGTTCTTAGGGAAATTGCAAACATGGCCTTTTTTCGGTACACCGCATCGGCCACAACTGTAGCTACCCCGCTTCTTGCCACGCTTTGGAAGAATAACTTCGGAGATAGGAGTGGTGGTGTAGGGATGGGGATGCCGGCCCTGCATCTCGATTTCGCCGGCAATTGGCGGACCCAAAAAAAATGTACAGTCGTTATGTGAGTTCTTCCGATCAGATTTTTTTAGAGTTATATATGTATAAATTTAGGATCCGCCATTGTTAATCGGAATCTTCCCGGCGGCGACAGTGAAATGTGTAGGTAAAATTGAGGTTAGAGATGAGTTAAAATAAAAGGTGGGAGAATGGCGCGGGAGTTTTCTGTAGTTTGGCGCCTCCGCCTAATTTTTTTTCATTTTAATACAAAATAGGTGTTTTTATAGGCTGCAATTCTATTACGTACTACTACGTCTTTTAAAGGGAAGAAGAACAACATATTCCAATTTCACGTAATTTCATAAATGATAGTCAGATGAAAATAAATGAATAATGATTACAACAAATTAGTAAAGTAATCCAAGTATGAGAAAAAATAACATAAAGTAATAAAAATGTAAATGACAAGAGCATCTCGTAGAGTACAAATTACTACGGAGTACTATTGATACGAAAGGAGAAGCTATGCATGCGGCCACTTCTTTGTTAAGTTGGAGTTGCGTCATATTCTATTTAATCATCTCTCTCGAATACATATTTGATCTATTTTTTCCTCTAATAAAACTCATCAAAGTTAACTTCTCACACCTCCACACCAAGACATTCGCGCTTCTTCACTTATGGACCACCTTAGTCTCGTCTTCCTCATTCTATCCTCTAATGAGGTCACTTCATCTTGTCCCGAATATCTTTATTTCTGATTTTATCTTTCCTAATATGCCTACATATTTATCTCAGCATCCTTATTTTTACCACTTCTAACTACTGAACATGTGGGTTTTTAAAAGGAGTTGAAGAAAAATAAAACTCCTTCTCTAAATATGTAAGTGTCATCTTAGCAAAAAAGAAGCCCAAAAAAAGTTTAATTTTAGAAATGTAAGACAAAATTAGTAGTATTTGTTTCTAACTCTATTCTTATATTAAGAAAAAAAAAAAACTACTCATTCTTAAGTAGTACTCAATTCTCAATAAACATAAAAATAATAACTTAATAAATTATACATTATATTTACTTTTTACTTAAAAAAAGTGAAATAAACTAAAGCGATAGCTTTTCTGCGAAAAGGGAATATCACATGGTGAGGGAATATCATATGGTAATTTGGATGGGAATAATTTTATTGATTTAATGCTTTAGTCCTTTATTGTAGTGCATGTGTATATTGTGTTTTTTTTTTCATTCGGTACATGTGTGTATATATATATATATCAAAACATATGAAATGATCGACGAGTATTATTTGGTAAACACAACATAAAGTTGTTTGTAATTATGTTTAGTTGAATCTTAATATTATCGTTAAAAGTATTATTATTGGAAGGTAAATATAACATTGAAATCTTTGACCAAATTCAAATTAGTTAACGTCCTTGAAATTTTTTAACGTAAAATAAATGATAATTAGCAAGATGAATATTCAATAGATATATCTACAATTGAGTCATATTATACAAGTGTTTAGTTTAATTTACTCTTTATAGAATTGAAAAAAACGAATATATAGTACAATTAGCAAGTGAAGAAGAGAGGAGATGATAGATACAATTAATTAATCATGATAATTTTAGAGAATGAAGGTCAAAATTTAAAGGGACATTCCAGAATCTTCATCCTCATCAAGGCTAGAAGTGTAAACAGTGTAGAGAGACCAAACCAAACCGAAGACTCCAAAAAGGATCCAACCAAGAAGATTATTACTGAGCCCAAATGGAAGCCCAGTTCCTTCTGTGCTCATTCTTTCATCCACTAAAGCCATTGCTGTTGGGCTAATTGTTATTGTTGCTGCACATGCTGCTGCCACTAATGATCCACATATTCCTAATTTTGACTCTCCTCTTTCCATTGAACATTTCACCTTTCCCATATTCTTCCTCATGGCTGGCAACCCTGTAAAACCAAAAATGTGAAATAGTAAGCTAAGTCAATTCGAACATACTCTTTAACATAATGTAATATTATGTGTTAAGGATCAAGTCTACACAGTAACATATGTATGCTAGAGATAGAAATCAAGGTACACGTTTGGCAGGGTTTCAATTTTCATATTACTCGTGTCATGAATTTCAACCTTCGTGCATCTATAAGTCGGTATAACTAGAGAAAGAGGGAATCACAAAATTAATGCATTCCTTCCAATTAATTATACTTATCAATACGATGATATCTTAATTTAAGAAAAGAATATTAAATAAGACAATTCGATTTCCTTTTCAAAATGAAGATTTAACTAAACATTCCAAGTGATGCCGTGAATGAATTAAGTCATTGATCATACCCATTATATCTAAGAAAACTCAACTAAAATATCATAGGTCAAGAACAAATTCAAGAAAATGATCAAATCACTAGTTCTTCATATCATTACTAGACAATCACATAACGTTATTTTTCAGTTAATTTGATGGTATAAAAATGAACGTACCAAGAACAAAAGAGGGGCGGGATAGAGATGGCTTGTGCACGAGGGCCGCACGGGGGACTAAAGAGGTTGTGGTACAAGCAGAGATGCTGGTAGCCATTGTGTTTTGTTTTTTTTTTCAGTCAGAAATGAGAAATCAGAGAGCTTCTTTATCTTCAATACTAGTACAACATCTGCTACAAACACACACCTACATTTTCGTTCAAACAACCACACAACATCGATTACTTAGATTGCACCTCATCTCTTACTACCCAACAGTAATATGCCAAGTGTCCTGCCTTATTAAAAAAAAAATATAAAAAAATAATATATATATATATATATTAAATTTGTCTCTCAATAACAATCGATATTTTCTATAATAATATTTTGCTTTTATACCTAAAAGTTATTAAATAAACAACGTTGTCATAAGAAGGTTTGACATTTCCTTTGTTTCCGAATATTCTCATGATAACAGTTTTAAAATCAGTGAGAGTTCTATAGACCAATATGAGTACTCTCATTTTCCACTATTAATATATGACGATTATTGAGCATAAACGTATACTAATAACGAAAAGAAGAAAAATAAGTTGCTTGAATTATCCTAGGTAATTTATTAAAACAAAAAATAGATTGTCAATGAGAAAAACTAAACTCATATGTAGAAAATGGAGAATATTGAAAAGTATGTGAAACTATGTTTTGCACCGAGTTGTTAATCGTGACTTTGAGTACTATTGTTATTTTTATTTGCGCGATACTGAAACTTTTATATTAATAATAACAATCGCATCGTTTAATTTGAGCGACAAATTCTGGCACAATACATCTATATAATGAAGAATAATTAGAAACATGAGTTGAGCATTATATAATGGAAAATATATAATCACTTGAAAAATTTACCTAGATAGACATTTTATTTTATCATAATCTCTAAAATTTTCTACCATTTAAAAAAAATTCAAAATCCCCTCTTAGATACATTACTCCCTTCTCACTGATGCATCCATATCTCCATCTCTGATACATCACTCCTCTCTCGTTGATACATCTTTATCTCCCTCTCTGATACATCTATTCCCTCTCTGATACATCTCTATCATCTCTAAGACATCCCTTCCCTATATATCCGGATGTCATATCCCCTCTCTGATACATCATTTCCCTCTCGGATACATCCTATCCGGATGTCCTATCCCCTCTCTGATACATCCCTCCCTTCTCTGATACATCCCTCTCTTATATATCCGGATGTCCTATTCCCTCTTTGATACATCACACCCTTTTCGGATACAACCCTCCCCTATGTATTTGGAGGTTTGCTGATGCATTCGGAATCTAATAAATTTTATAAGATTCTTGTAATTTGAAAAATAGTAGATAAATAATGTAATTAACTCTTAACACTATAAAATTTATGTAAATTATACAAATTATACTGTATTGCAAAATTTTAAAGATAGTTCAACATCATTCTTTACTTTTGAGTAATGGTGAGCAACACATAATTTTAATTAGCTGGTTACTAAAACTTCTTAGGACAAAGAACTTCCCTATCTGCTATATGATATATTTTTAAAAAAATATCTGTCTATATATCTAAATTTGATAGATTTTCCTCGACACAATTAACAGAAATTTCACGAATTTCTTGATGGTAGAGTTTGTGATGTCTTATTATAGAAACTATCTAATTGTACAAACATTCACATCATACTTATTAAATATTTCAATAGTTTAAAATAATGACACTTATCTTACTGATTAATAATTTCATACAAGGTTTTTAAGTCAGATACAATCTTGATACATGTTTTTTGCTACCAGATTCACTGAAATAGGGAGAGAGACGAGCAAAAATAAGAGGCAAACAAGCGAAATTTGTCTATGTATTTCATATACATGTGAATCACACTAGATGTATACTAGATAGATATATTTGGTGTGATTCGCATGTATCCAGGATACTAGATACGTGAACGAGATGAGAGAGAGGTGAGTGAGATTTGTCTACGTGTCTCGATACATGTGATTTCACTTGGATATACACTATACTTAAAACAAATTATACGTAATACCCTATGCATTTTGAGATAGATATATTTGGACGCACCAAAATCTGGAAGATTCATAAATTGCAAACTAGCGTGTATATAGTAATTAGTTTCTAAACTAGTGAAAGTTCTGTAAGTTACCATTAAATATTGGTGTTATGCTGTCAATGGGCCTAAGAGAGAATGTTAGACTATTTATTAATTTATGTGTGACTCAATTAATATATTTAAAGCTCATAATTAATTTTTAATAAAAAATAAATATCATCTATTACATCAGGTACGTCCATCATCAGTTACTTGATGGACGTACCTGATTAAGCTCAGGCTTCTATAAATTGATCCTTACTTCTTCATTAGGGTTATAACATATTCTTTTCATTTTTTCATCACTAACGGCGGCCAGGGCAAGGTGGTGACCAAATTTTCAACCAAGGATTTTGCTAAGTTCTTATCACCAGGTATGCTTTCTATGAAAAATTCTATATGAGATTATCATGTTCGAGATGCTGATTTGTACGTTGAATATATGTGATAATTTAAACGTTTGTGTTTGAAGTATATGTTTTTTTTTTCAACTATGAGATTTAACTGAAGAAAGAGAATATGTTTTTTTTGATATCTTTGTGAATAAAAATTCAGATGAAAGTTTTTCTTAGATCAAAATTATTAACTGAGAAAAAGTAATCAAATAAACTTCTCCAAAGGCTCCAAAGAAATCATTCTAATAAATTTATGATAGGTGCACCACCAGTCAATCTAGTAATCCTCTATATATTTACCACATCATGCTAAATAGAAAAATAGCTAGCCATTAAGATTATCATCCAACACAATTAATTACTGAGATACGATCTAATTCATTTATTTTGTTTTTCGCTTAGTCTATTACTTAACGAGTTATTATTTAAAATAAATTTATAACTAATATTTCTATTTTTACTTTACTTTATTTAATTTCAAAATAATTTGTTTTAGCAGATTAATTTTTTTTCAACCCATTTGATATGAAATTTAAGTAATTGATTTATCTTTTTAAACACTTGAGAGAGCAATGTTAATTAGTTGTTGGTGCATATATACTTTTTGTCACTTTATTTGATCAGAACACACCATTCAAATCAATATTCACTATTTATTTTTAACTATCCTTTTTTTTAAAAAATATATGCTTTTGTGATGATTATAATCACTTGCTACTCCTTTTTTATATATGTAAATTTCAAGTATGATTCATTTAGAATATCACGCTACTTATAGAAAAATAGTAAATGTTCTTTTTAAGTATAAACTAAAAAACACTTTTAAAATGTCCATTTTAGGTAACTTATTGAAATTCATTAATAATTTTCATTTTACATTTTGAATGAGCAAATTTTTTAGATCTTTTTTTCAAGAAACTATTTCAGATATTTTTTCTATTAATATATTTTGTTACCTTAATATATATTATAGATATTTTCACACGTGTTTAAGCCACATAAATTTTATTATATGTATAGCCCTCATAATTGTATTCAATCAATTTTTTCTCATTATTGAATCATACATCTTTCTTGTTATTATATTTAATATAAAGTAATTTTATCTATTGAATTAAGGTCAAGATATACGTTTATATACTCTTATATCTTCAAATAAAAACCTATAACAAATCAAATATAAATATATTTTTTTTCTTGAATGAGGACTGGGAATTCTTAGCTAATGTTTTGACCATATATTAAATTTATCTTCAAATATTTTTTAAATCATGAATTTCGAATTAGTTTTTTAGTTCATAAATCTTCAACCTTTTTTCACAAATAATATATATATATATATATATATATATATAGATGACGAGACAACACGAAGTCTAAAAGAGTTCATGGAAACCGCTTCTTCTAGTTCAAGTCCCAAAAACATAATTTCAAAAACTCATACATCATTCTTATGTATGTTTTAAGTTGGGGGTGTTCAAAATTGAGTAAATTTTGGGTTTAGCAAACATAAAGATCATATTTGTATAATATATCTATAATTTGTATAATTGCGCGCCATAACAAATTTTATGTTTGCTATGGAGCATCAGATTTGTATAAATCGCAGACAAAACATTCGTTTGTATAAAAGCGCAACGATTGTATATGTATATCAGTTAGATAATTGTATATATGTAACTACTATGTATATGTATCAATGATTGTGTTTGTATATCTGCATAAAATTTGTATTTGTATACAATTGAATCGAAATAAAATATTTGTATATCAAATCTCTCTATATCTCGCTTTATACAACACAAATTATAAATTGTAATTTGTATAATTTGTGTTTGTATAAAGCGAGAAAGAGAGAAAAACAAAAGAAGGCTGGTAGGGAAAGATCTGTATGTATATAATTATAAGTCTATATGACGAAAATATATGTATTTGTATGTGTATATAGAGTTTTTTCTCGCATTATACAAACACAAACACAATTTATACATTTGTGTTTGTATAAAAGTGAGAGAGGCGAGGGAGAGTGGTGAGCAATAATTCTAGGGAGAGAGGCGAATGGCAAGTGTTTGCTACATATTAGAATTAAATGAAACTGTGGTTATAACATTTAATTTGAGTTAATAGTTTGCTATTTTATACAATTTTCCCTTCAAAATTTGGGTAAAAAAGGAATCAACTCAAAAATAAAACCAAATTGATTAAATAAATCAATTTTTTGGGGTTTTGTTTGATTTGATTTTACATTTTTAAAATCAATAATGTTTTGTTTGAGTTTGATTTTGTTAATTTTTTTAAGAAATAACCGAATCAAACCGACAAATTATATACATATTTTTTTATAATTATTTATATATATAATATAATATAATATAATATAATATTATTTTTACGATAATTTTTTAATAACTTTTATATATTATCATTAAAATTTAATTACAATTTATTAAAAAGGCCAAAGAGGATGGCAATATATTGTTGGTTTCATGTAGTGCATGATAATTTTTGGCGGGACTAAAAATGTCATTGTCTTTTTCTTGTCCCACCAAGAACTGTTATAGACAATCATTTACATAAAATCAATAAAACAAATACTTTTGTCTTGAGGTTTTTGCCTTATAAATAAATTATAACTAAATTTTGAAATATATATAAGATATTAATTTTTTTTAATAAAAAAAAATATATTATGTATGTAGAATTATAAAATATACGCATATAATTTATTCATTCCGTTCGATTTTTGAAACAAAATCAAAATCAAATCAAAGTTTATCATTTTTTAAAAATGTAAAAATAAAACTAAACTAAACCCAAATAAAATGAATTTATTTAATCGATTTGGTTTGATTTTTCGATTTGGACCAATTTTTATTCAATTGTGAACACCCTAATTCTAAGTATGATTCATTTACAATATTTCGATACTTATAAAAAAATATTAAATGTCCACATTAAGTACTAATTAAAAAATACTTAAAAATTATCTACTTTAGGTAACCTATTGAAATCATCAACTGCTCGTCTTATAATTTTATTTTATCTTTTTACATTTTTGAATGAGTAAATATTTGGCGTTTGTTCATTTCAATCTTTTTGAAATGTTGTAAAAGATTTTCGAAAACGTATTTGTTTAAGCCTCTTATTTGTTAAAAAACAATCAGGAAAATTGTTTTTTTTTTTTTATAAAAAAAATATATCATGTTGCCTCTATATATATTATATATATTTTTCACACGTATCACAATCGTATTCAACAAAAAAACTCTCATTAGATCATATATCTTCCTTGATTTATTTAAAATATTGAAATAATTTTATCTACTGAGTTAAGGACAAGGTATATAAATATATATACTCAAGTATCTTCAAATAAAAGTTATAACAAACCAAATATAATTATCTAATATTTTTTCTTAAACAAGGATCAATTTTTTAGCTACTATTTGACCAAATTTTAAAAATCTATCTTCAATTATCTATTTGTCTTAGTCAATTTCTTTTTTCACAAATGAAATATATAAATTTAAGTTCCAAAAATACAACAAAAATTTATAACCTGCCGAAACCTTAGCTAATTAACATGCAGACATATAATTAGATTTTTCATTTAATATGCCGTCACCTATTTTAATCTCTATTCACAATCGACGCACCTTATTCTTTTTAGAACAAAATACTTATAATATAATTTCCTAAAAGAATACTATAAAAGTAAAACCGTAAAAATAGAAAAAGAGTAGTAGTAATAAGTATATAGCAGTGTGTCCGTAATATTAAAGAAGTAGGGAAAAAGTATTCTGTTTAGTTCACGCCATTGTGAAGTCGAAGCCTTTTCTCTCGATTTCAACTCCCAAAAAAACCCACAAGAAGAAGAAGAAGATCATCGACGACCTTAATCCGCCACCCCACCCACCCTACCTGTTCTACCCCCAATCTATCACCGACCCACGTTCCCTTTTCCCAAATCAAATCGACCCATTTGCTCAAATTTCAATCTTTTTGACCCAGATTCACACTTGTCCTTTTCTGTTGTGTTGTATTAATTGCAGAGGGAGTATTGTTTGATGATTGTTGGTTCTGTTTTTGGGTTTAATGCATATAAACAAAGGGGGGAAATCAATGGACGTAAATTCCGTTGTGTTCATGAGGTGTTTGTAGCATGCACTGATTGAGTTACGTGGGGTTTGAAGGTATAAAGAGGGCTGAATTGGATTTCATTCAAACTCGACTGTTGGAAAGTGGAAATGCCGAATCAAGTGGTGAAAGTGAAGAGGGAGAAAATTGCGGCATGCATTACATGCCCTCTTTGTCATAAGCTATTCAGAGATGCTACTACTATTTCTGAATGTCTTCATACGTGTAAGTCCCTTTCTCTCTATCTGTTTCTATGGCTTTTGGTCAATGTCAGCTATTCGAATTTTGAATTTTCGATCTGGGTTTGCTTTATTTGGTATCAGTTTAGCAGGATTCATGCGTTCCAACATCTGGGTGTTTTAAGAGAATTGTGTATACAATTACCTCTTTGTCTGTAGAGTATTTGAATGATTATATCGTTGTTTGCACATTTGGTCAATATCTTGGTTTTATCAACTAAGTGGAACGAGTCTTCTGTTTGATTGATTTCATTTAAATGGGTTTCGCGTATTTACTCAGTGGTAGATGAATTAAATCAGCAGTTTCTGATTTATATGGAAATTTCCTGTTCAAGATATTTGCTAGATGCTGTTCTCACAGAAGTGGCAGATGCTTGGTTCATCATGGATAATTGAGCTGCAATGAGATGTGGTCAAGTGGCACATGACTTATTTTCATGCTATATATATCTCTTGAAAGGGTTCATTTGGAAAATTCTAATAAAATGTATGTGTCATTTATGGAATCATTTCTAGAAAATTATTTTTTTTGTGATCATATTGCGAGGAGCATGCTTTGATTTCCCTAAACAGTGTATATTGTCGTATGAAACCACATGTTTTGATAAATGAATTAAACTTCCTTACATTCTTTTCATTGCTCTTAAGCAGAAAATCTCTGCATTTTGGTTTGGGCAATACTGACACTAGCTTCTGTTGTTTCAAGAAAAGATGAGCTTTCCTTCTGTGCTAATATTGTTTCTGGAATTCATCCAGTTTGCAGGAAATGCATCTATAAGAAACTCTCTGATGAAGAAACTGAATGCTGTCCAATATGCAATATTGACTTGGGATGTGTCCCATTAGAGAAATTGAGGTCATATATTTTTACTATCGCTCGTTTCATTTTTTCTGTTAATCCGAACGTCCAAAGGTGTGCTTAAGTGTCAATTGACATATTGATGTAGATAGTTCTAGTTTTGCTTTTGCGTTTTGTTCAACCACATGGAATCTCTAGCAACATATTACACTTTTGATTGACTTCCTTCTGTAGTTCTGTTAGCCTATTAAATTTAACAACATGGAGTGTACTGCATGTTCAGCTCCAGACTGCCTTGTTCTGTTGTCCCTCTGAAGTTTGATATGCAACAAGAAGTTAGAGGCGTCTTGTGTGAAAGATATCAGGTGGCAATTTTAGCTGTATAGATTCTTAATGATTATTTAGTTAGAGAGGCCAAATGCCTGGCTATGCATGTAATACCTTCTTACTTTCCTGCTTCTTACTTTTTATTGACCTAACATCAATCAATGATGAATCTGAGAGCAACACGTTATGCTCACTGGAGGTTGAAATTTCTATTAAGTATTGAGATTTTCCCACTTTTTCCCACCACAGTTGCTTAACATAGTCCATCTCCAAATAAGCAAGACTACAAGTCGTTCATCGATATTTCACATATATGAGTTAGGATCTGAAGAATGCTGAGCAGAGATCACAGTGCAGTGCTAAGCAGGATTGTCACAATTGAGTTAGGATTTCACTAAGAATACTGAGTAGAAAATAGAAATCACAGTACTCTTCCATGTTTGTGCTTTGTAGCTATGATTTACTAGCAGGTTATAACTGAACACAAGGCAAAATTTTGTATTCACTTTAAAAGTAGATATGTGATAATTTTATTATCTGACATACCCCACATGTTAATCTATCTTTCCTGTTTCTTCTCATTTCAGGCCAGATCATAATCTGCAAGATATTAGAGCAAAGATATTCCCTTACAAGAGGCAAAAGGTGCAGGCACCTGAAGTTGTGCCTTCAGTTACCCCTCCAATCAGGAGAAAAGAGAGATCATTATCATCACTAGTGGTCAGTACTCCAAGAGTATCAACACAGACTGGAACAACAGGAAGGAGATCGAAATCAGTGGCAAGAAAAGCATTACGAGGCTCCACATTTTCTGTTGAGAAACCTGTCAGAAAAGAGGGAAGTTCTGGAGAAGATCAGCTGGATAGCGCTAGTTCACCTGAGACTTTGAACAAGTTCACTCAGAACATTAGGCAGGTAAAGTCATATTCTTTGATGGTGGTGTGGTGCCTCATCTTAGGCTTCCTTGAAATCTTTTTTGTGGTTGATGTCAAGCATATATAGGTAGTACACTTAATCATGCCTCTTTTGCAGAACTCTTCCAGTGCTGAGCTATTTGGCCAACCCACACCTGATAACGAAACAGAGAATGGCATGGATCTGTGGGAAGGTCAAGTTGATTTGTGGAAACCTTTGAACTGTTTGGTGGAAGCAGCAAACCGGAGCAAGTCTGCGAAGTTTACTTCCCCAGGTTCTACTGCCAAATCTGAATATCTGCATTCCCTTGACAATGAGGCTCATGTCCGTAAAAATAAAGTGAAAAAACATGGACTGGAAACCAAAGTCCAGGATAACAAGAATAACAGTGGACCTGCTCATTTGGGGTCAGATAAACCTAAAAAGATGCGGAGAAATAGCCAAAAGAAGGCATCAGAATCTGGTGGATTTAGTATTTCACCACAAACTGTGCTGGATGCAATCGCTACCAAATGTGAAAGGAGGAATAATCCAATTTGGTTCTCGTTAGTGGCCTCTGAAGATCGGTAAGAATCTGCCTTATCTTGTAGATTTTGTTATAAAAAAATATCTTTTCTGAGAAAGAAGTTGTATTTCTAAATGTTTCTACTCCGATTTTTTTTCAGGGAGGGCGATGCACCATTGCCCCAGATTTCTGCAGGTTACTTGAGAATAAAGTAAGCTTATTTGTGATATCATTCCAGACTTGTTGTGAAACAATTTATCTTGAGATGCTGTTTCTGTCTAGGCTTAGCATTCTTAGTTATGCTCCAATTATCGGAATGAATTGCACAAAGAATGTCTATAGCTGCAGGAGTAGATACTTAAAGCCTTGATATCTTTTGCACCAACTATGTGTTAAGAGGGTGGAGAGGGGGTCACATACCATTTCTTCTTTCGAATTTTGAATGTAGACACTACTGGTCTCTTTTGGTTGTAACTATGACATCAGCAATTTCTTCTAGTCCCAAGAAAGGAATAAGAACTAATAACTGCACGTAGTCTTGTTCCAAGGGTACGGAGACTAGATTTATATTGGCAAAGCTTTAAAACTGAGTATATTTATATGCCATGAGGACTAGGTTAGCATTTGATTTAATCCATTAAATTTGAGCATTTAACAAGCTGATCTACACACATTTTGGAATGGTAGGCATGCATCAGGTGGGATCAAATTGCAGGTGTACCACAAAGACTAGGAAAGAAAGATATAACCTAGATTAAAGTTGCAAGCATTTTGAATTGAAAATTGATACTAAGTTACTAACTCTCGTTGTTAATTGCTAAATATTGGACTAACGAGTTCTGATAGTAAGAGGCGTCATGATCCAGTCTTATCTGTTCTCTTGTGATGAGTTGGGATTAAAGTTGTCTAAAGAAGTAAAATCCTGTATCATATTTAGGGTCCTGGAATCTTCTACCATATAAACCAGTACACATTTAGTTGCTAGTAAATATTTGTACATGTCTTCCAACCTTTCTATTTCCTTTTATCATGGTCTCTGATAATTGATTGTTGTCTAATTCTGCTTATTGTGGTCTTTTACCACTGCTGTTTGATGTCTTCTCCAACGCATCTTCATTTACTATTGGTTGGTTGACCTCTTTCTTGTAGCATGATATCATATGAGGGAATTTCTCATCCTGTCAAGGATGATTCTCTCCAATGAGTTAGACAGCTTCTTCTGTTCCATTGATTGATCCTGTTTGTCTATTTGAAGCTAACTCGTACTATCTTTCCCTTACTTGAAGGATTTTTTTGAACCATTAAGAAGCTGGTTTATCCTTTCAGCATAAGTGGTTTAGGACAGTGTTCTGTAATAATGCAACTAGTTAAGTCAAATTCCTGTTGTTCAACCTACAAAATTTGCTTGAGTGCAAGGTAAAAGATACATGGATGTGACTACAATGGTGCTTCTTGGTAGAACTGATCAAGGGGGACTGAGCCACTCAACTAACACCATAAGCTTCTCCTCTTTGTTCCGTTAGGGATAAGCTGAGATGGCATATCTGTGTCTCTGAGGCTCCTTGGACGACCTTGAAGATTTATAGCTGTATACTGCATGCTGTTTTGCAAACATTTTTAACCATTGAGCTTTTGGCTTTGGCGATCCTTTTTTCCCCTTCACTTGTTATATAGCAACTAAAGTATTGCCTCTTTAGAAATATCTCACATATAATTTCTTACTTACACTATCTCTCCAATGTTGCCATGTATTGGTAATCTTCTCAACATATTATTGTCTCAGTTTTTGAATTTGAAAATATTGAATGGGATGTAATACTAATAATCCACCTTTTACCAATTTCTTCTGGTATTATGAGTACCACCATCAATCCATTCTGATTTTCTATTGTTTGGTTGGTCTTTGTTGAGATTGAGAGGGGAGGGGCTATAGGAAGGTCAAGGGAAAAGTAGAAAAACTAATTAACCGGAAAAAATGGATTATTTTGTGAAAAGAACTTTTGGTCCTATAAAAAGCGGAGCACTAAAATTAAGATTAATTTGTCTGCTAATAGAAGGATACAGGCACTAGTTTAGCGTTTTGAGAGTGTTTGGACATTTTCCTTGATAGTATTGATAATGGTATTCATGTTCTGTTTCATTCTGTTGCAGGAATGGCAATGTTCCTGTTTCTTACATCCAAAAGTATCTGATGAAGAAGTTAGATCTTATCAGTGAAGATGAGGTATTTTGTTGCTCTTTGGCTGTCATTTAGCACTTAGAGAATGTTGTCAACATTTATGCACTAAACAATCCAACATTATTCTGGTTAAAGTTCAAATTTAATATGGAGAGGGGTGATTTTTTTGTAATTCTTTGTCCTGTTAGGTGTGATTTTGGTCTAGTTGGTTTTGGTCCTTTTGGAAGTAGGGAGTAACATGTCTTACGTGATGTCCAAAGGGAATATGTGGCATCTGCGAGTAAGTTATTTTTCAGATATACTGTTTATTTTCTTTCGAATTCAGAAGCGAAAAAAGCTGTAAAGAAGTGTAGAAGTTGGCGAAAAACAGCATTTTGTGTTACACCATACATAACAAAATTAGTAATCCGTGTTAGTTTTAATATTGGAAGAAGGTAGCGGTTTCAAGCGATTTATACAAATGGAAGCTGGACTATATCAAGTCGTTAATGAGTTTGTACTAGAAAAGATCTGCACAGCTTTAATTAGTTTTGGTTCTAGGGTCTATCAGTGACTGGGTTTTTCTAAAGGTTTATTGTATTTCAGAACAAGTGAACATGAAGTCAAGCAGGTGAGTTTCAGGGTGTTGTGTTTTTATGATGTGGGTGTTATCCTGGGAAGCATCTGTAAGTGACAACTGTGACTGATACCATTTGTCTTTCTTGGAAGTAAACTAACTGTTTCACCTTGTATCCTTCAAAGGAGGGAAAGTGAGATTGTTGCACCCAAGGGTGTGGACTGGTTGTCAATGAAGTGGGTGATTTCTTCCCATCTGCCTAAGCTTTAGTGGGCAGAATTACCTGGTATCTGTGCTGGTGGGAGGTAACAGGTACTCGGTGGAATAGTCGAGGCAGACACTGCCAACATCTAAAAATGAAAGAAAGAAGAGAGACTGTTATCCTCGAGTAATTCCAATGTAAAAAACATATCATGATGGTTCCAATTTTATACTCTGCTGACTGTTTATGTTGTTTTGTAGGTTGAAATTAGATGTATGGGCCAGTTGATAGCCCCCACTTTGCAAGTGAATACTTTGGTAGATATGTGGCTTGAAACTACTACACCAGAAAGCGTGCCAGTTATTACTGGTTCATCAGCGAAGGATTTTGTGATGGTGCTGTCATATGCTCATAAGGTCCCGGTCCCTGTCCATCCAGCTTCTTGAGTTGTCCTTTCTGCCTTCAACAATCCATGTAATATCTGGCATAAGTTGAAGTATTAGCCGATAATGTGTCCCATTATAAGATCATAAGTTATTTTACAACTTCTGCTGCTGGAATTGTCACAAATCATCAGCAAATGAGCAAAATGCCCTTTGACAGGGTGCTGAACAACTGAAGCTTACCTCTTCTTGCTTTCGTCGAGCTACTTTGCGTTTCTCTGATGTTGTATGGTTGTACACTACCTTGTACTTTCACAAGGGATGAATTTTTGAGAGAATTTTCATTAAACTACCAAGATTCATGGTAGCATGTTCTTAGGTCAAAACTATTATGTGTGTTTTCTCAGTTTGCCCTTGTTTGGGCTTGTCTGTTGCATGCTTAAGAAATAGGTAGTGGATATGATACTTTGATTTCACAATTTAGAAAGTGCAACAAGTTAAACAGTATAGATTTATTTCAAGTGAAAATTTTACAACTTTATAAGTATTACCTTTTGTATTTTCTTTTTGCTCTATACTACACAACTTTTGGATTTCAAGTTCTTTTCATATATCTTTTTGTTGTCTCAACTAAGACTAGGATTAATGAAAGTAAAATAGTATCATCAAGGCTGATATTAAATGACTATCTAAACTACTACCTTACCTTGTTGGTGTTCGATAAAAAAGGCTAATAAATGATTGAACAATTATGCAATATTAGTAGGTGAGTTGTTATGCATGCAATAAACAAGAATGTGGGAATCGTTATGATTTGAGTGGGATAACTTAATTGTAATTTTCCTAATTAGTATACTCGTTTTGGTTTTAATATTTTATAATTCTTTTCACATTAAATACACTTGAAAATAATTGCTACACCATATGATGTTATCATGGCTTTTTACTAAAACGAGGTCATATTTCAAATTTAATCTTCACTCATAGATTTTGGAAGTTATTTTTAAATTTTTTCCCTAAATATCTATTTGATCATAAATTATTTTTTGAGATTTAATCATAAACTTTTGAGAGTGGTTTTTTAAAAAAGTTCCTTAAATATCTATTTCAATCTTAAAGTTTTGATCTTCATCCATAGATTTGGAGCAGTTTTTTGAAAATTTCCTCAAGTAAAATTTGATCATAAAAACTAGTCTTCACTCATAAATTTTGGGAGTTATTTATTTTTTAAAAATCTTAAATATTTATCTCCATATAGATTTTGTAAGTAAATATTTGTTTGACCATAAATTTTAAAAGTAATTTATTTATTTTTAAAAAAATTGATCATAAATTTTGGAAAGTGGGTTTTAAAGATTTTTTTTAAATGTTTGTTTGACCATAAAATTAAATTTGATCAGATTTAAAAATTATGATCTTCAATTACAGATTTTGATAATAGTTTTTGAAATTCAATCTTAAAAATAAGTAATTTTTAAAACAATTTTCTTGAATATCTCTTTGGTCATAAAGTAAAGTATCATAAAAAAATTAATCTTCCGTCATAGATTTTGAAAGTTGCTTTAAAAAAAAATCTCTAAATATGTGTTTGATCATAAAAAAATCTGATCTTCAATCATAAATTTTGTGAGTAAATTTTTTTTAAAAATCTTAAATATTTATTTGTCCATGAAATAAAATTCAATCTTAAAGTTCTAATCATCAGTCATAGATTTTGAGTAGTTTTCAATTTTTTTCCCTTAAATATCGATAAGGTCATGAAGTAAAATTTGATCATAACAAATTGGTCTTCACTCATAAATTTTGGAAGTAATTTTAAAAAAATTTCCTTTTAAATATCCATTTTTGGACATGAAATAAAAAATTTTTGATCATAAAAATCTGGTCCAGTCATACATTTTGGGAGAAGTTATTAAAATATTGACCTCAAATATATATTTGATCATGAAGTCAAATTTGATAATTAAAAATTGATCTTTAGTCATAGATTTTGAGAGTACTTTTTAAAGTTTTTCCTTAAATTATCATTTTGACCATCAAGTAAAATCTGGTCAATAAAAATAAATTGATCTTCAATTATAGATTTTGGAGTAGTATTTAAATATTTATTTGACTGTGAAACAAAATATTAATTTTAGTCAAAGATTTTGAGAAAAGTTTTTCCTTAAATGTCTTTTTGACCATGAAGTAAAATTTCATTATAAAAACTTAGGGATCTTTAGTCTTAAAAATATATGTCATACTTTTTTTTTTTCAATAAATTTGATAGAAGTACAGTTTCAATGGCAGAGAAAAATCACAAATTAAGAGTTAATTTGATCTCAAAGAACATAAGAAAACTAGTATACAAGGGACAAGAAATAAGAAGAATATTTCAAATGAATGATGAGGTTGAAGTTGGAAGTGAAGAAAAAGGGTATTTAGGTTCTTACTACAAAGCAACTATTCTTTACCCTGTTGGCACTTGTAGTGATTACAGAGTCAAGTACAAGACTCTCGTGAGTGATAATGATCAAACCACGCCACTAGAGTGGTTTATACGTGCCTCTGAGCTCCGTCCTGTTCCACCTGAAATTCCACGTGAAACAAAGCCAATGGAAACCTACGATATCGTTGATGTGTATGACAATGAGGGCTGGTGGATTGGGGTCATAACTGCCAAAGTTGAACAAGAGTATCGTGTCTATTTTCCTACTACAAAGCAGGAGATTGTATATTCTGCTTATAAGTTGAGGTTTCATCAAGAATGGTCTGATGGCGACTGGAAATTTCCTTCACTTGGTTAAGGATACAATATTGTTGTTTTTTTACTTCATTCTGTCATTCTAGTGTGCTATGAATTTACTTAGATCATTTCAAGTTTAATTTAGTCCGCAACATATTATGTATGCTGATCATCCAATATATTTCAATAAAAGATTTTGGGAGTAATTTTAGTCTTCAAATATTTTTCAAGTTTTCGAATTTTTGAACTTTCACTAACAAAAAACTTTTAATCTTTTAATCCAATAAAATTCTATGTCCAAACACAACTTCACATGTTAAAATATCATAAATATAGTTAATTACATGTTTAAATATTAGTGATAATCAATTATTACATTGAGTAAATGGAGAGTTTATATGTTCAAAGGAGGATTGTTTACTCTTTCAGATTTTAATGGAGGTTCATTGCATAAATTTAATATTGTTAAAGTTGTTCTCTTTTATCTATTTTAGCCCTTTGAAACCTTCAAATAGTATTTAATTTAAAATTTTAAGATGTCTTTTGGTATTACTCTATTTTTATCTATTCATTTTTTTTTTGTTTCATGAAACTCACATCCAAAATTATCCTTTTCATTTTATAGTTAAAGTAGTGAAGTCATCAACATCTAAAGTATATGATATATCTACATTAGTCTGATTATATATCACTTTACGAAAATAAAGTGATTTTTCTATTTGATTCATGCTTTAGTTTGACTCGATGGAGAAGACTTTTGAATTTTAATTGGATATGAGAGACAGTGTCGACAATAACTTGGAAAATTATGTACCGATTTTGTATTTCTTTTTCATTTATATAATGTTATGATTAAAGTCTTAAGAATGATGCATGCTATTTTTTTCTTCTATGTTTATTTTTTTTTATATTTCTCTATTAGTCTTCTTTAATTTAATTTTCTATAAATTATTATCATAACATTTATTTGAGATTATTGCATTTTAGTACTCATTACACACATATTTTCATTGAATTTTAATCGTCCTAACAAATTTATAACATATTACATGAGACACACACACGTTGCACGTGTCCAGAAACTAGTATCTCAAAAATATAAGAATCATCAAGAATTGAACCTTAATGGCTTTCATGACCAAAGGTTTTTAACATTTAGATTGAGAGTTAGTTAAAATGAGTGATCCACAAAAAAATGAATATAAGTGGGAATTCCAGTCTCTTTTAACTGAAGTAATACAAACAAAACCCAGAGGTCAAAATTATAGGAATTGAAAGAATATGTTGATACATACAGCTTTGTATCCCAAGATTCACTGTACCCAGAAAATGAAATCAGTGAATTCATCTGTTTCTGAAAGCACAACTTTAAAAGATGTCCCCTTTCATTCTCAAATGCAAAATGAGTTGAATCAATTGAAGAAAAGGGTTAAAGACCCTTTGAGTAGTAGTAACAAGTTTTGCTTTTGCTGCAGTAGAAGACACTTTATGGCAGCTGCTCTATTGCCTATTCATCCTTCCCATGCTTCTGATGTTTCGTCTCCTGCTGACTCCATGGTAAAATATGAGTATAATGCTTCATTTATATGTTGTGTTTGATTGGGCACTGAATTTAAGAACTGTTGAAATGGGTTAGAATCTCATATTGTTTGGGGAGTGTACTGGTGGGCAATCCTCCTGTCGTGAGCTAGCTTATGCAGCTGTGTTAGGCCAAAAAGTCATATCTTTCATGATATTAGAGCAAGGTTAGTTCTTGTTTGCGCCCCATGTTATATTGGCCATGCTCCAATTAAGGCTGTTAGAGTGGGTTAGACTTTAGAGTATCACATTGATTGGGGAATGACCAGGTGGTTTCCTTATATTGACTTGGGCAAGGGGAGAGCTAGCTTTTGGGTTTTCTTACAAGAAAAAAAAATGGCTTAAACATGTCACAACATTTATATGACTATAAAAGCATGTCATTAAAGGTAAAATGGTAAGGTTAAACTTAAAGAGGTTTCAAATTTAGAAAAGGTATATTTTTTCTTGGAACTGACTAAAAAGGAAGAATATCATATAAAATGGAATTGAGACAAACTTGATTGATTGACTTGTCTGACATAAAATTGGTAATTTTCCTACACTTGTAAATAGACAGTCACAGTATTTAGTTTTTAAGTTGAAAATGTTGAATGCTGGCTGTTAAAGTTGTGAACTTTCAAGTTCAAAAGGTCTTTGCTAGTTATTTTCCCAATCTGGAAGTAATCATTACAGGGAAGTTTTAACAGTCAGGAAACCGTCTATATTGAAGAAGCACAATTTACATTCAATTAATCCAAGTTGTTGCATGAAAATGTTCTATGGGGACAAAGTATGATAGTAAGATTTAGGCTGCTCTTTCCTGAGAGTTATCCAAACTGGTTAAGCAAGAACAATGTGACAAACTTTGCAATGAGCTAGATTTGTTCATATTGTAGTTGCTCAATCGCAATTCAACAAATGTTGCAGTTTTAGCATCAATGTGCTTTATGAGTGACTTTATCAATCACTGATCTTACATGTAGGCAATGTTGAATAGGTTGCATCCTCCTAGGCCTGATTGGTGATAAGATTTAGGCTGCTCTATCCTAAGAGTTATCAGAACTGGTTAGGTAAGAACAATGTGACAAACTTTGCAGTGAACTCGATTTGTTCATATTGTAGTTGCTCAATTGTAATTCAACAAATGTCGCAGTTTTGATAAGATTTAGGCTGCTCTTTCCTAAGAGTTATCAGAACTAGTTGTGACAAACTTGGCCGTGAGCTAGATTTGTTCATATTGTAGTTGCTCAATCGCAATTCAACAAATGTTGCAGTTTTAGCATCAATGTGCTTTATGAGTGACTTTATCAATCACTGATCTTACATGTAGGCAATGTTGAATAGGTTGCATCCTCCTAGGCCTGATTGGTACGAGGAGTTTTATGCAACAGCCATGAACACAAGTATGAAAGCTTATGAAGCTGAGGTTAGCTCATATTGTCCACTTGAGAGCTGCAGAGATTATTTTTAATTAGTAAATGATGGAAATACATAAGATTTTCTGGACTTATACCCTTTTTCTGTAAGATTGAAGGTTACAAGTCAGAGCTTTTTGCTAATCTGAGAGGTCAGGCCAAACAAATCCTCGAAATTGGCATTGGGACAGGTCCAAATTTGAAGTATTATGCCAGTGAGGAGGGCACTTCCGTTTATGGCGTTGATCCAAACAGGAAGATGGAGAAATATGCACAAGCAGCAGCAGAGACTGCAGGCCTTCCAGCTGCGAATTTCAAATTCCTGCATGCAGTACGTATCTTTAACAAGACTCAATAAATCTATATCATCATGGTATTTAAGTTATATACTCCGTGCATTTCAATTTGTTTGTTTGGTTTTGACTTGGCACCGAGTTTAAGAAAATAAAGAAGACTTTTGAATCTTGTGGTCTTAAACTAATGTTATGTAGAATGTATAAAAATACTCTTTAATTTTCTGGTCTTAAATCTAACATGTGGAAAGTTAGAATTAAAGAGTTGTCAATAAAGGAAAGAGAGATTCTTTTTGAAATGGACTAAAAAAGAAAATAAGACACATAAATAAACGGAGGGGTAGCTTTTTTGGAGAATGCATTGCAAAGTTATAACAGAATGGCTTTATTGTTAAGCCTACATACTTTTATCAGCTACAGGTTAACTTGTAGGCATAAAAGACCTTTTAGGATAAAACATTTCTTTTTATGGCTTTCCCTATGATGTGCTTTTGCTATTTCAGTAATCAGTTTAATGCTTCCATGTAACAGCATCAGCATAAAGTAGTGTATGGTAATCAAACTATGCTGTTTCTAACCACTCCATTTTTCTTTTTGGTTATCTTCTAGGCATAGTTTTTTTCTTTTCTTTTCTGTTATGGAAATGATAACTTTTAAGTAATTTTCATTAATTCTTCCCTTTTCCCCTCTTATGGCTTTTCGTCATGTGCTATATCCTTTTTCTACTCGACTACTTTTTAGGTGTTCTTCTCTTGTTTGTTCGAGAGCCGACTTTTTTTCGTGTATTTCACTTTAGTCATTCTTCTCTCTTCTTTTTGTTGCTTTGCTTACACTTTTTATCAGGGCTATTCATTGTGTGTATTTTCGGCTGATTAATGTAATGCAAATACCTCAAGAGTGTGATTGTTGTATTTTCTTTAGCTGGCACAATGACATACATTATATGAGCTGGCACCTAGTTACTTACCCGTCATTAACAGGAGACGTATCTAATACATAATAGGAAACTTTAAAGTCGAAGTTGATGGTTTCATGCAGGTTTCTGAGTCCTTGCCATTACGTGATGCTTCAGTTGATGCTGTCATTGGCACTCTTGTATTATGTTCTGTCGCAGATGTTAATCTGACACTGCAGGGTATATAATCTCTTTTAGTTTTATGCTTTCATATTGCAGTTCAATTCATAGGTTTATCCTGCTCACGAATTACATCGAAGTAGTTCAGTAAACTTCATATCAAACATAAACCTATGTCGTTTAACCATCAGCGCGCCTTTGTATTTAGATTCTTTTCATGTATCTTATGTATTATCTTTGTGGTTATTTTTTGTATATTTACAATCTTATCCTAGGTGATGTCCTTATTTGATGAAGCTTGATGTACTTATCACATGTTTGAGTTTCCCACTATAAATATATAGCAAAACAGGCTCATTTCTTTGGCCCTTTACTAAACTTGCTCATTTTGCTGTAGAATCCACTCTTTTTGAACATTTGATTTTTTGCTGTTCAGAAAGCAAAAGTGATTTCGGCATAGGACTTCAATGACCTTATCTTAAAATGTTTACCCTAAAAATGCACAAAGTTACCAAAGACGAAGGAGCATTATGCCCCGATTCTATTTATGCTGCAGCTTATATATCTGCTTTTCTGCTGAAATATTCTTGCTCATCTAAACTTACAGTGACCCTAAAACTTCTAAAAATGTCAGTTTGATTGTTCGGGTAAATGCAAAATATTTCTTGTACTGTCAAAGGTCTTAACACATAATCCTAATCATGTTAGTCTATAGAACCTCGACTTTCTTTTTGATAATTATCTCCATTGGTTCCTGAAGCAGCCGAGCTATTAGTCCAAAATGTTGTGGTGATCACGTCGACTTCATTAAAAAAATATTGACTCTTAGCCAGGATGTTGATGTATGTGTACATCCTTGTTGTTGTCTGTATACTCTTTCCCTGATCTGGACTTCTGTGTTTACTTTCTTTTCTTTGATAGGATGGTTGAAAAGGATTAAGTCCTGATATAATGCTTTGTCATTTTTCTCTTAGAGGTCAGAAGGGTGCTCAGGCCTGGTGGCATTTACCTCTTTGTTGAACATGTGGCTGCAGCAGGTAAAGATAATAGTTACACTCGTCGTGTTAAACGTTTGTGTCTCTCCTGAGTGTGTTTTCTGCATCAAGTAAAAATTGTACTTTTACTGATTGCAATTGGACAGATGGTACAGCTCTCAGATTTGTTCAGGGATTGCTTGATCCGTTGCAGCAGGCTGTCGCAGATGGTTGTCATTTTACCAGGAAAACAGGAAAGAACATATCTGAAGCCGGTTTCACAAATGTAGATAGTCGTCAAGTCGTATTATCAACTGCCTCTCTGATAAATCCTCATATCATTGGCATAGCTCGCAACTAGATATATCCAAGTGTTTACAATGGTGTCTTTGTGAATCTTTAGCTCATGATCTTGAACTTCTCCACAACATATTTCAACCGGCTAGTTATATTGCCCCCGAACAACAAGGGCACAACAGTTACAGTAGAATTATGCATCATCATTTTACAAGTAAAGAGATGAGTTTTTATTCTTATTTTGTATAATAACATTGGCTTGATTAAAAAGAGTGACATGATCAGTGAAGATTCATATAGCCAACTCCTAACTTGTTCGATATTGAGGCGTAGTAGTTGTTGTTGTTGTTGTATTTTTCCTGCAAAGAGATCAATCTTGTTCTTGACATTGAGTTATATTTACTAGTTTGATAGTGTCTTGAGTGAAAACATCAGATTTCACTGCACTTTGTTCATAATCTATGCATTGTGCATATCAGAAATGTATATTTAAGGTTCAAATACTTGCAAGAACAAATTCAAGAATGTTTCTTGATATGTTTTTGAGTTGAGTGAATGCCCATTTATTACATAATTTTTTTAACATTTTGACTTTTGATTCAACAACAATAATATAGAACATGATATTATCTAAATCAAGTTATTGATGCTAAATTCACTATATATAGGACATTGAGTACACAAAATTATACCCAGGAAAGTTGGTTTCATCTAATTGTCATATCTAATGGCACAAATAGAAACTTGAACATGTTTTAGAGTTCACAAATTCTTATCCATCTCTTATTAAGTTAGTTTTCAGCTAAAGTTATTTAGTTTTCATCCAAAGGTATCATGCAAAAAGACAAGATCATAATACGTTATATGAAAGACGATTAAGTAACCATGCTACTATTGGTACCCCGAATTAGACCAAAATTTACTTGCTTGTATTTAGCCATGGTGATTATGTTGCAAAAGCAAGTCTTTTTGAGCTCTAGTTTCTCAGAGGTTGAGAGACTTTTTATAGCATAAATAGAAGCATTAGAATGTTAGTTGGCACAACAAACAAACCTAGATGATAAATGCATCACTATTAGTATAAAAGAGAGGCATATAAAGAAAGAGATATATGTATAGCAAGTAACAAATGAAACTAGTTGCTTTATGTTAACATGATTTAATGTTTAAAAACAACGATCTATGTGTATAATGTCATAGCTCATTAAGCTAAAGTTGAAACCGATTAAGAACAATCAAGAACAAAACTCGCTGCACATGAATCTATGACATACACTTAAATATACACATATTATGTTGTAACAGTAAAATAAAATTTTAAATTATAATTTTGAAGAAATGAATAACGATTCAATCATCAAGAATGTAATTATGATTTGTAAAAAAAATTAGTTGAGGTAAATAATATTTATTAAGAAAATACAATATACATTTGCTTTATACTCCAAGAAGAACAAATAGTTTGTTCATGGATGTGTTCATCTTCAATGACCTTTGAACCAACAATTCCATGATCAAATCTTATTGGATTTTTGTGATTCTTGATTTAACAGACTCCTTATTTAGTTCACTATCATATTAAAAGAAAAAAACAGTATTTTACTCGAAGCATTGACCTAAAATTAACCAAAACTACAAAAGACTCCAAGAAACTCATTGATCAGACCACTTGCTAATCAAAATTAAAAATCTCCCAGATTTCTCATTCAAAAAATCCAAATAAATACTCTTTAAAAGCTTACAAAATTATCTACCTAACTAATTTTATTTTGGTAAATTCCATAAAGTATAACTCATGTTACGCCTATATTAATTGAGCATAAAAACACAACTCAAAGAACTAAAACAAGCTTTTCTTGTTGCAATCTCAATCTCTGTCCAAGTCACCTACCATTATGAACCGTAGATGAAGTTTCATCCAACGGCTTATATTCAAAATTCGTTTAAAGTATTAATCCGCGTCAAAAGGCTATTAACCAATCAGCTTTCAGAATTCTGGATACGAATTTATTTTAGCTTACTATATATGGTCTTCTCAATTTCATCACAAATTCATACAAGCAAAATAGAAATTCCAGTAGTTCTACAGATCTTAGAAATCCTAATTTGAAGTTTCTGCAAAGATGGCGACTGAAGAACCAGTTGTAGCAATTGAGCCTGTGAATGAACAGGTGGCGGTAGCTGAACCGGCGACGGAAGAAAATCCACTGGCGGATACTGATGAACCAAAGAAAGAGAAGGAGATCAAGGCGAAAAAAGCATCTGCTCCGAGAAAGAGAAATCCTCCGACTCATCCTTCCTACTTTGAGGTAAATTGATTGTAGATTTGTTATTAATCGAAGTTGTTGTTTAATTTGCCGATTAGCTAATTTGAAATGTTATGCAGATGATTAAAGAGGCGATTGTAACATTGAAGGATAAAACTGGATCGAGTCAGTATGCGATCACAAAGTTCATTGAAGATAAGCAGAAAAATCTTCCATCAAATTTCAGGAAAATGTTGCTTGTTCAATTGAAGAAGCTTGTGGCTTCTGGTAAACTTGTTAAGGTTAAGAGTTCCTACAAGCTTCCAGCTCCAAAGGCAGCTGCTACTGCGCCCGCTAAGAAGAAGCCGGTAGCTAAGCCAAAAGCAACACAGGCAAAGAAGGCAAAGCCGAAGCCAAAACCAAAGGTTGCTGCTCCAAAGGCTAAAACTGCTACCAAATCAAAAGCTAAGCCAAAGCCTGTTGTTGCTGCTAAAGCTAAACCAGCTGCAAAGCCTAAGGCAGTTGTAGCAAAGCCGAAAGCAGCTGTAAAGACTAAAGCCCCTGTGAAAGCTAAGGCTGCTGTAAAGCCAAAAGCGGCTAATGAGAAGCCAGCTAAGGTAGCAAGGACATCTACAAGGTCGACTCCGTCGAGGAAAGCTGCACCGAAGCCAGCTGCTAAAAAGGCGCCGGTGAAGAAAACTCCGGTGAAGAGTGTGAAATCTAAGACCGTGAAATCGCCGGCGAAGAAAGCATCTGCCAGAAAGGCGAAGAAGTGATCTAGTGTAGGAGGAGAGGGGTAGCATTGTAAATTTTCTTCATCTTTGTGGGTGGTTTGTATGTGCGGCCCAATATAGAAAAATAGTATTTTAAATTCCAGTTGTAATTTTCTTTTTTTTGTTTTATAATAATCCGTTTTAGTTGAGTTTATGCCCTTAATTATCTTCTCTTCATTATTATTGTTATATATATATACCAAATTTAATGTGTAGCCGGTCAAATATTGAAATGCATCATCATTAATTATCCATTTATAATGCACACACAATGCATTAAAATTTGTATTGATTTTACATTATGACAACAATCTAATTTCTTGGCTCTTTAAATATTGTGAAACGCAGTATAAGATGTGTATTATATTCCAAAGATAACATAATAAAATTATCATTTTTTTATTGCTAAATTAAAATTTAAGAGGCTAAACTCAAAATACAAAACCAAAATTGGAGGAGACATTAGACATCAGTAAAGTGTCCTTTAAATATTAGTTTTGCGTTAACATATTGACTTGTGTTTTATATATATAAAAAATGTTAATATGAAGTCTAGCATAAAATACACTTAAAAAAATGCTAACGAAGCATAAATCATAATTCTTTAGTCCATATTAATTAAATTTTTACACTTTTTTTTATTCTTCAAAATTAAAGATGAATGTTAGAATACTTTTTCTATATTTGCCATTTTCATGAAGTTTTATATTTTGTAAGAGATAAATTTAGGGTAGCAAATTCAATCCAAGTTGATATGTAACCCAAATTAACTCATGAGAAATTTTGTTAATTCTTTTTCCTAGTTTGGTATATTATATATAACCATAGTAAAGAGAAAAAAATATTTTTTATTGATACAAAAAACTTTTAAACAAACAAATAAAATAATAGTATTAAACTTAGTAAAATTGGGTTGGATTGTATCTTGATCCATTTTATAACCCATTACTTGAAGTCTTGAACCGTTTTTAACTCAAGCTGTCTTAATCTAAGCAAAATTGAATTGAGTTGGGTTTTAACTCATTTTTTGTCTTGATTCATTATAATTCGCTAAAATTTAACTCAACTCGCTCAATTGTCGGCTCATAGAACTTACATAGTTATATTAATAATTTCACAAAAACGCAATAGTGCAAAATATGATTTAAATTTTGTCCCTAAATATTTTCTTAATAAGTGTGCATTACTTCACAAATTTACTTAATGCGGAATAAAAAAAGTACAATACACTTGACAGTTCGGATATAATTTATAACCTCATTGAAATTAAAAAAACATTCACATTACAAAATCTAGTTAAAAATTTAAGGATTAAGCTTGAATCTGAGGTGAACATTGCCATATTAATTATGAATGAATCTATGCATTATTTTATATATGTATTTCCTCATAATTTATACATTTATTATTTATGTAGGTTTTTAAAATGTCAACCAAATTAGTTTTATACAAAATGACTTATCTATATCTACTTACCAAACATCATATAAGTTATACGAAAATTAATATATGAATAATTTTTTTTCTTTTCTAACTACCAAATGATTCCTTTAAGTGTTTACAATTGTTGAATTGTGCCACTAATAGGGGGTGTTAATTAGTTGGGTTAAGTCCATTCATAAAAGATGTGCTAAAGTACATGTAAGCCCATTAACTTATCCTACTCATAAGTTCTAATTATTCACTTAAAAATATATTATTATGAGTATTGAAAACCTAAGTTTTTTCATATTAAGATGTGTTAATTAGTTGGGGTGGGTCCATTTATAAGATGTGTTAATTAGTTGTAAGCTCATTAACTTATCCTACTCATAAATTCTAATTATTCACTTTTAAATACATTATTATGAGTATTGAAAACTTAAGTTTTTTCATATGAAAAAATTAGCTAACTAGTTAAAATGCCTAACATAATCAATAAAAATAACTATACTTTAAAATAATTTATTAAAAATATCAATAGATTAATTATATAGCAAATAAAGTGTATCCTAATATAATTCATTTTCCTTCCTTTTATTTCTCAACTTAGGCACACCTTTGCTTTATTTTGAGTCCATTACCTGGTGAAAAAGAAAAAAAGAAAGACTTCATTGCCCACTTTTCTCTCTCAAGTTTTTTACCCAAATTCTCTCCTTTCTCTCTCACACGTTTTTTACCCATCTTCTGTCACTTCAAATAACATAAACATTTCTTTGTTTTACTAGACTTCATAGTATCTCTCTTCAAAATTTGTCCATTTTGTAAAGAAATTTCAGAAATCATTCAAAAGATTTTCACCCACTGATGCAGGTAAATACATTTCATCAAGTATCTTTTGAGATTTTTGATATAGTGTACTTTTTATTTTTCACAATTTTAACATATGATTTGTTTTTTTGGTGATTTGTTTTTGTATTGGAGATATAGCAGTAATCTACATTAACATTCATATATACATTACTCAATTCTTCAAAAATCTAGGCTTTGCGGCTAAAATGGCTGAAGAGAGCAAATCTAAATTTCGACATGATCCTACCAACACGAGTAATGAAACTAACAGTCCAAAAAATAAATAAATTATGGGCACAGAAGAAGGTGATAAAATTGTTGAAGATCAAAGTGATGAAGAACAACTTCATGGCCTGTTGCATTTTGTATCTATACTTTCAAATTGTATTCTTTACTGTTTTTATGGTCTGTTTCATTTTGTATTAATTATAAAATCCATGTGGTATCTTGCTAAATTTGAGTTTTTTAGGTGTAACTTGTATTTATTTTGTAGGCGGTATTCATTTCAAATTATGTATTTGTTTCATTTTGTATTAATTATAAAATCCATGTGGTATCTTGCTAAATTTGAGTTTTTTAGGTGTAACTTGTATTTATTTTGTAGGCGGTATTCATTTCAAATTATGTATTTGTTTCATTTTGTATTATATTATTGGACAATATATAAGTAGTTTTACAGAATTTCGTATGCTATTCTAAATTAGGCTTCATTCAATTTTGTATTATTTTTTTTTTGTATTCATTCGAACTATATGTCAATAATGTTTTGTATTTTGGTGCTCACTTTGTATTTCAACATCACTTTTTATTTCAATCTCACTTTGTATGCCAACAAGTTTTGTGTTTTTTTTTTAATTTTATTTTGTATTCATTCTAAATGTATGCCAACAAGTTTTTATATGTTTTGTGCTCACTTTGTATTTCAATCTCACTTTGTATTAGGGGTGGGCATAAATACCGGAAAATCAAATCGAACCAAACTATTTCAGTTCTTTGGTGTCGATTCTTCGGTATTTCGGTTCGGTGTCGATTCTTTTTTTTGGAACTTTGATTCTTCGATTCGGAGTTCGGTGTAAGGGTCCCGAAACTACGGTGCACCGAAGAACCGAAGTTTTATTAAATAAATTTAACAATATTTAAATTATATTACTTAATAATACTTATATATTTTGACTCAAAATATTTACCTGGCCCATTTCAATTTTTAAAGACTTAAAGTCTAAACTAAACAAAACTAAATTCAATTCAACTGAGACCAAGCGCCGTGACTTCAGTCTTCAGTCTTCAGTCTTCTGCCTCGGACCATCGCCGACGCCGAAAAATGGTACGTATTTCTCGAATACCCAAGTTATCGATTTCATTTACAGTTACTTGGGCATGAACCTGCTGCCCTTTACGAAGAACAAAACCAATATTTTCTGTAGAATTTGTGCAAGATTGCAAAATTGGAGCTAGTTTCGATGCTAAAACTTCTTATGTGTTGTGAAAAAATGAATCTTGGATGAAAGGGAAATTGGGTTTGATGTTAGTAGGCAGCAGCTATACAAAGTTTGCATTGATATAATTTTGTGACTGATTATTAAAAAGTTGCTGCCATTGATAATATTTTGTTGGCTGGAGCCTTGATGTTAGCAGACAACATCTACACAAATTGGAAGTTTGAGCAGCAACTTGGTGTTTCTACTATATGATTTTATCATTTTATGTTGTTGCTTTGAAGTGTGAAGTGTGAACAACAAATTGATGTTATTACTTTTTATTGTTAGACTGTTAGTTGTTACTTTAAAGTTTGAAGTGTGAAGTGAACAACAATTGTTACTTTATCATATTCCCTCTTTATTTTTATTCACACCGAAAAATCGATTTAAAAACAAAATCGAACCGAAGTAGAAAAAACCAAACCGAATCGATCTAGTTTGGTTTGAAATATGGTGCACACTTTTCTAAAACCGAATACCGAAGTAGAAAAACCAAACCGAATCGATCTAGTTTGGTTTGAAATATGGTGCACACTTTTCTAAAACCGAATATCGAAGAATCGAACCGAAGTTTGATTAAACCGAACCGAAGAATCAAACGCTCACCCTACTTTGTATGCCAACAAGTTTTGTATTTTTTTTTGTATTCATTCTAAATGTATGCCAACAAGTTTATGTTTTTTGTGCTCACTTTGTATTTCAATCTCACTTTGTATGCCAACAAGTTTTGTATTTCATTTTTATTTTGTATTCATTCTAAATTCTTCCTCACTGCCTACAAAAATCTCAATTCAATCAACTTCAATTCGACATAGATTGAGTATTATCAATGGACTGTTAAAAATTAATTTTGGAAATTTGAGGAATAAGAGAGAGAGAAAGAGAGACAAAAGTCATGTCGATTTTTATCTGAAATATAACTGATGAGAAATTTCAATGATTTTTACCTTATTTGAAATATTTTCTCCATTATGTTATTAACTAATTGTATTTTTTCCAACTTAAACAAATGAAAAAAAATACATAAGTCAACAATATAACAAACTAAAATATTATAAATATTGAAAGTATGGCTATGGGGTCCCATTTATGCTAAAATATTGTTGTTTTGAAATTTTCCTTTTCATATTAAAGGGTGTTAATTAGGTGGCCTGTGTTTATTCGTAAGATATGTAAATTAGCCCATAAGCCCATTAACTTATCCTACTCATAATCCCTAATAATTCACTTATAAATACATTACTATGAGTATTGAAAACCTAAGTTTCTTCTTATCAATGTGACAATTGAGGTTTATGATGAAAAAAATTTGCATACAATCTGTTGGAGGAGTGTCTAGGCCGTGAACAAAAAAAAAATTTATGTTTTTTTTTAAGAGGGTAAGAAAAAAGAAAATAAGAAAGAGATTATAATACAGAGAGTCGAACTCTTATTAACAAGGTGAGGATCTGGGTAGATAACAAGCTAAACTACTAAGATTCCCCAAAAAGTTCATCCTCTTTGTGAGGATTTTCACGATCGGTGACATAAATTGTGATTGCTTCAGATCTGATTTCGCTATGAGAAATTCATAAGTCTTCTAAATTAGTATATACCTATTCAATTACTACATCAGTATCAGAGCTATGAATTTGTGTTTTGATAATTAACATGATTAGTATGCAAACAAAATATTTTTTTAATATAGAATTTTAACATCAACTTCGTTTTTAATAGCTTTATATCATTTTTGTGATTGTCTTTTTAAAAAAAAAAAATATTAGAATTTTTATATATCTCGTCAAGAGATTTTTGAAGATATGTAGATCATATTTTTAGGTTTTATAATTTGTGATATATTAAATTTTAAAATTTTATTATCACAATTCACAAATAAAAGTAATATTGCATTGTGTGGAGCAAAAATATGATTTACATATGATCAAATGGGAGTAAGATAAATCTTATTACGAGAGGAAGTATTTTAGATGATGATAAATTCGTTTTTCATCGAGTTACACAATCATTATCGAATGTGAATAAAAGTGATCCTACTGGAGTGCAAGCGAATATAATCTTCTTGTTTTAAATAAAAACAAGATAAATCTTATTTCAAGTAGAAGTGAATTGAATAATTTTGACCAAAATAGGGGTAACATTTATTAGAAATAGAATAATATGAGATTATATGAATATCAACCAAGATTTAGTGCTCTTATAAAATGAAAATAAGTAAAAAATTTACATAATTTCTTTAGATGCCTTCAATAGATTTAAATCAAATAGATAAATTAATGCAACAAACGAACAAATGAAGTACACGAGAATCGATTAAGTTTAAGAATTAATACTTTTATTTTTATTTTTCAACACCAATACTTATATAAGTAAAAAATATTCTTCCAAACAAAGAGCAGAACAAATGCATTATCAGGTACATTTTTTTAGAAGAGAAAAAGTCTATTGATCGTCACTCATTTCCATCAAAATTTCGGAATAACAAAATTCACATTTTGTTGAAAACAACAATGTCACAACTCTAAACATACTCATTGATAGGTTCAATAGTCAGATAATGTTCAATGAGATCATCTACAAAGATCAAATCATCCACAATGGTAAACACTATTTGCAACTTCTTTATACTATATTCAACAAGAACAAGCTTATGAACTAATTGATCTTCTAAAAGAATACAAAGTTATTACAAGCAAATGAATTTTCAAAATTAAGCACACATATATAAGCAATAAAAAGGAATTGACTAGGACAATATATTCTTACATGTTGTATTGAATCATTTTCATATATCTAATTTCAACTATTATTGTTAGTTTGTATGCATAATTCCATTAGACGAATATAAATATTGCTTTTCTTGATAGTGCACTAAGTGAAAAATTGAGGTAAAATAACATGAAATTTTTATTCAAAGGACCACAAATGTAAGATTTAGTAATTTTTTATAGTCTTATAATGGGCATACATTGTTCTTGTATATATATTCTACTATATTATAAAAGAGAATTTAGGCCCAAATATAATATATAATATTCAAGATTGGGACATTTCCCAATCTTGAATATTATATATTATACTTGTGGAACTTTTAAAAGGAAGTTTCTTGAATATTATATATTATATTTATTATATAGTAGAACTTGGGCATAAACTCCCTTTTAAAATAATATAGAATATA
>NW_006239073.1:792359-803248 GCF_000226075.1 Solanum tuberosum | reverse complement strand
CGTAAAAATACTATAAATCATGATAATTGACAACATAAAATATTTCAAAAATGTTGCATGTGGGTAGTCTTATTATGCCTTAAATAGCGTCAAATAAAGTATAGGTTTGTGATAAAAAAACTTATTCCTTTATCCACGCAAACAATCGCTTAAAAAACTCGGTTATTAGCCCCAAAATATACTATTTATATTATTAGGCCCGTGCATAGCACATGCAACATTATCTAGTATATATATATATTTTAGTGTGATCAATTATATTCTTACTGTTTGAATAAAAAATAACTTATTCGAATTTTTTATGTAATATTTTGATACATAAAGATTTATGTTCTAAAAAGTTAAGAATTGATATTTGAATTGAGAACCAAAGTAACTAATTTTGACATCACTATTTGTGTAACCTAAATGAAGGTCTAATTGATAGTTTTTGAAAGTAGAAGATTGTAATTGTATAGTTTTCATCTCTTTGTTGGCTAAAATATGAATACAACAAGTAATAGGTACTAGGGGGAAATTATCCAAAGATGGCCTCAATAAAACCTAGAATTGTTACTCTATGTCCCGCCTTGCTTTCACAACCTCTTGCAGCTCCCGTTTTGGATACCTCTTCAATTCATGTAAGTTTAATTTGAGGAAAAATTGCTCAATTTGATGATTAGGTTTTGATATTCCTTAATTGTTTCGTCAATTTGGTCCAATTTGTATGGTGTTTAAAGTTTGTATGGGTAAATTCAGGTGTAGGGCAAAGACGTTCATTGAAATCCCAAATGCTGTAAAATTACACTGTTTATATCTGGAAACATGGTTAAAATTAATTTTTGATGTATATATAGTCGATGTCGGAACTCTTTGAGGTTATATATATAGTAGTTTACCCAGCAAGCTAATGGGGACTTCTTCAATTGTTGGTTCAACTTTTCCTTTTTCAGAAGCTTCTATTTTCTACAATTCTGCACTTATGATCTTTTGGAACACAAAGACAAACTGCTATATCCTGTTAGTTTTTGGACATGTCAATTTCATAGGGAAATTAAGGTTCAACAGTGGTTTGATCTATTTTACATTCTTTGTTCATGTTCTCATAGCTGATTTTTTTTCTTTCCAGTAAATGGCAGAAGAAAGCTACCAGGAACATGACCTTGGTAATGTCTACGACGCAGACAATGTGCACAGCGCAGCAGATGCACATACCATGGAGAATATGCAGGAAGTGGACAATGCACATACCATGGAAAACTTCCAGGAAATGGACAATGCACATGAGAACTTGCTTCCAGAAGAGGTAAAATTGGAAACAGAAGAGGTACAAGTTGCATTCCTTCAGGAACAGCCAGTAAAACTGGAACAAGAGGAGGCACAAGTTGAGTCCCTTCAGGAACATGTGATAAAATCGGAACCAGAAGAGGTGCAAATTGCTGAAAACGGTTCAGGTGGTGGTGAGGAAAAAAAATGGCCTGGTTGGCCCGGAGAAAATGTTTTCAGGATGTTAGTTCCTTCTCAGAAGGTTGGTGGTATCATTGGTCGCAAAGGAGAGTATATTAAAAAGACATGTGAAGAGACAAAAGCTCGCATTAAGGTCCTTGATGGTCCTCATGGTACTAAAGAAAGAGCTGTGAGTTCCTGCTATATCTTGTTATTTGAAGCCTTTATGATTACATGTTATGTGGAGTGCTATTGTCTTTGTATCATGTTATGCACTTATGATAATGTGACAATTGCCTTGAATATTTCAACTGATGGAGATGAATCAACACCCAAAGGTGTGGTCTACCGGTCAATGAAGGCTAGGTGATTTCTTCTTATTTATATAAGCCATGGTGGATAAAGATAGCAGGTACCGGTGGATTTGTCGAAGTGCGGGAAAGATGTCCCGAGTACCACTATTATTTTATATTAAAAAAGCTGATGATCAGAAAACTGAAGTTTTCAATTTGTTGTTGTGCTTCCCTTGTTTTTCTTTTTGGATACTTCCATATATTCCATCCATTCAGACATAGAATAGTATTAAAGTACATGCTCAATCTAGTTTTAATCCCTTAATTCTTGCAGCAGAATGATGATTTTTTATTGTTTGGAGTTGCTAAAAGCCTCCACTTAAATTGGTCCTTGGCTTGATGTCCAAGTTGATGGTCAAATGTTCATAAAGATGTCCAAAGTTGAAGCAGCTCTCTCTTATTGAGAATAGTGCTTTTTTCTTAGTTTTATGGTTCTAGCAACCTGCTCAAAGTATGCTATAGTTAGCTAATTCCATCAATACACCTTATGTAATTCATTATTTTAGATGTTTTTCTGGGCAACTTATATGTCAAATAAAAAATGGTGTAATAGTGATCGAACTTAAATGAAATATTCACTCAAGGTTAAGCAATAATTATTGTTGTGAAAATTGAAATGTAACTATTAGAAATAAGTTGATAAGCAATTTCATTCTAATTCTAATTCTAATATAAAATAAATACATTGATAAACGATTAACTAATGAATCTGTAAGTATAACTAACTTCTAAAATAAAATAAATACATTGGTAAACGATAAACTAATGAATCTGTTAGTATAACTAACTTGTAAGTATAACTAACTTCTTGAATGTGGGTAAAAATCAGTCCATCAAACAACCAAAACAATCGGGGGAGTTTCTTTATCATCATAACCAACATGAGTGTGTGCAGGTTTTTTGTCCATATAAAAGTGGCTTACTCTAGAAGAACCAAAGATCCAGACTGCCGCCATCAACATTGAGCGTTACAAGTGCTGGAAGTCCTTCTGACAATCTGTCAAAATAACCTTATCCGGACATCAATATCCAGAAGATTGCACTGTGTCTGGTAACTTCAAAACTTGGTCGGTTGGTATCTTGCTAGAAGGTGTTAAGATCCGTAAAAAGCTCCATTAAAAGTTCCATAAAAGAGGAATTTTGTATAGCAAGCAATTTGTATTACATAAATTCCACAATAAAACATTTTGGTACTTTTAAACTAGTGTCTACATGTTGGGTCATTAACAACAAACTAGAATAAAAAATAATATTAATTAAAAATGCCTGAAATCTACTAGTAGTGTTATCTTCTAACTGATTATGTCCACTGAGCTACTGCAAAGATTAAATGGTCTTGAAAACAGACTGCATTTGCTTCTCTGTTTTCTACAGAATAACATATGACACTTAAATCTTTTAAAGAGTAGTCTTGCACATAATACTTGAAAGAGTTAAAAGTGTGTCCTAATGAGTTCACATTTCTTCATTGTTATAAATGTGGATAGTTGCTCATAAAAACATAAAAATCCAGTGAAGAAATATTGATCTTGATTTAATGATAGACAAAACTTTCTAAATAATAAAATAGAAGTTTATATACCACTAAGCAAATCAAGAGCTATTTACTAGCGCAAATTGGTCCGACAATTTAATGGATTATGTTTTCCTTCTCCGCCCTGTCCTCACTAAAGAAAAAAGAAATAATTCGCTAGGTGCATAGACTGCTATTTACAGAAAATTCTTAGAGAATTTTGGTGTAAAAATTTTGTTCCCAGATAAAATGTTTCAGGCTTTGCTAGTAAAGTGAGTAAGTAATACTTCCAATTTTTAATAAGAGTCTTTAAATAAATACATATACACACAAAAAAGAAGAAATTTAGAGTCGTTTTTTAATTCTTATATAGTACTTATTTTTAGTGTAGTAACCTTGAAAGATATAAAAATCTTTAACTTTAAATAATAGTATTATTATTTATATAAGTAAGAATTAATTCTAGTTAATAAGTGTTGGCTATTTGTTTGCAATACATTATCTTGGATGTTGTTGTAATAGTTTACTTTGAATGCACACCTATATCACAAATAAGTTATAGACATTGTCACTGCATTCTTTGTCAAGGAATGATAGATTATTTCGTAACTGCTGTTCGGCTGTTCCATTTTAATCAATACTCATGCTTGCTTATGTCTGTGAGTGTGCTAATTCACTTGTCTGTCTTTGTATTTTGTATTTCACACGTTGAATCTACTTATGTGCATATCCATTGACACTTGACAGAGTATATCAACTGATTCTGCATTCTGTTTTATTTACTATGATTCTAATCTAAGCGAAAACATTCTAGGCACTAGCTTTTATGTTTGATGTGATGTGAGTTGTTGGAAGTTATGGTGTTCATTTATAACTCTTTTTTGTGCTGACCTTGAGGAGTTCATTCTGTTCCATTGAAGGTGATGATATCTGCGAAAGAAGAGCCTAACCTCTCCATTCCGCCTGCTATGGATGGGCTTTTAAAGGTCCATAAGCGGATTATTGATGTGGATCATGACTCCAATGCTCCTGGTGGTGCTGGGAAACCAGCTTCTACTAGACTACTTGTGGCTGCTACACAGGCTGCAATCCTGATCGGAAAGCAAGGTGCAACTGTTAAGTCTATTCAAGATGAATCTCGTTGCACTATTCGAGTACTCGGAGGAGGTGATACCTTAATTTCAATGTCTTTTCTTGTGTTTTCTTGAGAATTTACAGGTTCTGATGCTTGCTGTTTTAAACAACCATGTAATGATATTAACTTGAATTTTATGATATATGGGGATTTTACTGGCTTTCACTGGCTCCTTTTCAATTGCCTGTATGGTCATTAAGCATATAAATGTTTCACTAATTCAAAATATCGAAAAATTTGTGTCTTGGAACCAGCATATCGTAACTCTCTGTAGTAGGATACCCCCTCCATCCCAACTATCCTGAATAAAGCAGGAACTTGTAGAGATCAAAATTCTTCTGCATGTTTGCCCCTTCCAAAAAGGAGAGATAGTATTAGTAATATTTCCCTCTACTTGTATTGTATTTTCTTTCAAGGAATGTAAGCACTCTGGAAGCAGGTGTAAGTAAGCACTAGGTTCTGCATCACTTGGTTTAGTTTCCTCTTTTTTTTTTTGATAACCGAGAAATCCGTCTATGACCCGCCTTTTGGACCAATCACAGCCTTCTCAACTCGGTGGATAATGGGCCTTCCCCTCCACCCTTCTCCACTTAAATACCGGGCTTTGCTTTGCATGGTGTGGGGCTTGAACCTGCGACCTAAGCCACAAATCCTCCACCCTTTGCCACTTGAGCTAGGCCTTATGTTTTTCCCCTTTGAAACATATAACAATCAATGGAAGAACCAGTTTGGACTTTAAAAAAAAGGCTCAGAAGCTGAATATACTGCTGCCTTGTGATTCAAAATGGTAGCAAGAGTCGTGTGTTCGTAAGTTTTTGTTGTCTTTATTTTGATCTCCTGCCATCCTTTTTGCCCTCCTGGAATTGTTATTTGGAGTTTGATTGCCATCTTTTCTACAGAGCATCTCCCTGTTTTTGCCCTGCCTGATGATAGTATTGTTGAGATACAAGGAGAGCCAGCAGGCGTGCATAAAGCAGTTGAAATGATTGCAGGTCATCTAAGGAAATTTTTAGTTGATCGCAGTGTAATTGGATTATTTGAGAAACTAGTAAGCATACTATTGATTTTAAAGAATTTACAATCTTATGTGACAATTCTCTAGAAAACACAATTTCATATTTTGTTCTGCTCAGATGCAAATGCCAAATGCTCATGCACACCAGAATATGCCCCCGCCTGGACCTACCCAACCTTGGGGTCCACCTCCATCTAGTTTTCCCATGAGTGCTGGGGGTCCTGGATATGGAGCCAACCATCAGTATATGCCGCCACCGCGTCAATTTGACAATTATTTTCCCCGAGTAGACATGCATCAAGATAAGCAGCCTCATCAGGGCCCCCCTGTTTATGGCAGAGATGCTTCAGTGGGAGCTCATGGAAATGCACAACCACAACAGTCCATAGTTTCAAAGGTGCACTTTCTCCTTCTCTAATCTGTTCAGCTCAGATATGTTGGCATGTTATTAGAATCCTGTGCCCTTTAGTAATAACTTTTGCTGATTACAACGATTTGTTTTCTTTTTATTCATGTACAGTCCTCCAACAAAAAAAGTCCTACTTTTTCTCCTTGTTTTTTGAATAATTTTTTCTCTATGAAGGTCACGCAAAACATACAAATCCCCTTGTCATATGCCGATGCTGTTATTGGGGCTTCTGGTTCAAATATTAGTTATATTCGTCGGGCCAGTGGTGCAACTATTGCAGTACAGGAAACGAGGGGTGTTCCTGGTGAGATGACTGTTGAGATAAATGGGTCTGCATCACAAGTCCAAACAGCACAACAATTAGTTCAGGTATTATCTCTTACAGTATTGTAAATGTTTCTGATCTTTTTTATTATTGAGCTTCAATTAACATTTAAATTAGTCAATGTTCTCGTGATTGTGTCTGCATGTGTGGTAGTGACTAACAAATTGGTTATTGCATTTCTGCTTGCTCTCTTTCATTGAATCTAGAAGTATTCTTATGAAGAAAGCTGTTGATTAGCACCCATACACTGAAGTTTTGCAGTTTGAAGAATTGCAAACATTCCTATTACTATATTTGTATTCCTCTGTAAGGTAGAAAGTTACTTTTCTGCATGAAAAAGCTGACATGTTTGATGTGGTTGATGATTAGTGCAAATACCATTGGGTGTAGTTTGCTCCTTGATTTACCATTTTGATGCCCTTCTGTGGTGGAATTTTGCATTTTCTATTGTAAGTTTGCTTCTGCTGGCACTTATCCCCCTTCCCCCAAAAGTGGTTTTTTGGGTTGCTTAACCACGAAATCCCTAAGGCTCAGTGGCGCAATATTGAAAAGTTGGTGGGTAATGAGGCTTCCCCTTTACCCTTCTCCACTTAACAAGGTTTTTGTCCACGACATGATTCAAATATGTGACATGTGCTTAACCCTGGGGCATATAAGAGGATGCTTGCTTTTGCCCCACGAATTGTGCTTTCCTTCATGGAAGCACAATATAACTAGAGTGGTCTTGTTGGTGCAACAGCCTTCCCTATTTCCACTTCTCTAGTATTAAACAATTTCTTGCTTCCACTTCCAAACAAATGGAACAAGATGTTAACTATCACCAGCAACTTTCCCCTTATTTTTTATGAAAGCTAGTTAGCTCATGTTCCTGACTAAAAAATGAAAGTATTCCTCGAAAAGAGAGGAGGTTCCTGCCCAAAATGCTCCGCCAATTCACAAGACACGTTCAATGTGTCGGCAGAGCAGCAGTAAAATATTGAACATATTAATTTCGGAGAAGAGCCAAAAATACCCCTCATCCACCTATTGGGTTAAAAATACCCCTCAGTCAACCTTTTTGGTTCAATATTACCCTTTAAACTAACAACCTTATATTTTTTATTATTATATTTAATAATTATTACGTGGCGTCTTTCTATTGGATAAAGTTAATTTCCAACCCACCAAACTTTCTCCTACCCACCTGACCCATCCCTTGACCCAAATCAAATTAAAAGATCCATCAAATTAAAATATTTTGGATGATATATTACCTAAATTAAACTGCCAAGCTTAACTTCTTACTCTTAATTTCTTGCCGAAGTGCATCAATCCATTGCCATGGGCAGAGTAATTGTTCTTTTTATTGTGAAGATAGCTAATTGATCGATGACAATTTGAAATAGCAAGTGATTTGTCTTTATTGTGAAAGTGCATCAATGTTACTCTCTCGAATTTTATCCTCTCAATTTTGAGAAATTTAAATAGTGCCTTTCAATCTCTTTCTTTGAAGGCTTGATTTTACTTATAGATGCATAGCTCAGATTTGTTATGAACTCTAACTGACAAGAGCACCATAATTGTGAGTGTTCAATCTAGATGGATCTTTATAAAGTACTTTACCCTTTCATTCATTCATATATAGAGATTGCCATATTTTCACTGCAACAAAATCAAAACTCTAGATACAATTATACAAACACCAAACAGAAAGAACAACGACAAAATAAAATAAAAAAATTATTGTTTGATGTATGCCATTTGAATCCCCAACACTACTTATATATTTATATGTTTGATAATTTCTGTGTGAATATAGGATTACCAATGGTTCATTGAGTCTACAACTTGATTTGATGTCTTCCAATTTCCAGACCACTTGTTCCCTGATAATTCATTATTCTGATCTGGAGCCAAATTAAAAGATCTGGAAAATGATATGCCATTAGTGTCATTATCTGATGCTATTGCCGTGCTCAGCACCTTTGACGGCGGTAGATAACTGTTGGTGGATCTATTGACGGCAGTAGATAACTGCTGCTATTGCCGTGCTCAAATTTTTTTGATGGATCTTTTAATTGGGTTTGGGTCAAGGAATGTCAATATGGGTCGGGTGGGTCGGAGAAAGTTTGGTGGGTTGGAAATTAACTTTATCCAATAGAAAGGCGCCACGATATAATTATTAAATATAATAATTAAAAAATATAAGGCCCTTAGTTTAAAGGGTAATATTGAACCAAAAAGGTTGACTGAAGGGTATTTTTAACCCAATAGGTGGATGAGGGGTATTTTTAGACTTTTTCGAATAGTACAGGGGTATTTTTGGCCCTTTTCCGTATTAATTTTGATATAAGGGTCTTTGGATTGATGAGATTCAGTAGTTATTAGTAGGAATCTGTCTCTGTAATATTCTGTTTGTGGTTGTCTAAGGAAAGTGTGATCTTGTTTGCAATGCACTATCTAGTTATGAAAACAATTTAAGTGACAAAAGGCTAAATAATCATTAAAATTCTGTCTGTCTTACTACTGAGATGTCTAGACGCATGTTAATTCTGACTACCCTTATTTCTTATGGTGCAGAATTCGATCGCTGATGCTACCAGTTCAATGCAGAACACCGCGGCTGGACCACCTTCCCAAGGTTATAATCCCTACCCATCTCAGGGTCATGTGTACTCTTCATCAACTGGTCATGCGCCATCCACAGATTATGGTTCTGTTTATGGAGGTAGCTACGGTTATTAAAGGATATCCAGCTCAAACCAGCACAAGAAGTATGAGTCCTCAGCTGTTGGGAAATTTTAGCTCTTTAGTTACGCTGTATCATGATTTCTAGTAGTTGAGAAGTGAATCTGATTTGTCCTGTTTAATTTCTTGTCTTCTGCATTCTCAACTGTCATCACATTTTTTTATTTTTACCATTATATAACTAGTGAAATCAAATTCAAAAACTAATGCTAGGTGCTTCTCCATTACTATTATTTTTCTGCAGAGGGTGATATTGCATGTTCTCTTTGATAAGCTTGACGCCATCTCTACTACTAATTCCCTATGTCCCGATTTCTTTCACTAATCTTGTTTAATGCGTAGGGGTTCGCAAGTTGGTTTTCTTGAATGATGCATAAGGTTAACATCTACTAACTTAAAAATCCAGCAGTAACAAACATCATATGTTAACATTATTCTTCTTTATGTCAATGCTACTGTAGCTTTTCCTCAGCATGATCTTAACCATGTTTTGAAGATTGACCAAGTCATTGCACTTACACAAGTTACATATGGGCAATGGCAATGCTTTAAGTCGAGAAATTTGGAACATGAGTTTCCTTCAAAACTCTAAGAGCCACTTCAACATGCCCAATCTTGAACAATACATCCATGGCAATGTTCCTAGAAAAAGTATTTCCATAGAGTCAAACATTTCCTCAAACGTCTCGAAAACCATATCATTCATTCCACCAAACCAGTAAATTGTCAGTAAAAAACAGCAAAGTTTGTGGCTTTATCACACAACCAACCTCCTTCAATTCTTTAAGAATGTATTTCACTGTTCTAAACCTCTGTGTCAACCGATAAACAACACTAACCATGTGGGCTTAGCACACCACAAGAAAAAAAAGAAGCAAGAATGTCTGAGTGACAATTTGATATAGTTGTATGTACACAACATTTCCAGTACATGATACAAGACGACCAAAAAGATACCACAGAACTCAAGGGGAAGAAATAGAAGAAAATTGTGATCCCATACTGAAAGATACTAATACATACGAAGATGTACTCTTATCATTTGACTAAAAAGGAGTCGTCAAGTTACCCATACTAAAACCAACACAAAATTGAACTATCCGATCCAACTAACAAATACAAGCAGCATCCAATTTGGAAGAATAAAAGATAAGAAATTCAATACATGAAAAATCTTTGATTTCTCATTTTTTCCTAGAAAGAGGAGAATCACTAAACCTTCTCAATCCACAGCTATGTTCATCATATGTAATTATCATCTTTTCATGTTGAAAAGATGGGTTCAATTCGCAAAAGGGATACATCCTGATTCCTGCAACTTTCAGTTAGTGTTAATTGTTGAGTGATAACTCAGAAAGTTAGTCAATGAGATTGCTCCCTCCCAGCAAGCACACTGACGTCACCACTTCTCCTGATAATGGACTTCCTTTAACTCTACATTCAGAGCCAACTAGATTTTCCTCTGATTTTGTTAGAAGGGGCGGATTCTAATAGTTACTATTACACGCAAGTTGGTGGAGAGCTTGATCAACGCATTTAAAGAGATATATCTGGCCTGAAATGTTGCTCCTTATCTACCTCTTCAAGCCTCATGACAACTTTTTCAGCCACATTGCCATATACTTGAGAGATTACAGAATCAGGCTTTGATATAACAATGGGAACACCTTCGTCGGAACCGCTTCTGATCTCCATTTCAAGTGGTATCTACTAGGGGAACACACATCAATTAACACAGCATTTATGATGAAAATTGAAGTTGACTAAAGGTATCAGCAATCTAATTGTATCTTAAACAAAATAGTTAAAGATTGTGACAGAAGAAAAGAAATGGCCACAAAAAAGGGAAACAAAGAAGCAGCATGAGAATGCGATGGGACCATTATAGATTTCCTAGAAGTGCCTGCTGTAAGCTTTTCTAGGCATCCAATCAAATAGAGACATGGAAAAGAACGGGTTGTGACTTGGGGGGGGGGGGGAGGTTGTG
>NW_006239073.1:748867-792066 GCF_000226075.1 Solanum tuberosum | reverse complement strand
GTTTGGTTTTGGGGGGGGGGGGAAGCTGTAGCACCTAATAGTAAGGGCTCATGAGTGTTTGTATTCAAAAGAGCAAAGAGAATTAGTGACATACCTCACCAAGAAATTTCAGATCCATCTCCTCAGCTGTTTTCCGAGCTCCTCCTTGACCAAAGATATAGGATGATTCGTTGCATTTTGGGCATTTAAAGTAGCTCATATTCTCCAAAATTCCCAATATCTGTGTTAGGTACAACTGTTTAATTATAACTATATCATAGAAGCATTAAGCTATAGCATGCGCCTGCATGATATCTCAATGTATATCTATTCTAAACCTTCTCTATTTATACGTCAGGCTGGTAGCAGTAACAAGAATTAAGGAAACAGCATTTTCTGAATCCAACTTCAATTAATACTGTTAGCCTGAAATTTGTCTCAGAGTAACAGTATCAAAACTGTTCCAGTTCAAAGAAGTAACAGTGTCAACATTGTTATGACTGTGCTCGATTTTATAAGAGTCCTTACCCTTTTGGTCTTTAGTCTTGTGTTTAGGTACATGATATCAGAGTGTTCCCTTTTTTTCATGGAAGAGGTGGAGTTCCAAACAGATGAAATTGCATATCTCTGCATCTAGTTATCAAGTTCATATCCTTGGATCTAGTGTGTGTGTGGATAACTCCATGAAACATGAAAAAAAAATGAAGATTGACTTCTAATAATATCAAACATTCATCTGATATATAGGAGTCACCATCAACTAGATCTATGTAACATTTCTTGCTCTCTATTAGATTCCACATCAACAAGATGAAGACGAGTGTAAAGCACTAAAGGTATATAGGCCCAGTAATGGGGTTCAATGGCTATTTCAATCATTAAGTCACTATTTATAAGTGATATATCTATTAAGGCACATACTCTTTTAAGTTTTATCCGGGAGAGTTCATATTTATACTTTACAACTAACCCAACGAGAGTCACAAATCATGCTTCTCCGCCCCATATTTTAATCCTACTCTCTCGTTGTTGTTATAAGCTCGTACGCAGCAAGCTCAGTAAGGATCATACCGGAACATTAACTTTGGAGAACATTTTAACCCCTCTGCGAGCATCCAGTAAAGCAACATCTTGAGGAGTCGAAACAATCAACCCTCCTGCCAGCATAGACAAGTGATTTGAATAATAATGCACAGAAAAGTAGCACGAAAGAAAACTCAACATAAATTATTCCTTAACAGTCAAGGGGTGAGAACAGAATTAATTTGATAGCACAGTACTGTTATGCTATAATGACTTGAAATGTTAAGTGAATGTTCATTAGAAGAACACGGGTACATAAGCACAGACTGCTGAATATGTTTGATTACAGCCCATGTTTTCTTTAATCCTCTCAATTAGATGAACATTGATGCTAACAGAACCTGAACTTTCAAACAGACTAAGAAAATAGATAGAAAGGATGATTTGCAGCTGGATTTTACGCAAACAAGAAACTATATGATGATTTGCAGCTGGATTTTACTCAAACAAGAAACTATAACAGAAGTAAATCATCATTTGACCTTTTGTTGTATAAAATGCTAAAACTCAATCTTAATCAACCAATATGATAATGCATTATACGAGCCTAAATTTCACTCAATCCAATCAAAGGGCCACCGAGCGTCGAAAATCCTAAATTGCCATACTCAACATTTAGAAACCTAATTTTTGTGAAAGTGGAGGGTTGTTGTTCTGATTACACCATCAGTCATTTAACAATATGGATATTTACTTACGGGCTGAAATGATGGACATATTCAATTTTCTATTCATGGGTGCAGATTAAAAAAAAGTTTGTTGTGCTTTTTGACTTCAAATTAAACAGGATGCAATAGCTTCATCCTTGTGGCATCGTTCCTTAGTCAAATTCTTTTAGAAGTACTTCCACAAGTTCTTGAAATACCTGATAATTGTAGCCTTTGGGAAATAGATATCTGAGTATCACCAGTACCGGGAGGCATATCTATCACAAGAACATCTAGGATCCCCCAATCAACTCCCCTTGTCAGCTGTTCAAGGGCTTTCATTACCTGCAAGTGTACATTTGATTCTAATTGGATTTAGACAATTGAATTCTACCTCCTCAATGCGTCTCATAAGCAGTAAAATCTTTAGCTGAATTATAACCATAAATGTGCTAAATTCTATAATATAAGTCATCATTTGTAGGCAAAACCATACCATAGGCCCTCTCCACACAATTGCTTCCCTTTCGTCTACAAGAGATCCAATCGATATACATCTAACTCCATAACTTTCAATTGGAATCATCTTCCTATCTGCCCAAATAACATGATAAGCAAGCAAAACTAGAAAGTTACAGCACCAATAACATTACTATTTCAGAGTATAGAATCAGCTGATATAAAAATGAAGGTAGTTAAAGCATCACCGTTGCTAAGTTCTGGCTTTCCCTTGAGGTGCATCATCAAAGGAATTGAAGGCCCGTAAATATCCGCATCCAGCAACCCAACTTTAAGTTGGCACCTTTTGGCAAGTGAAACAGCCAAATTAACTGCGAACAAAATACGATCATTGATCAGGAAACAATTACTGGGAATCAAATTAAAATCATTATGCAACACTTTAATACTATTGATGCATCATATATATGAAACTTTATTTAATGCACAAAATCTTCACACCTAGTTAAATTCAGTATCAGAAACCTTAGGAAAGAAAAGAATGATCAACATTTCCACCTTAAATATCTCAAGCATCAAGTTCATTGCATTTTAATACACAAATATCTAGTTTTTATTTTCAACTAGCTCAATTTGTTAGAGATAGTATGTGCTTCTGATAGTTAGTTGGTAACTTCTTCTGGTAGTTATCCACTGCTCGCTTTGATGCTTTGTATAAATACACTCAAATGTGACTGCTAAGGCGTGTATGAACACAGTCAATTTTAGCTCATTACTTCTTTTTCCTTCTTCCATTCTCTTTCAATTCACTTCAGTATTTCAAAGTTTCTGTTATCCTCAACTGAATCATCATCATCCTCTTGAGTTCAATCAGCCACTCCTAAAGTTTTGGCATCACAATACTAAGTATACTAACAACAGCCACAACAAAAAGACATGATTCAATATTTTATCAATCAATCAACTACACCATTGGCGGATCCTGGATTTAAGTTACCTGCAAATAATTTAACAATGAACAACAAAAACAACATACCAAATGTAATCGCACAGGTGGGATCTGGAAAGGATAGAGAATACGCAGACCTTACCCCTACCTCGTAGAACATTGAACCTATTGCATTTTTAAAATTATGGGTTCATACCTACTATTTGTTGACAACTCTAATGAGCTTTTAGACATAAATTTATCTTCCGCATCAAAAGTATTAGGTTCAGATAAACTCGAAGCAATTAAAGTATTATACATTTTAGAAAACAGAACAGAGTGAAGTGAGATAGTACCAGCAGTAGTGGACTTGCCAACACCACCTTTCCCAGAAGCAACTGCTATAATATCTTTAATTCCTTCAATTTTGAGGCTTTGGGATTTTGGATTTCTTGAATTTTGCATAGAAAACTCCCTAACCCCTCCAACCTGCAAGACAGAATTAAACCAAACTATCAATTTCTGGGGTTAAAAAATGAGAACTTGGAAAATTTACACAAATTCATAAATCACTTACGGTGAACTTTTTCAAGAAACGCTTCATGATGAAAACTTGTTCGAGGACAACCTAGGACAGCAAATTGGAACAAGGTTAAATCCAAGATTTTGCAGCACAAAGGAGAAAAATTGACTGAAACTTTGCTGAACCTCTGTTTAACAGTGTGAACTAATTTGGTACCACAGGAGGAGAAAATGATCAAAATGGTCCTTAATGTATGAGAGTTGGGCTATTTTGGTCCTTTAAATATAAAGGTTGATAAATATAGTCCTTAATACATATAAAGTGTGATCATGGTTGGTCCTTGATCCTAAAAACTTAACATGCAACACATTCATGAAGCTATATTGTTTTGTTTTTTTAAATTTCATTTTACTTGTAAGAGAGATTTGAAAATGTCATTTTTTTAAAAATTTAAATTGTAAATAGAGATTTCATTTTCTTGTTCAAGATCCTAAAGTACATTAAACTTAAGTTGACTTTTGAATCTTGAAATATTGAGTTTTCGAAGCTGCAATTTTTTAAACTTGAAAATTTGAGTTTTTAAAATTGTGATTTTTGAAACTTGAAGTTATATATAAATATTTGAAAAAAATAAAGTAAAATTTTGTGAATGAATATGAAACTTCTCTAATTAATTGATAAAAAGTATTAAAGATAAAAATTTTAAAATCTACTCTATAATCTAGAACCAGCCACTATCGTAATCAATATCGATAAATTTTCATCATAAGACCCACACTACATTTGCCAAAACTCAAAATAGTAACCTAAAATATACTTTTACCATTTTTGTTAAATCATACAAAAAAAAATATTAGTATTATTATTTTCTCCTATAAAGAAAAAAAAGGGCACGTATTCCACCCATAAATATAAATATTCACTTTATGTACTTGTGTGTGTGGATTCAGATCTAAAATTCTTAACTTTGAACACAAGTTGTCTGATGAAGTCCACATGAAAAACGAGCAATCTTTTATACACATACATGATACATGCACCTATTCCATCTTCCAGGTAACTCTTACTTTCATGTCCAAATTGATTACTCCTACTTGTTTTTGTTTATATTCCCCCATTTCTTCTTTTTCACCTTCAAGATACAAAAAAAAGTTTACATGAATTTGCCTTTTGGATGCAGGGGTTTTGTTTTTATCAGACTTGTAATTGCTGAAGTGAAGTCTTGAAGGTTAGAGCTTTAGAGGTGAATCAATCTTGCTCTTTGATTACCAAAGTCCCAATTTTTCTGGGATTTTCAGTTTTTCTATGTGATAATAAAATTGCCCTTTTGTTCAAGAATTATCTATTTTTTCTCTTTGTGGGTTAACTAGTATTCAAAATTCTTGAAGTTGTGGTATGTTTAGTGTTAAAAATTTGATCGTTTTGAGAAGGGGTTTTTTCTAGGGTTTTTGTGTGAGCTGGAAGGGTATAAAGACTTGTATAAAACAGCTCTTGATGTAGTTTTTTTGGTCAGACTTGTAATTGGTGAAGTAAAGCTTTGATCTTTAGAGATGAATCTTGCTATTGGAATACTAAAGTCCCTATTTTTTTGAGTGTTTTACTCTTTGTTGATAAAAGGGGGCCCTTCTGTTCAAGAGTTGTCTGTTTTTCTCTTTGTGGGTCTTCTCCTGTGGTTCAATTGATAGTCAAATTCTTGAATTTGTGGTAAAAATTTGATCTTTTTGAGAACGTTTTTCTAGGGTGTTTCATGATTCTGGGAGTGCTATGTCATAGTATTCCAGCATTGGACTTGAATGAGGAATTGATTTCTTAAGGATAAATTTTCTCCAAGTAGTGGTCCAAGAAAAGAGTGGTGTTCAAGTTCTTTCGAATTGGGGATCTTTGAGTGGCTTGACATGGCGGAGAAATTTTTTCTGAAGGGAGAGGATAAGGTTAATATGGAGGGGGTATTAGGCAGCGAAGCAGTAGAATTTTTCTCTTGGTCAGCTTCAAATCACATGCTGACAGAATTTACTTCATCAAGGGGGGATTTGGGAGTGCAGCAGGCGCTCTGCAAGATTGTTGAGGGGTCTGATTGGACTTATGCAATCTATTGGCAAGTTGCAAAGTCGAAATCAGGAAAATCAGCTTTAATATGGGGCGATGGACATTGCAGAGAAGTAAAGATAGGGCAAGGTGAAGGTGGAAATGATTCCGCGCATCAGAAAATGATGGACGGAAACAAGAAAAAAATGGTTCTTCAAAAGATACACACTTGCTTTGGAGGGTCAGAAGACGATAATATTGCTGCCAAGTTGGAATCTGTTTCGGACGTGGAGGTGTTTTATCTCACATCAATGTATTATATCTTCCCATTTGATAAGCCTTCTAGTCCTTCTCAATCATTTAATTCTGCTAGATCAATATGGGGTTCTGATTTAAAAGGTTGCTTAGAACATTTCCAATCAAGATCTTATCTAGCAAAGTTGGCTCGATTCGAGACACTAGTGTTTGTTCCACTGAAATCAGGGGTTGTGGAGCTTGGTTCTGTGAAGTCTATTCCGGAAGATCAGAATTTGATTCAGATGGTGAAAACATCGGTGGTGGTATCTAATCCTCCGCAGCCCAAAGCAATTCCAAAGATATTTGGTCGGGAACTCAGTCTAGGTGGTGCTAAGTCAGGTCCCATCAGCATAAATTTTTCTCCGAAGGTGGAAGAAGAGCTGAGTTTTGCTTCAGATTCTTACGAAGTACAAGCAGCACTAGGTAGTTCTCAGGTTTATGGGAACTCATCAAATGGGTATCGAAGTGATGAAGGTGAAGGGAAACTTTACAAGGAAGAATTAGATGAACGGAAACCAAGAAAGAGGGGCAGAAAGCCTGCCAATGGGAGGGAAGAAGCATTGAATCATGTTGAAGCAGAGAGGCAAAGGCGTGAGAAGCTTAACCAGAGGTTTTATGCTTTAAGAGCAGTTGTTCCAAATATCTCAAAGATGGATAAAGCATCGCTGCTTGGAGATGCAATTGCTTATATCACGGATCTCCAGGCAAGAATTAGGGTTTTAGATGCTGAGAAGGAGATGGTAGGCGACAAGCAAAAGCAGCAGGTTATCCCGGAGATTGATTTTCATCAAAGACAAGATGATGCAGTTGTAAGAGTAGGCTGCCCTTTGAATGCTCACCCTGTTTCTAGAGTTTTGAAGACATTTCAGGAACATCAAGTAGTGCCACAAGAATCCAATGTCTCATTAACAGAAAACGGCGAACTTGTACACACATTCTCTATACGAGCTCCTGGCCCTGCTGCTGAGGATTTGAAGGAAAAGCTGACAGCTGCTCTGTCTAAATGATTTAGGTGTTCAGAGAATAAGGTCTAATCATGCAATGTATGCTGATTGTAGTTAAATGCTAGCCGTTTCGCTTTAAAGACCCGGTGATCAGTATCACAGTGGTCAGATTGTTATGCTTTGCTCGGTTATTCGTGTATGAGCATCAATGTCTAGCTGGTAAGTTTGCATTATATTTTGTTGGCTATATAATCTATATGTAAGTTTTGGCCGAGAATGGTATCTGCTTTTAGAATTAGAATGAAAACCTGCAGCTGCTCAACAATGAAGTCGATCATGCTATGTATGTTGTTTGTAGTTGATGCAAGTTAGTTCTTGTTTACTGCTGATTATTATGAGAGTGGTCAGACTATTATACTTTCGTCTAGTATTTGCGTATGAACGTCAATGTTTAGCTTGTCAGTTTGCATTATGTTTTGAGAGTTTATATTATATCCTCTAGCTGCTTTACTGATGATTGAGGGAATGAATTTGGAATCGGTCTATTCTAGACCATTCTAATTTCTATAACCATTCAATGTGTTGCTTAGATTATTCGAAAATATTGTCACACCTGACCATGTTGGATCCTCTGAAATTGCACTACTTTTGGAGGATTCGACACACATACATCCAATGACATTTTTGAAGAGTCAGAGCAACATATCGAGTGCTTGTTCCCTTCTTAAACCAGAAACCTTTTTTCTCACTTAAACAATAGTTATTCATGACCTGGTGCTGTAAAATGTCAACCACAATATACCTTTTTCCAAATACAATAACATTTTCCATGGGTTGGAGTAACAATTGATCAACATTTTTCTTTTTATCCACTGGGCCAACAACCTGTCCAAGCATGTTGTGGCCTGTGCCATACACAAATTATGGTGTATGGTAGCATGTACAACAAAAACAAAACAATGGTAAGAATTGAATTTGAATCTACACCTATTGTGTGAGAAATTCTCCCTGGTACTATTAGAATGTAAGCCTTGATTTATTCTTTGTTAAGTGAATGAATGAATTTAATACTATTACAAATTAGGAGTTCTTGTTGTCAAATATGCTAAACCTATTTCTGATTAGTAGCAACGGACACATCAAAGAGGACATTATTTTGAGGGTATGCATTAGTAAAAGGGAGAGGAGGAGCAAAAACAACTTCTTTACGACCAACAAAGTTTCTTTCAGTAACTTTGGTTGCCATATTCACTTGCCAGTTCCTGGATCGGGTGATGGAGTCATAACTGGAGCACGAGTTTGTAGGGATGGTAATAAAAGAGGTTCATGAATATGGTATGTATTAGTAGAAGGAGGAGGAGGAGCAAAAACTTCTTTATGACCAACAAAGTTCCTTTTAGTAACTTTGTTAGCCATATTCACACTATTGCTAGTTCCTGGATTGGGTGATGGAGTCGTAACTGGAGTACGGGTTTGTAAGGATGATAATAAAAGAGGTTCATGAAGATGGTATGCATTCGTACTAAGAAGAGGAGGAGCAAAAACTTGGTTACAACCAACAAAGTTCCTTTCAGTAACTGTGCTTGCCATATTCACACTGGTCTCGGTTCCTGGATTGGGTGTTGGAGTCTTAATTGGAGGACGGGTTTGCAAAGATGGCAATAGAAGATGAGTATCATCAAGAATTCTTGTCGCTTCATTTGTTTCAATCCTTGAAAGAACAAGAAGAATATGAAATAGGATTATGATTGGTTTCATGATACTATTAATTAGAGATCTCTTGATTTCTACAAGTCTTAAGGTAATATTATTATTGCACAATTATACTAACACAAGGATGATGAGAAAAAATAATGTATTGTATGAACAAAAATATGTGCATTTATACACATGAAATTTTGAAAGTAAACAACCATTTTATGACTTCTACAAACAATCAAATCTTTGTTTAAGGCTTTGACCATGGACATTTTTGAATTTGCATAGAAATGGAATTGAACCTTTTTAGGTGTTGAACTTGAACCTTTTAAGATGTTATTAGGACTTGCTTTTTTTTCCTTTAAAAATATTTTGACTATATATTGACAATTCTAGGTTTGTACAAGGAAAAAGTAATTTAGAAATTGAATGGGTCATATATTAATTCATGTGATAGGAGAATAATAAGTAAAGCGACTTATATACGGAATACGCGCTAATTTTGAGATTCGAATAATAACAAGAAAAACGAACCAAATAAATATGAGTAAATAATTTAAAAATTATTTTTATAAAAGATATATATTTATAGTCTGAGTTCTAGCTATGGATGGTATAGAATTCAATAATTTTGGCCAAAATTATACATGCGTATTAAGAAATTACTATAATAAAAGAGATATTTAGTAGTAATCTATACTACCTTAAAAATATGAACTCCCTAACTTGAATGTTAAATTACTATAATACCCCCAACTTATTATATATTCTATATTTAATATTATATTTATATACACTATATTAAATTAAATGCAGACACTTTTTCACATTGATGAGTAGTGACTTTTTCGAAAGGTTTGTGACTTATCTGAAAAGACATGATAAGCACATTTTCATACTATCCTTTGTTGTCTATAAATAGAGGAGGTTTCTCACACTTTTAAACTAAGGATTTTGTAAGTTTTCTATTCTTCTACTTAAAACAAGGAAGATTGTGAGAGTTGATCGATTATGCAATTAGAATATTTATTTTTTGTAGGTAAATTAGGTAGATCCATAAAAATTGATGAAAAAAGGAAAATGAAATAACTCAATTTCAAACGAGAAGAGCATCGTGATAATTAATATACGCACTCATTTTCATAGCCATAAAATATACTTTTGCAGCAACTCTTCCTTGACAAGAAGTTCAATGATTTTCCGATGCACAAACTACAACTTGGTGTTCCGAATCTGAAAGTCTCAAACAGTTGGAGAAAAAGTATTTGAATATAACTTGTTTGAAGAATCCAAACTACATTTAATAAGTACTCTTTCATTTTCAATTTATTTTTTGTACTTTTATTTTTATTCAATTTTATATAGAATGCTCGTTTTTCCTTGGGGGTGATAACGCATCTTTAAGACTTATCTTTTTATTTTTTTTATCTATACTACCTTAAAATAATGAATTAATAACTTTAATGTTAAAAAATATAATACCCCCAACTTAAAACGCCAAATGAAGTATATCTTCTATATTTTATATTGTATCATATTTATTTATGTGTATTATATTATATTATATTAAAGGCAGACAACTTTTCACATTGAAGGGTTGTGATATTTTTGAAGAATTGTAACTTTTCTGATGAGTTGTGACCTTTTTAAAAGGTTGTGACTTTTGTATAGGGTTGCGACTTTTCTGAAGAGTTGTGACTTTTTCGAAGGGTTGCGACTTTTACGTAGAGCTATGACTTTTCCGATGAGTTTTGACCTTTTTGAAGGGTTGTGGCTTTTCTAAAGGGCTGTGACTTATTTTTGATAAGGCACCATGAGCAGTTTTTCATACACTACCCTTTGTTGGCTGTAAAAAGAGGGCCTTCATCAAATTTTAAAATTACATTTAAAAAAATATTATTATTATTATTCTTCTTAAAACACACAATTTAGTATATCTTCTATATTTTTATGATAAGAAATAATATGCACATACTAATACTACACATTTTAAATTATAAATGGAGGGGTTTCCTCACATTTGTAAACTACTGTTTTTTATGTTTTCTATTCTTCTCTTCTTAAAACCTCAAGTTTGATTTACAAACGTTGACAATCTCAAAGTTCAGTGAAATTAAAATACTCCATAACATGAATGTTAAATTAATCTAATACTCCAGCTAAAACATCCAGTTTAGTATATTTTCTATATTTGATATCAATATTTATTTATAGTATATTATATTAAAAGTTAGAACACCTACAAAACAATAATAACAAAGTAATGCACTACGGGAAAGGGAGTAGAAAGTTTATTTAAGAGGTGTAACTAAGAGATTTTAAGAGTGACTAATTTTTATTTAGCAATATTCATATTATTTTTAAAAATAGTGTGGTACATGGTTTGATTTTCACGTGCAACGCACGTACGTCAAAACTAGTAAATTTTTATATTAGTATTATCACAAAAAACATTTAATGACAATTGAGTTAATGTCATTGTATCTAGAGTCGCCAAAACCTAGTAACATTTTTATGAGTGTTGGTTATAAATAACCTTATAATATTATTGGTGCTAAATATAATATAAAAATAATTATATTATTACCACTAAATAATTACACAAAATTCATTATTTATTGTAGTGAATCTTTAAAGTCTGATTAATATATATAAATAATATATTTAGAACACATAAATTAAAAATCCCTACTATGCTATTGAAAGAATTTTCAAGTCAGAAAGGTATAAATTTCTCACTTGGTGATTATTATGAGAGTGGTCAGACTATTATACTTCCGTTGATTATTTGCGAATTTGCGTATGAATGTCAATGTTTGGCTTGTCAATTTTCTTTATGTTTTGAGAGTGTATATCATATCTTTTCGTTTTTTTTCGCTCAGTGTTCAGAGTCCACATTGGTTTTCTATTCGATGTTCGGAGCCACATTGAAGCCCTTATTAAATTTATATCGCACATTGCAGGGCCCATCTGGGGTGAGTATGCTCCCAAGTCCCAACAAGATTTTCTTCATACTCAAGACTTGAACTTGAAACCGGAAATGAATAATTCGGTGTCGGTCCATTCTACACCACTATACATTCTAGTTCCTGTAGTCTTGCTAATCCAAGGCTTTCACATACATCTTTACGATAAATGTGTAGTAATATGTTGCTCGGACTATTTTAAAATATGGTTATATCTGTGTCGGGTCCTCTAAAATTGTCTTATTTTTGGAGGATTTGGTACATTTATGACATTTTTGAAGACTGCGAGCAACATACTATAGTTCATATTGTATTTTAAAAGATGATAACTGATAACACCGTATCGGATCCTCCAAAACTGCATTATTTTTGGAGGATTCAATACACATTTAATGACATTTTTGAAGAGTCCAATTGCATTTTAAAGGATGACAACCGATAATTATGCGCAGTACTGGCATTTGAGATAAGAAACTAAAAACTCTTTATCATGACAATAATTCCAAATATATCTTAAACAAATACAATTGATCAACATTTTACTTTTTATCCACCACACCAACAACCTGTCCAAGTAATTTGTGTAATGTAGCAATACAACAAAAACAAAACAATAGTAAGAATTGAATTTGAATATACACCTATTATGTGAGAGATTCTCGCAGGTACTATTAGAATGTAATCCTTTATTTATTCTTTGTTAAGTGTATGAATGAATTAAAAAATATTACAAATAAGGAGGTTCTTCTTGTCAAACATGCTAAGCTTATTTCTGAGTAGTAGCAATGGACACATCAAAAAGGACATTATTTTGTGGGTATGCATTAGTAGAAGGAAGTGGAGGTGGAGGAGCAAAACCAACTTCTTTATGACCAACAAAGTTTCTTTCAGTAATCGTGCTTGTCATATTCACACTGGTCTCGCTTCCTGGATTGGGTGATGGAGTCTTAACTGGAGGATGGGTTTGCAAAGATGGTAATAGAAGATGTGTTTTATCAAGAGGATATGTATTAGTAGGAGGGGGGGGGGGAGCAAAAACAACTTCTTTACGTCGACCAACAAAGTTTCTTTCAGTAACCGTGCTTGCCATATTCACATTGGTCTCGCTTCCTGGATTGGGTGATGGAGTCTTAACTGGAGGACGGGTTTGCAAAGATGGTAATAAAAGATGTGTTTTATCAAGAGGATATGCATTAGTAGGAGGAGGGGGAGCAAAAACAACTTCTTTACAACCAACAAAGTTTCTTTCAGTAATCGTGCTTGCCATATTCACACTAGTCTCGCTTCCTGGATTGGGTGATGGAGTCTTAACTGGAGCACGGGTTTGCAAAAATGGTAATAAAAGATGTGTTTTATCAAGAGGATTTGCATTAGTAGGAGGAGGGGGAGCAAAAACAACTTCTTTACGTCGACCAACAAAGTTTCTTTCAGTAATCGTGCTTGCCATATTCACACTGGTCTCGCTTCCTGGATTGGGTGATGGAGTCTTAACTGGAGGACGGGTTTGCAAAGATGGTAATAGAAAATGTGTTTTATCAAGAGGATTTGCATTAGTAGGAGGAGGGGGAGCAAAAACAACTTCTTTATGACCAACCAAGTTTCTTTCAGTAATTGTGCTTGCCATATTCACACTGGTCTCGCTTCCTGGATTGGGTGATGGAGTCTTAACTGGAGGACGGGTTTGCAAAGATGGTAATAGAAGATGTGTTTTATCAAGAGGATATGCATTAGTAGGAGGAGGGGGAGCAAAAACAACTTCTTTACAACCAACAAAGTTTCTTTCAGTAATCGTGCTTGCCATATTCACACTGGTCTCGCTTCCTGGATTGGGTGATGGAGTCTTAACTGGAGGACGGGTTTGCAAAGATGGTAATAGAAGATGAGTTTCATCAAGATTTCTAGTGGCTTCATTTGTTTCAAACCTTGAGAGAACAAGAAGAAAAAGTAAGATGAGGAATGTTTTCATGATACTATTACAATATATCTATTGGTTGTTAATGCTTTTGCACAATTGTACTAAAATGAGGATGATGAGAAAGATTGATGTGTCATTGTGAAACAAGTATGTATCTATTTATACACATGAAATTTGAAACTAAACAACTATTTTGTGACTTCTACAAACAATCAAGTCTTTGTTCTTGGAGCAAGTTTTCTTTTTGGTGCATGGAAACTCTGACCGTTGATTGTGTTTGAGTTAATTAAGGAGAAACTTATATAGGAATTAATTTTTTTAATGATATATAAATAAAAACTTTGAAGTCATTAACCTTTTTAACCATAGACTTGTTAAAATTTCATAGGCACAAGCTAAAAGTGTTAGGTATTTTGAGGATTCATAGGCTTGTTTATTAATATGGTTTTGTTATAATAGGATTTGAACCTTTTTAGATGTTAATAGACTTCAACCTTTTTTCTTTTAAAATATTTGACTGCTTGAACAAAGAAAATTTGAGAAACTGAATTACTGTTATATGCGAATAAATATGAGAAAATTATTTTATGCACCATCATCATTTCAATATTTGAAGTGTTATATTTAAGATCACAAAATTTAAAAAGTATTTTAATCCATTATACACATCTTTTTAAGATTATAAACACGTAGCTTTTGATAGTACTCCTTAATTTTAACACCATTTTAGTATTTTGATATTTCTCTTAGGTTTAATTTGGACATTTTGATTCTAATTTTATTTTTAGTAAGTTTTATTTGTGAAAATTGAAAGAAAAAAATGTTTTAGGATATAAGTTTTATTCACGTTTTCAAAAGATTTTGTTTTTTTAAAATATAAAAGTTATAGATATTAAATCTTTCTAAATAAGCTAATGACTTTTATATTTTTTTCCTTAATGAAATTCAAATTGTAGTCAGAATATTTGACTTTCTTAATACAAAATTATTTAGTTCATATTTAAGAAAACAAAATAAAAGAAATGAAAAAGAAGTATAAAAGAACAATTAGACACGCATCAATAATCTAACATGAGTTGTGGTGAGATGGTTGAAATCTATCCCTTCTTAATTGATTGCCCGAGAGGTCTCGTTTGTGTTCCTAGGAAAGGAAAAATTATATTATGAGCGCACCATCCCTAGAAATGAGTTTTATGGTATGCAATTTTTACTTAATTAGACATTTAAACTTAAATGCGAATAGTGTCGAATACCAAACGTTATCAAACAATCATTTATTCACAAACTTTCATAGGAGGAAAACAGTGAGAACAAAAAAAAAAAAAAAACAAGACATGCACGCCCCACACTACACTGGATTTTTCTTATGATAAGCATAACACATATTCACTTGGCACCTTTCACGTTTAGTTTCCACTTCACACACACACACACATATATATATCACTCACAAATCACAATATAATATTAAATTTTGTCAAAATTCTTTATTCGTATTAAGAAATCTTTGAAGTCTGAATACATATAAATAATTATTCAGAATTCATAAATTTAAAATTCTCTATTAGTACTTTTTTATTGAGTTATTAATTTCATTTTGATGAATTCATTGTACTTTCATAATACGTTAGAGAATATATAATTCTTCTTTATTAATATTTGTATGTATAAGTTTGTACAAATCATGAGTTTATATATGCAAGAATTACGAGGATCCTAACACTTTTTTTGGGTCAACATCATTCTTTAATCGAAAGTTTTGTTGCAAATCAGTCTTTTTGGAGTCAAATTTGTTTTAAAGGAAAACTTTTACTCATTATCAATAAATCCTATAAAAAAAATCAATCTTTTCTATTTTCTTAATGTAAATATCTAATAAAATTAAGACACATAAAATAAAACAGTGAAACCTTACAAATTAATTCTTGTGAATGAGGCCGTTCTTGTAATTAAATTTGCATTGATTCTACTTTGAATAGTTTTAATATAAAATATATCATCTGAAAGGCTAATAATTCGTTGCGCAATATCTGAAAATTTGCAGCAAGAAATCATGTAAATATATTTATGTTCCAAATATCATAAAATAAAGTGACGATTAGTCAAAATTGTTCCTGTTATCCAGAATACGAACATATTCATGATGTGCAGACACATTAATTATTCTCAAAAAGTATATGATTTAATTAAATAATGTTACAAAAATGAGTTATTTATATATATATATCGTGTTGTCTCTAGACATTTATAGACGTGGGCGCAACAAAGAGAACATTATTATGTTTATAAGTAGGAGGAGTAAAAGAAATTTTTTTACGACCAACAAAATTCCTTTCAGTAACTCCACTTCCTGGATGTGGGCTGGGGCTGATTCCCGGATGGGGTGCCGGAGACCGAACCGGGCGCCAGTTTGCTGCTTCATTTGTTTCGATCCATGAAAGAAGAAGAAGAAGAAGAAGGAAAAATGGTGTTATTATAATCCTCATGTTGTTTAGATGTATCGTTGTGAACAATAATATTATTACAAGTGATAAGCAAATACAATTATATGTGTATTTGCTTATGCCTGATCAACTCAAAAATTGATTTTTTTTTTTTAATGAAGAATAAATTCATAATGAAAGTCATCACTGGCGTTATATTAATCGTCTAAACTTAAGGACCGATTAATTAGCTTGAAGTGCACGAATATCCGATTTTGCAGCCACTGCTTAAGTTATGCCGCCTAATTAACGTAGGATTAATAATTAAATATTGACATAATAACTTAGAAGTAGTTATATTACTAAGATTAGATAATTGTTAAGTCCAATGTCAATCTATAAATAAATAGAAAAGTCATGACTATATAATGAAGTCGTTGCTTCATGCGGAAAGGTAAGAAGAGAAACATAAAGAGTACTATATCGCTTTAAATTATACTCGTCATCATATTGATCTATCGAAGCCCATATATTAGCATCTCGTTATACACAGTATGTTAATTAAAATAAATGAAATGATATAGGAATAAATTAAATAAAAATAATTAGAATTTACAACAGTACTGTTGCTTATATTATAATTAATAATGATAGATATCTTCAATGAGCAGCCAATAAGCCAACTGCCTTATCTGTGACCTTATGTTGTGTAATATTACTGGAAGAAGGAAGAGGAGGAGGAAGAGCTTCCGTCTCTTTATGACCTGCAAAGTTCCTTTCTGTAATTTGGCTCATGACACTAGTCGTACGAGCACCAGTACCTGGATTGGGTGTAGGAGTAGGGACCGGTGTTTTTTGCAGAGATGGTAATAAAAGATATTCGTCTTTTTCCTTTAGTACTCTTCCTGCTTCACTTGTTTGGCTCAAGCAAATTGTGAAAAAAATTAGTAATAATATGATCATCATACGAACATCATGAGAAGAAAAATTGTTACTTTGAGTTAACATCATGCTTGATTTTGTTGTAAAAATGTTTGAATGAAGAAGCTCTATATATTTTGTTTATGAATATGATTCCATTACATACTTATATACTGACATAATAATATAATGTGTTTTAAGACTTTGATTTCTTCAAGAATTACTATAGTTTCATAGGAGAGAGCTTTGACCATTGACTGCTGGGCTTAAGAATGAGAAATTGAACTGAATTGGTCATATATTTTGGTAAACGTAATAAACAAAAGAAAACTCAACAATACTGATATGTGTTCTGTACTGGGATCAAGATTTAAATGACGTGTAATTCTTTTTTAAAATTTTGTATTCAATATTTTATATACTATAATTTTTTTCCAGTATAACAGATCACTACACACGTATACATGTTTTACGACTTACAAGAGTGCGAAGATCATGAATAATCAATTTTCCGTTTCAAAATAAGTGTTTATCTTAATAAAAAGAAAATTCTAAAATAAGTATTATCTTGAAAATTTAAGACAATAATTAATATGTTTTTCAACCTTATACTCCATCTTCTTAATAATGTTTAATTTTCTAAAGACATTTCTTAATTAGAGATAATTTAGTTCATTTTTGTTAAGATGACACTTAATATAAGATGAAATAATTATTATTTAAGAATTATTTTATAGTTGAAGTTTAAAAACTTTATATATACGTATTTGAAGCTAAGCATTATAGGATCGAACTTCCGAGATTTCTATTTTGAAGTGGTGAGATTATTGATTAAAAAAAATGAATGATTGAATTTAAAGAATTTATGCATGAAATTCAGGCTTAATTATCAGACATTGAAGTTTAGCTTATCTCATTGAGTAGTAGCCTACTAGGCCCATCTGAAAATTAAAGGCTTGCATTGCATGTGTATTGGATTCAGTATATATGTACCAAGTCTACTTTGTAAAAATTTGTCAAACAACATGTTTTTTGCTACCAAACATGAAAACTAATAGAAGTCTAATCGCATTTGTTTTTTGTTTTTCGTACTACTATTTCCAACTTTGAAAAATAAACTTTCTTTTTCCACTTTCAATAACCTATTCTACAACCAAGAACATATACTCAATATAATCTTATAAAGGAAGTCTGAAAAAAAAAATTATATATACTCAACTTTTTTTGTTTGTAAAAATAGAGATTTTCGATAGATCGACTACTCAAGTAAATTAAAACACTTGTTCCCATTGAGTTTGCATGCAAATGCATGTCGAAAAAGCGCCATTAATTAAACGGCTTAATTCCTCCTGTCGTAATTATAATCAATTACATACACAAGGATTTAAGAAAATATTATTTCAAATGTATATTCCATAACCTCCTTTTTTGACCTGATATAACAGCCAACGCAATAAGTAAGAGAAGTAGTTGATTTAAGGTTTATTAAATTGGTAAAATATATATAGTAGCATTAATTAAGGAACGAAAATAATTACCTGCTCCATGCATGTAGCCAAATGTCAAAGAGACGGAATATATTCGATGGAGGAAAAAATTCCTTTTTTCGTAATCATCTCATTATTTTTTTTTAAAATAGCTTCATCGTTATTCAAAGTTTATCTTTTCATGCATATATAAAATCAGAGTTTTTTACAGTATAGAAGTGATAATAGCAATTATTTTAATAACGAAATTATTAAAGGCAATAACCATAAATAACCAATGCAAAAACTGAACATACATTAAAACTGGGACAATATTGGAGATTTGGAGTAACAGTTTATACTATATATAACAATAAAATCTATAAATTAAAACAATTTGGTAACTTCTAATTAATTATTTGACTTTGCTTCTATTGTGAAGCATGATCAGGAATTACAATAAAAACAATGGGAAAAAAAAAAGAAAAAGAATGAATGATCTTGTAATATCGACAACATCTACTTATAAATTACGTCTCAATATATAATTCAAGTAAGTTGAGATCGACTATTTGAATATTTATGTCTCTCCATTTTTCAACTTATACTGTTTGTGAATAATACTCGTCTGTAGTAGGACGAGTATTTGGTGATGTCTGAGTGGGAGGAGAATGAACCTTATTAACCCTACTCCGACCAACAAAATTCTTCTCCATGACCATCATTTTACTGGCGGTGCCGCTACTTCCGGTACCGGGGTTCGGTGTCGGAGTAGGAACAGGATTATACAAAGACGATAACCAAATATATTTGTTGTGACCTCTTTTTTCTAAAAGAATCCTAGTGCCTTCTACATGTGGCACAAAAATGATCATGCTAATTATTAAGAAAAAAATCGCACAAATTTGGGGTTTCATGTTGATCGATGATATATAATTAAGTGGACAAAATTATTCCCGTATGAACGAAAAAATAAATTGCACCAGAGAAAATAGAGTTGTAAGTATTTATGATGGAATGAATGAATATATTTACAAAAAAAGAAGGGGTATATTTATATGCATGAAATTGGTACGTAAGATGATAGGGACACTGTGTTTCTATTTTGACGAGCTGTGCATACTTTTTGAGTCATGGAAAGGAAGTTTGACTGTTGAGAGTTTTAGAATTGAACGGGTCATGACCCATTTATAACGGAGAAAAATATTTCAGAAATTCAATATCCACGACCATTAGTATATGATAAGGAATTTTATTTTTCAAAAAAGGTGTGTTTCATACTTACTAATATAATTAAAAAAAGATTTTTTACTTAATTTTTTAGTGTTTATATAATTAAGTAAAGAAAAATTTTGAACTCAAGAGGCAAGTGTATATAAAATCTACGCAAACACTAAGGTAGACGTGGAGGTGGTAGGGGTCAGTGAAGCGTTGAGCTAGGTGGATTTAGAATTTTAGTTCTATATATTTAATATTTTCAACTTTTAAGGTTCTTCATTATGATTGTATTCACCATAGTTTTAATGTTATGAGTTCATGTATGTTAACTGCTGCAATTTTAGTAAAAATATTTAACATAAAATTTAAAAGGATTAACCTAGATTATCATCTACGTGCACAACTGATAAAATTAAATTATTATTTTTCTTCATTCACCATGAAAATCATTTTTCTAATCTCAAAGAATTTATTTTTATAAAATATTTTAACCAATCAATTGATTTTTATTTATTTTTAAATCGAAATCTTTCCATGCCAAACACAACATGTAGTATTTGTGTTTGTTTTGGTTGTTACGTTTTTTTTCTCAAAGAAAACATTTTTAAGCGAAAGGGAAAAAGTTAATACAAATTTCATTAGTTTAAGCAAGCAAATTGCTTTTCTTCACGTGAGTTTTCAATATTATGAAATATGAATCTTATCAGAATTTGAAATTTGATGCATGTATCTAACATGTCCATATACATATATCTCAGATATATGAGTACACAAATATGAATCTTATCAGAATTTGAAATTTGATGCATGTATCTGACATGTTCATATACATATATCTCAGATATATGAGTGAGAGTTATGTGTACTTTGTTTTAGATGCACAGTACTTAAGTAGTTTCACGTGTATTTGACTCTCTCGCTTGCCTCTCTCCCTATATACCTCTCTTTTAAAATGTATCTAGTATCTCATATATATGTATCGAGTGTAATTCATATGTATTTGAGATACATAGACTATCTCGGCCGTGTCTCTCCTTCTCTTGCTTGGCTCTCTCTATTCCACTGTATCTAGTACCAAAAAATACATATATCTAGTTGTATTTGATTTGAAAATTTATATCGAAATTATTAATTAGTTAGACACATGAGTGGACCTAGAGGTTGCTGAGGGTGTTCACCAAATCCCTCAACAAAAAAATTATGTTGTATATTTAAGGTATTTTTAAGAATTTTTATATCAATATATTGATTTTGAACCTCGTGAATGTAAGATTAGAGGTTGACTTAGTGGTTGAAGGGTTCAAAACTGTTCCAAGATCAAATCTTAGGCACTCTTTTTTTTCCGAACCCCTTAAGTGAAAATTCTGGATCTACCACTGATTAGACAATATATAATTATTTTAAATTATAAAAAAGAATTACTAGTAAATATGACAAAAATATATACTTAATTAAGGCTACGTTTGCAGAAAAAGGTTAAAAATAGGGATAAAATGTGCAAAACAATCGTATTAGTGCAAACCCACCCCATGCACGCACACGGAGAAGGAAAGCGAAGAGAGCCACAAAAAGCACTCGAAAATAGGCGAAGATTTCGAAAATTCCTATTTCTCAGCGTACAGTTTCTCGTCACGATGATTGTCGCATCCATTCATCGATCATTCCATGAGATCAAAATCAATCTCTCTTACGCTGATCAATTAATTAATCACCTTCTCTGTCGACGCCCATCACTTTATTATTACACAAATCTCCCTTCCGATACCGGCGATTTTCGATTTCTGGAATTTTCACAATTTATGCGACCACATTCTTCATTTTTTTTTTCTTCTCAATGGAAATGCAAAATTGATTAGCTCTTTCTCCGATATAAATGGTGAGTCTTAACTTTATTTTCCGTTTCATTTTGCTGCTATTTTGTTTGTCATCATTATTGGATAAAATATTCATAGATTAGAGAATATGGAGAGAAAATGATTAATCAATTTTACAATCGATTGAAAATAAGTGACAGAAAGGACTTTCTGCTTTGTAAGAGGATTGTAGGATCCAGTGATCAGATGCCGGAGCTCATTTATGGGTTCTGGAATCTAGAAAACACAGCTTATTACTGCGTTGTTGAAAAAAAAATAATAAAGGGCTTGAGCCAAAGCTACTTAGGTTATAGCTCCGCCCCGGATTAAGATGCAGTAATTGTATATTCATTTGAATTCAGCATCTGAGAATGTAATCTTTTCTGTATGACTTTACATTAAGTGGATAATTTGTTGGATTGTATATATAGTGAATCCCAGCTACTTTTGGATTGACGGACAGTAGTTGTTTGTTGACACAGGTTATAGTGATTATGTATGTCGACACTAACTTAAACCAATTATTTGAAGTAGTTTGAAGTCTTATAGTTCTTGAATTGTACTTCCATTTTTATGGGTCGAAAGTCACAACTGCAACGAAAGGCGTGTGTCTGTATGTGTGCGCAAGAGAGAGAGAGCCAAAAATCAGCGAATATCATGTGGTTGCTCGCATCCCTCTCCCCTCTGCAGGAGAATAATTTATGTTTGTCTAGGAAACTAATAAAGGCATGTTACATTATGTTAGAATGCTGCAGTAGCATCGCCGTGGAGACTGATCAACAGAATAATTATACTACAGAAAGAGTAATATTAACTTGTTTGATGTCAGAAAATGTGAACCCTGAAAAGTTGATGGAGAATTCTTAACCAGTGAAGTTCTGTTGGGTGGGGAGCGGGGGCTATGTTGAGCAAGGGGTGAGAAGGTGCTCAGGCTTTTGCTAAGTTGGATGTAAAGAAGTTAAAGCAGGACATCTAGTGATGTACTACATATCTTATGTTCTTGTTCTGTTTTTAGACTTTTTGTGTGAATGGAATGCAAGTGAACGTTTACAAATACTATTGTAAAGTTCGCTATCATGTTACTTTATACTTAGGAGCAAAAATTGAAACATTCTGGGGCTAAAAAGTAGTTATTGAACTCTTAACATTTAGCTTTTTACGACGCTTATTGATTTTATGTCTGCATGTCAATTTAGATGTGTCATCTTTGTATATCCTTAGATCGTGCAAATTATATTCTTTTCTTATAACGATGAGAATTATATTCTTTTCCTACAGTTAAAAAGAATCTTAATCATCTATGCAGGGCATTCCAATAAATATTACTGTAGGTTCTCAAGTGTGGATTGAGGATCCATCAGTTGCTTGGATTGATGCACAAGTATCAGAGGTTAATGGACAGGAAGTTCAGGTTCAGACATCTGATGGGAGGACGGTACGACTAACTCTTTTACATTGAACAGTATTCATTCATGAAATTACTATTGCTTATTTATTTTCCCATAATAGCATTTTAGTATTTACGCTGGACTCAATTGTGTGATCAAGGTCTAACTTAACTTAAAAAGCTGGTTTTCTTATAGCCTAATTGATTAGATTCTAAAATGACTTGAAATACAATATTCTGATGATGGAAATTCACAATGTCTTTCAACTACTAAGAATATAATGGATCTAATTTCTAGTCTCATTTGAGTTATTAGTTTTATATCTATATGTGACTCACCTAGTCTTTTTTGACGCACGTTATGTAGTTTGCAACTGTATGGTTTTTGTGGCTTCCATACCCATATGTATCCATTATCTTCCTTCTGCATTTTAACTGTATTTTCATTTAACCTTCTTTCCACAAATCTTGGCACGTTATTGTAACTATTCTTATCATATTCTAGTGGTAAAAGAAAGATTCACTGCATTTGTTCTAATTTACTGCTATCTAACTCTAGTTTTCTGCTAAGCCACATTGATGCGATCCCCAATTGAGAATACACATCTTCAAACTGGCAATGTCCTGGCTTTTTACTATTGCATATTTTTCTTTCATTTCGTCTAGGTTGTAGCAACTTTATCAAAAACTCACCCCAAGGATGAAGATGCTCCTGATGGAGGAGTGGATGACATGACTGAACTTTCATATTTGCATGAGCCTGGAGTCTTACATAATTTGGCAACAAGATATCAACTCAACGAAATCTATGTAAGCTTATAGTCCAATGCTCAAAACTTTATTTAATTTATGTTCAATTTGGTGAATGAAAGGACTGAAATTGCAGCTACAGATCGCTTTGTCATAATATTAATCATACTCTGACATCTTGGCAGACTTATACTGGAAGTATTCTTATAGCCATTAATCCGTTCCAAAAACTGCCTGATTTATATGATGGCCGCATGATGGCAAAATACAAAGGAGTACAACTCGGTAAACTAAGTCCTCATGTCTTTGCTATAGCTGACACTGCTTACAGGTACTCCTGTATACCATTTCAACTCCACATTATTTTTCTCATGATAAATAATGCTTTGTTACCAAAATCTTGAAAATGAATCAGGGCGATGATCAACGAGGGTAAAAGCAATTCTATACTGGTTAGTGGTGAAAGTGGTGCTGGTAAGACTGAAACTACTAAAATGCTTATGCAATATCTTGCCTATTTGGGCGGCCATAAGGGCTCTCAAAAACGGACTGTGGAACAACAAGTGCTGGAGGTAAGCTAAATGCTTGGATTACTGCATTAAATTCTTGTACTTCCTTAAATTACATGGACAGGTACTTAGGAACTTGTATGCTTAAATTCTGCACAATTTCAGCTATACAGACTTTAGTAATGTGAATGTCAGTGATGGAACCCAAATAGAATGGAATAGATACAAACGATTCATTTGACTAACACTTACTAGTTAGGGTTGATTGATTGTTGTTGGAGATGTGAATGCGTGGAAAAGAAAAGAAGTATCATATTCACATAAAAAGTGGAGTTTAATGTAGTATTAAATTTAAGAAAAGGATGTGGTTCAAAAATTGGTACAGTAAATTTTCAAAGTAAATTTAATGATTATATTACTTTAATGAAAAGTGATATAGAATACTTATAAAAAGATTGTAGAGTATAAAAAAGAATCTGCGGTGTTGATGTAACTTCTGAACTAAATAATTTATAATACATACAGTGAAATTTTTGAAATGACATTCGTCAATAAATGTAAATTTGATTTTGATGAATTTGATAGTAGTTTCCTTAATTGAAAGTTTGTAGAGGGGTCAATGTGTAGGTGAAAATTTCATAGTATTTGGAAGGCTTTCACATCCGTTTGAATCAAATAATTTCCTAGAGGCTATGTTTCATGTCTAAACAGACTAAATCAAGTGGACAGGGCTTCAAACTGATAGTTTCTCTGTCTATTTCTCTTAGAGCCTTCTCTATTGGCTATAGCCTATGTTATTCTTTTGAAGTCTTCTCTATTGGCTATAGCCTATATTATTCTTTTAAAGTCTTCTCTATTGGCTATATTATTCTTTTAACTCATGATTGTTATATCTCCAGTCAAATCCAGTACTTGAAGCATTTGGCAATGCCAAAACAGTTAGAAATAACAATTCAAGGTAAGATAAACTACTCTACGCATGCTTCAATAAGAAAATAGACTCATAATTGCTTCAACACTCAGTTGAAATTTTTTCCTTCCTAAAGCTACTTAGAATCTGTTGTTTACAGCCGTTTCGGTAAATTTGTGGAGATTCAGTTTGATAAGAATGGAAGAATATCTGGAGCAGCTATTAGAACGTATCTTCTTGAAAGATCTCGAGTTTGCCAAGTTTCAGACCCTGAACGGAACTATCACTGTTTCTACCTTCTATGTGCAGCACCACAGGAGGTAATTTGCATCAGTGCTATTCCTTTTTACATCTTTCATCGGCCCGAGTTAATTTGATTTTCACCATATCCTTTTGAGATTTTCCCAATCTTAACAGGAGATCAAAAGGTACAAGTTGGGGGATCCCAAATCATTTCGCTATCTCAACCAATCAAATTGCTATGAACTAGTAGGTGTTAATGATGCCCATGACTATCTTGAGATAAGGAGGGCAATGGATATTGTTGGAATTAGCGAGAAAGAGCAGGTAATGCTCTAATTGTTTTTGTCTCTCCTGCAAATTACCCTTTCTGATTCGAATAAGCTACGATGTTTCTTCTTCAGGAAGCAATTTTTAGTGTTGTGGCTTCTGTTCTTCATCTTGGTAATATAGAATTCGAAAAGGGCAATGAAGTTGATTCATCAGTTGTGAAAGATGACAAATCTAGGTTTCATCTTCAAACTACTGCAGAGCTTCTGATGTATGTTCTGCCGTTCATATCCCACTATTCTTCCTTTGCTCTTTCTTGCATGACTTTTTTATTTGATTTGGTTCTTCTATCAGGTGTGATGTTACTTCACTGGAGGATGCCCTACTAAGACGTGTAATGGTCACTCCTGAAGAAGTTATAAAGAGAAGTCTTGATCCTGAAGCTGCAGCAGTAAGCAGAGATGGATTAGCTAAAACACTATATTCTCGCTTATTCGACTGGTATGCTTCGACCGTCACTGCCAGATTACTGTGGTTCTGATCGCTTACATTGACACTAAAAACACATCCTTTCTACTGTTCACAGGCTGGTGGACAAAATAAATAACTCGATTGGACAAGATCCTCACTCAAAATCTCTAATTGGTGTTCTTGACATTTATGGTTTTGAAAGTTTCAAAAGTAATAGGTAGGCACTGGTGGACAAACAAAACAACTAGTTAACTCGGTGTCTTGCATTTGAGATTTGACTCTTCTAACTTCTATTTCCAGTTTTGAACAATTCTGCATTAATTATACTAATGAGAAGCTGCAGCAACATTTTAACCAGGTATGCTAGTTGAAATTTTATAGAAGCAGGTCTGTCCATTTTGCTAAGCACAACTCAGCTACTGTGAAATCATCTCTTTCCAGCACATGTTCAAGATGGAGCAGGAGGAATACACTAAGGAAGAGATAGACTGGAGCTATATAGAATTCGTGGACAATCAGGATGTTTTAGATCTTATTGAAAAGGTACAGTGAATCCTTTTCTCCCCATATATACAAATATATCATGTTGCGTATTGTAGTTGTCATCTGTATATTATTCCATTGCTGCATTGAGCAGCGAAACTTGTGCAACTAATGCTAGTACTAATAGTTGCCATGGATACTTGTTTGGTCAGATTCTTTTTGGATTCTAGCTTCTGAATACTATTGTACACGCCTGGGTACTAACTCATAAGTCATAGCCTTGAGAATAAGTTTCTTGTGTTTAAATGTTAGAAGTTGAATATGATAATATTTCATTATAATCCTATTATATGTAGAACTCCAAATAGTTGGTTAATGTGAGAATAAAATTTGTGTTATGCATATAATATTCATGCAGCAAATTAAATGGAAAGATTTCCAGTTAAATGATTGTTGAATTAATTGTAAATATAAATCAAAGTAACATCTATACTTATAGTTGATTATTTGTTTTATAGTTTAAGTTTAGTTACATGTAGAACTTTTAAGTATCATTTAACTATTGTGAGTATGCTACTTTTTTGGGTTTCACATTTTTTTCGAAAACTGGTAATTTGTATTCCTCTATGCAGGACACCTCCAAAAAGTTATCAACACTAATTGTGAACCCAAAAACTAATTATAGAGATCTTAAAAGTTCTACCAATTGAAGATCTGCTGTGTATTCTGGCATAGTCCACTTAGACCCAAGGACCTTATGCATGCTTTTATTATTAATACAGTCTAAGAGCCCTCTAGTTGACATTTCTTTATCTGAATTCATGTCCATGGCCATTTAGCATCTCCCAGATAAAATGTACATGCATTTCTCTCTGCTTTATTCTTTCTTAATATTGTTTAGGAACTCACCCGGAATTTAGAACAGAGCATCTTTATCATATCCTTTAGGATAGGCAATTAAGAACCTGAAACTAGAACATCTAAGTGAGCTCATAATCTTAGGAGTATCTCTGATGTTTAAAGTGAGCTCATATTCATTAAAAGCACCATGCATTTGTTAGCAAGAATTGATTACCTTGGGTTCATCCCTTACCAACACTGCTTTAAAATCGTAACACTTTTTTCAAATCACTGTATCATGTGAAGTGGCATATGATGAGTTGATTTGTGTTGTGTTTACAGAAACCTGGAGGCATCATTGCTCTTCTTGATGAAGCCTGGTAAGATATGTAACAATTCATCTGAACTTCTGTGATAGAGACAAATGTTCTAATTTATGTTTTCTTTGAAATGGAATTTCCAGTATGTTCCCCAAGTCAACTCATGAAACATTCTCACAGAAGCTTTATCAGATATTCAAGACCAACAAACGCTTTGTTAAACCAAAATTGTCCCGCACTGATTTTACCATTGCTCATTATGCTGGAGAGGTAATATGATATGTGTATTTCCCTAGAACTCTAGTCAATTGCTTCTACGGTGGATATGGAGCATTATTACTAGTTTTAAATGTTTCCTTTTTTTTCCCCACCAGGTTCAATACCAGTCTGATCAGTTTTTAGATAAGAACAAAGACTATGTCGTTCCTGAGCATCAAGATTTGTTAAGTGCTTCTAAATGCCCATTTGTAGTGGGCCTTTTTCCTCCTGTTGCTGAGGAGTCAACTAAATCTTCATCCAAATCTTCCAAGTTCTCATCCATTGGTTCTCGTTTCAAGGTAGTTACGAACTTATATACTTATGAATTTTGGTGATCTATCAATCAACTAAGCATCTATAGAAAATGAGTTTGATTGCCCAAATGAGTCCACCAATGTCCTTTCAGTTCCATTTTATTTCATCCCAATGCTTAATAATTTGTAGTTTTATCCAAATCAGAGTTTTTGTACTAAAAAGACTTTTGACACTCATCTCGTTATTTCAGTTCCTTTTTTTACAATCGTGACTAGATTGTATGTTTAGAGATTTGTACATCATGTAGAGATATGTCTACATCAGATGTCAAAGTGCAGGGATATGATCGTTCTAATCCTGTCTATTATTGTATCATTGCAAAACCATCTTAATTCTGCGACTTTTGACACTCATCCCGTGGAGATGTTACACTTTAGAGGTCCAACTCCCACTCTCGTTAACACTGCTAATCAATAACCATAATATAAAACTTGCCTTATATTTGGTAGGTATCATCAGTTTCATATCACTATCATATCATTCTCCATTTCAACCACAAGTTTAATTCTATATATTACTTTATCCATTATGTCCTCTTAGATTTTTGTGATCTAAGAGTATTTTTCACCAAAGAACTAACAGCCTAGTTCCAAGTCTTTACTTTAAGTATGTGAAAGATTCTAATGTTCCAATTTCACTGTTGCAGTTACAACTCCAATCATTGATGGAAACTCTGAATTCTACAGAACCTCATTACATTAGATGTGTGAAGCCTAACAGTCTTCTGAAACCGGCAATATTTGAGAACGTTAACATTATGCAGCAGCTACGTTGTGGTGTGAGTAAATTTCACAGTTTCTTATGTAGAAAATTCTTTTTAAGTCTTGAATTATGTGTGCTTATATTTTGTTGTTTGAAGGGTGTTCTAGAGGCAATCAGAATTAGTTGTGCTGGCTATCCCACGCATAAGACATTCTCTGAGTTTATGAATCGATTTGGTGTTCTTGCTCCAGAGGTCTTCCAAGAGCAGTAAGTACTGGTCTTGTTCTTGATCCCCCCCCCCAAGAAAAAGAAAAGGATCTTGTGGTTTCCTCAATTTCTTTGATTATTAGAAGTTGATATTCTTATCTTTCTTTAACTTGTTTGTGGGCAGGGATGATGAAAAAGTTGCGTGCAAAAAGATATTAGAAAAGATAGGGCTTGCTGGTTATCAGGTTATTTGATGTTTCTCTTGCTATTTTGGAAATCTATTTTATTTCTTGAATGTCGAGATCAGTAGTATCAAATCATTCACTCTTGTGGGTACACATTTATGTGTGTATGCCCCATTTCATCCAGTAGGGGGAAATTTATATTTCCTTCACCATCATCTTGATGAATGTAAGCCAATCCTTAAAGCTTATATCAAAATTTTACCTACCTTGCAAGGCCTGCCTCAGTTAACAAATCGCATCTATCAAGCAGCAAGTTCAGATATTTTAATAAAGTTTTTTTTTTGTTTGTTTGTGTGAGTGGGGTGGGGTGGGGGGATGCAAAAAAGGAAATCATTCTCTTGCACTTCGAGCACGTGTTAAATTGCTCTCAATTTCAAGACTACTGATATTTTGTCTTTCACTTGCATTGTATATTATTTTTGCTGCTAGATGGTTGCATATAGTTGAGCATTGCTAGTGAAATTTCCTAATCTGAGACACTGAGAGCTTTTCTCCCGTTACTAGGCGCCATTGATATCTGTAGTTGAAGTTGATGTTTGAAAATTTCTCCACAATATTGTGTACCCATTGAAATTCTTTTCTCCCGTTACTAGGCACTGCTGATATTCTTTTCTTTCATTCAAAATAACTTCCCAAATTTACGAGTCAAGTTATACTTCAGTTAGGGTTGCTACAATTGTTTTGCAGATTGGACAAACAAAGATTTTTTTGAGATCAGGGCAGATGGCCGAGCTAGATGCACACAGAGCACTAAAGCTATCCGCTGCAGTTAAGACAATACAAAAGGAAACTAGATGTCATATTTCTAGGAGAGATTATGTTTCTTTGCAGAAGGTGGCAATTTGCTTACAATCCTTGTGTCGAGGTTTGTCTATCATTATCTCTTTGCCTTTTCTATCGCACATTGTGGACTTTGTTTTGAAAGTTAGATGTTTTAATCATGTACTAAGTTTCATTTTTTCTACTTGCTGGGGCATTTTGGTAGCTTAATCATGTAATCTGTTCCTCCCTCAATTTCTTTACTATCCAGTTAAATAAAAGGAATTCCAGGAGAGAATCTTCCTCTTGTATGCTGATCAGGTTGCAAAGTAAAGCTAAAAAGAGAATCTTTTTTTTATGTTAGTCTAAGTAGCATTTTTTATTTTAGTCTAAGTATATTCTCTATTTTTTGCATTCTCTATTCTCTAGATAGGAAGGAGTGGAGGTCTCGTATTAAGGTTGTAGGTTAGTAGGGCTAGCGTGTTGTCTTCCCTTGCAAGGGTATGGGTTGTTAGCATTTGGAGTAGACCTAGCCTTATGCTGTTTACTGCGTTTCACGCATCGCATTACTTTCTTGTTGTTACTGTCTCATTTGTTGATTATACGCTATCGTTTGTATTGGCTGTTATGTTTTATTTATATCTCTCCTGTCACTTAGATTTGTTGTTCTTGAGCTGAGGGTCTCCCGGAAACAGCCTCTCTACCTCCACGAGGTAGTGGCAAGGTCTGCGTACAATTTACCCTCCCCAGACCCCACCTAGTGGGATCTCACTGGGCATGTTGTTGTTGGAGAAGATGGGTAAAGATAAACCAGCTCAAGTGTATTAAAGTTTTACAGGAGATAATTAGATCAAAGAGAGATGGAGATGCTATTTTTATTGATTGTTCAACTTGAATCAGTAGGATAGCTTTAAAGATCTCCACATATCTGTACATGATAGACTTTAGCTATACCTAGTAGAATTAGGCCTACAAAAGTGAAGCATGCCACGAAAATCCTCGGGGATTGGAAAAAGCAAGTGGTCCAGATGATATCCCTATAATGGTTTGAAAGTTCCTTGGAAAGATCAGAGGTGTATGGCTTACCAAGCTACCTCATGCTATACTAAGGACCGGAAGGATGCCAAATGAGTGGAGCAAGAGTTTCTTGATTCCGGTACTTTGATAAGAAAGGAGAGCATCAAAGTTATGAGTCAAGTCCAATATCCGCTAGGTGTTTTCTTAATCATCTTGTCGGGTGATTTTTATATCAGCAGAAAATATTGAATACTTCTACAGTTAGAGAAGCTAATTCATTGAATGCTGGAATACGTTGAATTTAAATAGAGGAAATAGATAATGAGGATTCGTATAGCTGACCTTAACTAGGTCTAGCTTAGTGTTGAGGTAGTTTTGTATACTCCCTAATTTTCCTTCAAACTATCTTTGACTCCTTTCTCTCACGATTTATATTATCTTTTTTTCCTTCAAAGTATCTTTGGTTCCTTTCTTTTCACACCACCCTCCAAATACATGCTGGAATTGTCTCCCATAGAGATGTAGCAGCAATTTTTGTTTTATTTTCAAAATAATGGGGCAAAAGTTTGGGGAAAGTGGAAATTAAAACTTCAAAGAAAATAACGGGAGTCATATTTTGTAGAGATTTACATCCAAGAAAAAGTAACCATCTCTTCTTTTTTTTTTAAATGTGGGAAGCGGAGGGGATTATCAATATACCATTGTGTATATTGATGTATGTTTGATTGTCTTATTACAGATAGTAAAAGACCACGAAACAAATCAACTTTGCTTTCATATCTGTACTATCATCAAATTCTTCTTTAGACGAGCCTAATAAAATTATTAATTGGAATTTCTTTTCTGGATAGATACTTCTTGTTCTCAGAATATTTATTGTTTTTGCCTTTCACAGAGTTTCTAACCATTGATTCGATTTCCATAATCTCCTTCCATCACCATGGTCTAAGGGCTCTTTCAAACGTAATTTGGCAGCTTAGCATGTAACACAATTGCTTAATCAGTTAATCTGTGTATATTGTCTGAACTATATGATAGTAAAGTAATACCATCAGTCAGACATCCTCCTCGTTAGGTGCTTAAACTTAGATCACTTATGCATGTTTTGTTGTTGTAAAAATGAGCACCATGGAAATAACAGCTGTATTTTCTCGCCCTCTTAGAACTGAAAGGACATTTGGAAATAAACAGCCTACCATTCCAATAGGCTGCTCAATTTTTCTGCCTTCAATAAATTTATGTGCTCACTCTGTCATATTCTTCAGCAAGGTTTGCTTTCAAATCATATGTTACCTTGAAAAGAGAGGCTGCTTCTCTCAAAATCCAGACAAAGTTGCGTGGACACTTAGCCAGAAAATCCTACACGAAACTTAAATTAGCAGTCATTGCTCTTCAGACTGGAATTCGAGTGGCAGCTGCACGAACTAAGTTCAGATATGAAAAGCGAACCAAGGGAGCTCTGATTATACAGGTTAGTTTATTGGGTATTATGTATAGATTCAGAGGTCTTACAAAGTTTGTTCTCAAGTGTTGACAAGATATGATTTTTGCAGGCCTATGAGCGCCGTCACAAAGTCCTTTCATACTATAGGAAACTCATATGGGCATCAATTTTTACACAATGCAGATGGAGGGGAATTGTTGCAAGGAGAGAGCTTCGCAAACTAAAGATGGTAAGTTCTGGATTACTATACTCTTCTATAACCTGTGTCATATGTTTCCGATTTCCTTAGCATAGCAATGGGGTGATGATATGAATGGCCTGAATGATCTATTTGTTAGATAGAGCTTGATTACTGAAGAGGAACTTTCACATATAGCCACTCAAAAATAGCCTAATTACTCTCCATAGCTATAGTTTGATAATTACAATTCGTAGCTACATGTCATAGGGAGGAGAGAGGCGAGCGAGACTAGGAGAGAGAGGGCAAAGAGTGGGAGAAAGATGAATTGTATATGTATATCGGTTAGATAATTGTCTATTATACATATGTATTTGTATATATATCAAGTGAGATTGGGAGAGGGAGGAGAGAGGCGAGCGAGAGAGGACAATAATTTGTATAATTCACATCTTGTTTGTATAATTCGCAGGTACGTTTGGGCGAGATTGGGAGAGGAAGGAGAGAGATGAATTGTATATGTATATCGGTTAGATAATTGTATATTATACATATGCATTTGTATATATGGCAAGCGAGATTGGGAGAGGGAGGAGAGAGGCGAGCGAGAGAGGGCAGAGAGTGGGAGAGAGGTGAATTGTATATGTATAACGGTTATATAATTGTATATTATACATATGTATTTGTATATTCTGGCGAATTATACATATACAACGTGGCTAATTATACAAAATCGAAGTCAGCCCACGTAATTAATGTATAATGTTAGTCTCGAGTGGTAATTATAGCAAACTATAGCTATGATGAGTAATTAAGTAGTATAAGTTTGCTTAACCGCGTAATAATGGTATATGGTTCACTTGTTTGTTACTATTATTTACATAACAAGAGTAGATGAAGGGGTTGTTTAATTACTTCTCTGAAGCTTTCAGCGGAAGTAAGAAGTATCTATAAAGATTCTTGTTATTAAACCTTGTAGACAAGTGGTTAGAATTCTAAAAACAGATCAGAAGTACTGATATCTTTTTAATATAGGAACTGTACAAATTGGAAGAACATATGTATGTGTCACTTACTTTGGATGTATAAGTCACATGCTAATAGTTAGATATTTAAGTGCTAGTAGTTATTAGTGTAAGTGGTCACATCGGGTTAACACAGCTATGCACGTTGTAAAACATGCTTTTGAAAAAGAACCAGGTGTAAGTCATTGGTCTTAGCTAGTGCAGTCTCTCAATTCTTTTCTAGTTTTATTTTTGGTGACATGATTCCCCTAAATTTCCTGCTGTGGGATCGGGATTGGCTTTTTCCACGTGAAATACAGTAGAGTGCATCAAAACTGTTGCTTGCAATTTGATAGGCTTATCTGTTGAATGTTACAAATATATTCCTTAAATTCTATGGATTTTGCTAATATACATTTCAAATACTTCAGGCTTCAAAAGAAACAGGTGTGCTTATAGAGGCAAAGGATAAGCTTGAAAAACAGGTGGAAGAACTTAGATTGCAGTTGCAGTTGGAGAAACGTCTAAGGGTGATATACTTGTGCTAAGCAGATAAAATCTTTCTTTTTCCTTACACTATATTTATAATACATTTGAGGATTTTAATTGGATAGCATTGATAAAATAAGATATTACCTTAAAGTTAAACAGTCTTGCCAATCTTAGGATTGTGGGTTACTACGAGTTTTCATTTTGAGAAAGCTGAACTATTTGAAGCATTCGGCAACTCACAAATAGGAAAATACCTTGCAGATGGACTTGGAAGAGGCAAAGGATCAGGAAATAGCAAAATTGCATAATTCAATGCGAGACATGCAAAGCAAACTGAATGAAACAGATACACTGCCCATCAGGGAATATGAGGCTGCTCCAAAAGCAGTTGAAGAAGACTCTTTGATTGTTGATAAGAAACCAATTCTTGTCGAGGATGAAGAAATCATTGAATCTTTAACTGCAGAGTTGAAAACTTTAAAGGTATGAACTGTCAGCTGAAGAGTGATCCCCACAACTTTTCAGCTTCACATTCCCTCGTCCTAACCCGAAAATGAGTAGAGAAGATAGAGAAAAATAGGTGAAAGCATTCATCTTTTTCCAGTTACATATGGTTGAATGTTGATGTTCTCATGCTTATACCTATTGATAGGTGTTATATCAAAAAGAAAAGCAACGTGCTGATGATTCTGAGAGGAAATGTGCTGAAGTTCAAGAATCAAGTAAAGAGAAGTGCCGGAAGTTGGAAGAAACTGAAAGAAAAGTTCAACAACTTCAGGATTCAGTTAACAGGTACCTTTACTCGAATAATTGGTACCAGATTTAGTCCTTTCATCTTGTAACAATATAAATCACCAACTTCTGAGTCGATAAACTTATCAACTGTGAAAATGCTCTCTAAAATATACTATTTTTTGGGGGGTGGGGGGGATATATTTTTTCTCGTTCTTTCTGAACCATTTAAAACTGAATACAAACTTGAGAGTTATATTTCTGTGTGAAATTACCAGCTGTTCTTTCTAACCATTTCATGTGAGGGGGTTAGATTTCAGAAATTAACTGCAGAAACTAATCAGGACTCTTTTACCTAATTCTAACATCATCTTCTGCTTTTAATGTACAAACCTCATATGAATTTTGTCATGTGATTAATAGGTAAATTGCTCAAAATGTCCCTGAAAGGGTCCTTAAGTTAGTGTCCCTCTGAAGCAATGTGATATGTGTCCTTCAGGAAGATTCTAAAGACATGATGCTATTTGTGTTCAATATTTGATTTTGATTCTAAATGACATGATACTATTTGAATTCAATCATTGATAGATTTCTGTAAGCAGTTCAGTAACTTCAGATTACTTAACTTCGTTTGCTTTGGAACTGCTCATCATGGCAAAATGCTCAGCCAAGACAAATAATTGGCATATCTTTATATTGGCTTATAATATACACATATAAGATAGCATAAACAAATTAGTCTTAATATCATATTTTCTAGATATCTTTTACAAGGAGTGCTGCTTGGGATGCTATACTCACGGCGCATAACCTGAGGAAGAGGGGATGCATCATTATAACCAGTGTTGTATGTGCAAGAAGAATTGAGAAGACACCAATCATTTGCTCCTTCACTCCAACTATGCAACAGAACCTTGGAGTAAGGTGTATTCTTTGTCCAATATCTCTTGGGTACTCCCTAGAACTAATGCAGAAACTAGCATCTTGGAGGATAAAAGTGGGGAGAGACGGGAGGAAAATATGGAGGTTAGCAACCTATACATCTTTTGGTAAATATGAAGAGAATGGAAAAAGGGATGCTTGGAGGAGTTGAAAATCACATGGATGATCAAGAGTTTATTGTATCTATACTGTCGGTGTAAAGAAAGCATTCCATTATGTATAGACAATGGAATGGATTTTTCAAACACCTTCGAAATTGTTGTAACTTCGGCATCACCTTGGTGCTTATTAATGAAATGATTTATTTGATTCATCAAACAAAAAGAAAGAACAAAGAATTACTGAACCACTCAGCCTGGACGATTATCTTCTTTTAACGAACTGAATTGGTCATATAGAACTGGTCGAATCATTGTGGACTACTTGGTGGAAATGATAATTTAAACATGATCAACTTCCTGTTTTGCAAGATTGGGCTGGGGTTATCTAAGGGTACATAGGCAATTATGTCGGGGAAGTTTCTAGAATTTGTCAAGTTCTCCCGGTAGGTCTCTGGAAATTTTCGAATAGATTTTATCTTTTATCTTCTTCTTGTCGCATAGATTTTCGACTAGTGGTCTCATATCTTGCTATAAATGCATATTTCTTTTCTGTCTTTTTTATTAAATGAAGTGCTGTGAATCCTCTATAACCTTCTATATTTATTTTGGGGGTCTCCTTCGTATTGTCCCTTTTGCTTTCACTGAAAGTTTGGATCATTGGATGTTATCATAGTATCACTAATGCATTTGATTCCACCAGAACTCCAAATCTAAGCATTCTTTAGCAAGAGCAGAATATGACTGGTGACCCCTTGAGAAATTATGTGCTGCATCTTGCTTCAAGAATTGAAACAAAAGTTTTCATCTTCAGTAGTTTTGCGTTAATCATGTAACTCTGAAGATGTTAGATCCTACTGTAGTCAGGGATCCATAAGTTGGTTGTTGGCAACATATAATTTTGAAGATTGTTATTGGCAACAATCTTACTAAGACAGATGTGTGCTGGTTCTTTATGGTAAAACTGAATCTGGAGTCCTACATGCATTCCATAATGTTGATGTTTTTTTTAGTTGCTGAGTTATATGAAGCTTTCAAGCTTTTCATTGGTGCAAAGGCATCCATGGAATTTCATTTCAGAATTACCTTTGATATAATTGATCTCTGTCTTAGAATTTAATGGATAAGATTGCCTCAAATCATTGACAGCTTCAAGCTGGTCTTTTCTGTCCTCTTGCATCCTCCCAGTAAAAGACAACAAAAAAAGATCTCTTTGTTTCCCTCTCACTTTTATCTACTTTCTTCTTAGTAATAAAGAGGAAGATTCTCTTCAAGTCTTGGCTCAGACCAGAATGGAGTAGCAACATATAACAATATCCATGGCATATTAAAATTTCCTTGTTTTGCGTTCTTCTGTTTTTTACTTTTATATATGTTGTGTTTTTGTGTGGTTGGTAATATCATAAAAGTCAGCATAGTCCCTCCTACTGAGGAAAGAAAGCAGAACTGTTTATCTTGGGAAAGATTTTTCCTTTCTAAGCTCTAAATAAAATACTTAAGACAGCTTGATATCTATTAGCTCCTTTTCTTATGAAGTTCCATTTTTGTCGAGTGATATCCTGTTCCTGCTTTTTGTTGAATTACTTTGGAAACCTTGTGAGCATGTTTCTTTTACCGAGGAAAGCAATCTTGAGTCTTTGGTGAAATGGGATATAATCACCTAGATCTTTTAATTAGCGACTTTTTAGGATGCATCTGGAAAAGAGACTCGAATGAAAACAAGCGTAGTAGACAAACGGGACTAAGGATAAGTAATGATAAGTAGGGTCATCATTAAACTGTCAACACCTTGAAGACTTCTTTAATATTTTTACTATAAGTTGGAGTTACATCTTATAGTTTCCTTTTTAACATTAGAATCTCGTGTCATATGACTAATACTAGATATGATCTAGTGTGCCTCAGGATGATTTACAGTATATCAGACCAATTCTCAGAGCTGAAAATGATATTACATCCTTCTTCCGGCCAGAGTTCAGCTTCAGGACTCATTTCTAGAGGTTATCCTGATGATGCTACATCTGCTTCAGCTGATGCTACGTGTACCAACTCTGACTTTACATTTCCAGCTCCTGGCTCAACTCCAACCCAATTTTCTTCTCCAGATTCTCATGCTTTTCAGCTTATAGTTCAGGATCTGGCAGCAGCTGATATCTCAGGTCAGTATAGTGTCCCTTAGGGTAGCTTGAGCAATTTTACTAGTTCTTAAGTATGGCAACATTTACTGAGATAAAAAAAAGAGTAGGGGAACGTGCACTTGTTCTCCATTTAGTAGAAGTCTCCCTTTTATCCATAGATATTGATAGCTTAGTTGTAGCTACATGCTTCATTTTCTCTTTGTTTTTTCTTAAACTGAACCTGCTTCAGAAAACTGTATTATATATCCTTCCTTCCTTTTGGTTGGTTGCATTGTGCAGGTTCTGGAAACTGGGAAAATGACCGGGACGGGATATTTGATGACTTCTTCTGATGGAAAATGTTCTTCAATTTGGTATATCTCTATACATGCTAGCCTTAGATGGTTAGCCTATTTGGCTTTTAGCAGTCATCTCAACCAGATCTAAACAACTACCTTTGTACAGCAGCATGATCAGGTACAGTTTCTCTCAAACAAAAGTTATTCTGGTATTGTAGTTTCTCCATGAACTACTCTCTTATGTTCTGAATTTATGTGCGATTAAGTGGGTAATTTAAGTAAAATGGTCAATTTAATGTAGACCTGCAAGAGCTGTTTTGCAAGCCTGCTGCTCTCTATGAGTTAGAACCACTCCTTTTGCATGCAGAACTCTAAAATACCCTTTCGTTGTATGGCTCCAACAAATGGTGCTGCCAGGATCAAGTAGGGAAATAAAATGTTGATCCATAGACTTGTTATCACATTGTGTTCTTACCCGAAACAAGTCTCATTTTCTTCTTTAATTTGTTTGAACCATTAGTTTGGTAACTCACAATGAAAATTGTCAATGCACCAAAATTATGTTTATTATTTATATCCTTGAACTACAAAATGGACATCTTGGAATAGTTGAAATTTCTGGATTTAGTTATGAAAAAACTATTTAACCTTTTCCAATAGGTTGGTGAAAAGCTGACCAACCTAGATTCGGAAAAGAAACAGCAGGCTCTGTCAATGGCTCAGAGCAATACATGCTGTTTGGATGCTCCAGATCAATTATTCAGGTAATCCTGGGTAAAATCTTTCTCATATTTGACTTTAGAATCTTTATCTTTGCTTACTCTTACCCATTATGTCATATTGTAAGAGGTCTGAAGCCAAAACGGTAACATAGTAATTCAAAGGCTTGTAGATTACATTGTCGTTCGAGTATTTTGCTTACTTGTTCTATCAGTTAACTAAGAACTGGGATTTATAATAGGATCAACAGATCACATCACTGAATTCAAGTGTTAATTAAGAGGTCGAGGGAAGACCGCAAAAATCACTTGATGAGAAAAAGGGGTACCAGAACTTGTTCATACACTGTATTACACTGTGCTCTTGACTTCTTTGAGGACAGATCTGGTCATGCTTGCACTATCTACAAGTGCCTTATGCAGTGGCGGTTGAGAGGACTCAAGCTATTGAGGTAGGAATTAAAGTTGTTAGAATTTTGTATGTCGAAGAATTGATCAGATTTAATAAAAGCTGGTAGCTTTCCGTTGTAAAATGTAGTGTTATTAAAGCCCCTAGAAAATGATGATAATATCCTATTGGCTAGCTGATACATCCACTCTGTTGGTGCTGCTCAAACATACATTGGAAGCTGGTGTACTTTTGAATAATAACGTACCGGCAGTCACATTGGCTACTCTATTCCATAGAATGACACAGGTAAAATTTGCTTAAGTTTGAACATTGGTTGTTATATCATTTAGCATATAACTCCCTTTGATAACAAAAAAATTTCTGCAGCTATCAGGGAACCCCTCAAGGAGTTAATCTTTCTCCCATCATTGGTGATTCAGCTGGCGTGCTGAAGGCAAAGATCCAGATTCTCTGTTCGATTAGCAGCTAACATCATCTGTAGAAATGATTTATGGGACTAATCTGTGATGATTCTGCATCTAGGTGCAGCATATTAACATTGTTCAATACAATTATACAAATGTAAAAGAGGACATAAGATGTGAAATTACCTGATGCATTTTGATGTATTTCAATGACTGATTTAGGCTTCGAGATTATCCAGACCAGGCATACTAAACGAGACTGCAAACACACTCACCAATGCTGCTACTCAGTGCTCACTGGCAACATGTCAAGAGACTTTCTATCTATCTGAACATGCTGAAATCCAACCATGTAAGAGCTTCACTTATTTATTTTCTTTCCTTTTCTTGTTTCTTACTTCATAATTGCATGCTGATTTGACATTGTCTCTTGCACTTGTAGATTATTTGTTCTTTAACTACATTATGAACTAACTAAACATCGTGCCCTGCAATCATTTACTACAATATGATTATCTTCTCTGATAAACTCTTTTTATCTTCATACATAAACTTGCATATTCAGCTCCTTTATGTTGCATTTTTTTCCCAACTAGAAGAGTATCTTTCACGCAGGTGGGAGGTAAGCAACATGCTAGTGACAGATTAACATCCTGAAGGCAACCTTTGCCCAATTTGCATCAATATAACGACAATATTCTTCTAGGAAATAGTATACATCCTGAAATATCTCTCTTCACCTTGATCTTAATTCATATGAGTGCACAATTCAAAACAGCATAATCTCGTGGCCCTTCCGTTTCAGTAATTTATGTTGGTTATGTAGATACGGTGTTGTTTGACTGTCCATCACTGTGATTGAAAGTTTTTTATTTGATTCAAAAGAAATCCTTGTTTACGCATCAAATTCTTTTTCAGGATTGTTGCTGATAAATTGCAAACTGGGGAGAGACCAGAGTCCAGATGTGCCAATAAACATATGCCAACCTTGGAATGCTTGTAGACTTGAGAGAGAATACTCTAAGCACAATTTTGCTACAGAAATTTTTTACAATAGTTTTGAGCACACTTTTGTAGCATAATCAATTCAAAAAGTTCAATAAACAATCAATCTGTATACAAAACTCGTTGCAGTAAATTATATAAATCCTCTGTGTATGTTTAGAGGATTTGTCACATTTTAATTATTTTTGCACTGGCTATCAACCCCTAGGCGGATCCATGATTTGAAGTTTGTGGTTTCCCACCTATGACCAAGAGGGAAACAAAGGTTCCTTTTCTGCCATTGGACCAAATCGTATTTCTTATACATTTATTGGATTTTTCAATACAGATACAAATACAATATTCATGCAAAAGTTATTGGATACCCGTAAACCCCATTGTACACAAAAAAAACTCACCCCGAATTCAACCTACTACATTCATCACCTTTATCTCTAGCTTATGAAAAAACATGACGTTGTTTGTACCAAATGACAGTTTGGTAGAGTGCGGCAGTTAAGATCTGTCACACTGACAAATACCTCTGTATATGGTAAGACTTGGTCAAAAAATCAACCTTGAACAATACCTTAAAAGGATATATTAGTTATTATAGTACTGTCAGTAAAAAAAAAATGTTACAAACATCATGTTAAATTAATATGTTATTCATCAATTATACAACAATTACATTTTAAATAACTTCATCATATAAGTGGGATTTGAGGAGGATAGGATAGGATGTAAATCATACCCCTACTTTAGTGGGGTTGAGACTCGAGAGGTTGTTTCTGATAGATCTTTGGATCAAAATCTCTTAGAGAAAATGCCATTCGAAAACCAAGAACAACAGCTTTATTCATTTGGTTTTGTGGTCTTGTCTTTTCCTTCTTTTCAACTACTTCAATTCTTTTTGTCAAGAGAAAATACATCATACACAAATATATATAGGACCAAGACAAAGCGTTTAAATTCAGATGAATAAGAACAAAGAGCTTCGACATAATTCAATCGATAGAGTAACATATTCTTACGTATTTAAGTGTCGTTTATACGATAAATTTTTCGAATCACCAACTAAAAGGTTTTATAACAAATCAACTATGATTTGAATTAATATATGATTATAATTAAAGTCATAATCATTGGCTAAGAATAGATATCATATTTTGTTTAGGCACTTGCTAATTATGAATAATATAATGTTCATAAACAATCCTGGCCTGCAAGAGATTTGTGTTTGGGGGTTCTAAGATCATGCCTTTTTTAAAATTAAGTCTTAGGCCTAACTCACACCTCAAAAGCTAGCTCAAAGGGAGTAGGATTCCCAAGTCTTATAAGGAGTCCACCCATCTCATTAACCACCGATGTGGGACTTTTTGTCATTCTTTAACACCCCACCTCACGCCCAGTGCTTAGCATCTGGTGCGTGGGCAATTTTGATTTTGGGGGTGCTTAGCATCTGGTGCGTGGGCAATTTTTGATTTTGGGAGCCCCAACATCGGGTGAGACGGGCCCTACTCTGATACCATTTTAAATTAGGTCTTAATGCCTAACTCACACCCCAAAAGCTAGCTCAAAGGGAGGAGGATTGCCCAAGCCTTATAAGGCGTCCACCCATCTCATTAACCACCGATGTGGAACTTTTTGTCATTCTTTAACACCTTTTTATCCTATCATATTTGAGATTATATACTTGAGTATATTGTTATTATTTTTCAGAAAGCAGCCAGTACCAAGTTAAACAAGAACTCTGGGGAAAATTATTTGAATAATTTAAAGGGTGTCTGTATTTTTTTATCTTTAACCTATATATATTATTGTTAATGAGAAAAAGAAACGCTTATGAAAAGACAAAAAGAAAACTACAAAAAAAAACTGTAACATTTGATCAAGTCGTTTTACAGCCTCTCTTGGTCATGGAGGAAGCTTCCTGTCTCTTACTATAACTTAAATTAGTGTTTACCAGACCATATAATTATTTTTTTACACTATCGGTATAGTTTAATTTGTAATTATATATAACATCTTACTTTCAAGTTATTACTTTTGATATTAACACACTATCAAGTCAAGACTCAATATAATAACTATATCCTACAAATTATTAACCGAAAATAAGTAGGTTACTAGTTGTAACAAGTTAAAATGCATCGATAGGTAAAATAATTTAGAAAATTCGCATCATCAATGTATATAAATTAAATTTATATGTTTTTATAATGATATTAGTGTGCACAAGTTAAACCCCTTAAATTTATTTATTTTATATATATATATATATATATATATATATATATTAATTTCATGTATCTTTTATATGTATCTAGTATGAATTTGATGTAT